>NW_012140969.1:3133577-3134115 GCF_000956105.1 Propithecus coquereli
ATTAGCCGGGCATGGTGGCACATGCCTGTAGTCCCAGCTACTTCGGAGGCTGAGGCAGAAGGATCAGCCTAGGAGGTTGAGGTGGCCGTGAGCTAGACTGACGCCATGGCACTCTAGCCCAGGCAAAAGAGTGAGACTCTGTCTCAGAAAAAAAAAAAAAGAAAGTAGAATGTGGGTTCCATAGGGAATGGGGAGTTGTTGTTTAATGGTTATATAGTTGCAGTTTTGCAAGATGAAAACAGTTGATTTCACAATGTCAATGTACCTTTCTGTATTGTACACTTTAAGTGGTTAAGATGCAAATTGTGTACGGTTTGTGTATATTACCATAATTAGAAGTAAAAAATATAAAACAGAGTGAAAACACAACCCACGATGTGGAAGAAAATTTTGCAAATCATATATCTGATTTATATCAAATGCCTACCTTGTATCTTATATTAAAAAAATCTATAGAACTCTTACAACTCAATAATGAAGTCAAATAATGCAATTTAAAAATTATGAAAGGATGGCCGGGCGTGGTGGCTCACGCCTG
>NW_012140969.1:3134165-3144357 GCF_000956105.1 Propithecus coquereli
CCGAGCCGGGGGGCGGAGCTCGGAGCGGGAGAGGCGCGGCTGAGGTCACAGCGCTGGGCGCGGCCGAGCCGGGGGGCGGAGCTCGGAGCGGGAGAGGCGGGGCTGAGCCCAGGGGCAGGAAGGAGAGAAGGGTACAGCGGTTTCATGGGCTAGGGACACCTAGGCGTGGGGGAAGGAATAGGGACCCAGGCGGGGCCGAACCAAGAAGGGCAGATGTTGGTGGAAAGGGCGGGCCTGAGCAGGCGCCCTCGCACCCACAGCCCAGGCTCCGCCAGCCCAGCAGCGGCTGAAACTTACCTATATAATCATCGCACGCGCCACCCACCCTGACGCCTGATGCACCTGGCAGAATATCGGCCGGACGCGGGATGAGAGTCGGGAGAGGTCGTGACTAGGGAGACGAAGGTCTGCTGGAGGTCCCTACGTGGGGGATTGGCTAGTGGCTTGGGAGAGACCAGGAGAGGAATTAAAGTCCTCAGGCGCCTGAATGTCAAGGTCTGGCCAGAGAACCAGAAAGAAATAGCAGTCAGAGCAAAGAAAGGGATCAGGACAGGGAGGAGTCAAGGGCCTAGCCTGGGAGCCTGGATTGGACAAGTGTCCCGGGTTGACCCCCGCGCAACGACTTGGAGAAAGGAACTACCTATGTAGGGGGGTGTCAGCTTAGAGGATTTGGTCCAAGGCTTTTAGTCCCACTCCATAACCCGTGGGGGGCACCTGGCAGACAGCTGGGACAGAAGGAGGGTTCAAGGTCCCGTAAGGGCATCAGGGTGGGAATGCTGTTGTGGAGGGGGACAGGTCACAGGCCAGCTGGGGCCACCTGAATGAAGACAAGGATAAGTGCATGGGGGTGGGAGGATCTGAGTGGAAACTGGGTTAAGGCCGTGTGGGGTGAGCCGAGGAGAAACTAGGTAAAGGTCCAGCAGGAAGAGTCTGGCTTGAATGGGGCTCTGCAGAGCTGTCCTTCGGGCTGCTGTCCTTCGGGCTGCTGCCCTGCTGGAAGCGGTTGGTCAACAGAGTCATCTGCATATTCCCATCCTCTGTGTGTCAGGGTGAGGGCCACCTCTAATTCCTGCCCCAATTTACAGGTGGGACACAGGACAGGTGTAAAGTATGGAGTGTTGGGAGGGGGGAAGAACAGGACGAAGGGGTGATCCACAATCTGGAGAAAGGGAGAGTGAGATGCATTGTGGAGTGTCAGGCTGGAGGTCTGGGAGGTGCCATGATATCCATGTCGCTGTTAACTGGATTGTAGTGTCCTGCCATCAGCTCAGTCTGGCTCTGGGGGGAGATGAGGTGGTGGGTACACAAAGTGGAAAGAGAATAACAAAGACAACAAAAATCTAAGCACATTTCCCCATATCTCATAAAACCATTTTCCCAACTCTGGGAATAGGTCAGTCCAATAAAGTGGTTGAACCTCAGTTAGCTGATGGAGAGTGTTTATCTTCCCTTTCAAAATGTGTAAATTAGACACTATTTGTCTTGTTTAAAACACACAGAAGCAGTGTTTTTCAGCAACAATTGTACAGTCTCCTCCTTGCTGGGCAGTCAGTATATCCAGGGCACGATTTTGGAGTACAATGGCGGATAAACTATTAACTTGTCACTGGAGTGTTTTCCACATTCTCATAGTGGCATTAAACTCTGGTTCTATTACCATGGAGAGAGTTAGGATCACCTTTTCGAAGTCATAAATTACAAAGCTTTGAAATAAAGTCCTTCATGCTAAAATGAACTTGGAATGGTGATACACAAGTAAGCTATGACCTTGTCTGATATGTTCATGTCACATAACTTCATGGATAAAGGAACCCAAGTTTGCAATTCATCTGTCATGCAAGGTGGAGTACACTTTTTTTGTTGTTAGTTTTTTGAGACAGGGTCTTGCTCTGTCACCTGGGCTAGAGTGCAGTGACATCATCATAGCTCACTGCAACCTCAAACTCCTGGGCTCAAGCGATCCTCCTGCCTCAGCTTCCCGAGATGCTGGAACTACAGGCATTCAGCACCACACCTGGCTAGTTTTTTAATTTTTTTGTAGAGATGGGGTTTCATTATGTTGTCCAGGCTGGTCTCATACTCCTGGCCTCGAGTGATCCTCTTTTTTCTTTTAGAAAGCCTCTCTCTGTTATTTAGCTTGACAAATCCTTTGATTTCTGTCTCATCACCAGGAACTTAGCTGTTCTGGGGCTATATTTCAGCAGAGACTGGCTTCCATACTTGGGAATATGTTACCCTGTGAATGTGGATTGTGTGTGTGTGTGAATCGTAGATGCAGCAGGCTGCTTATCTGAACTAGTTCAGATGTTTGCTTTACTTCCCTTTTAATTATTTTATATAATATTGCTGCCATATTGCTGCCGGTTTTCACCATGTATTTAATGATTGCATTCCCTTGCCGAGTTTTTATCTTCTTGGTGGGATATAAGTAGATGAAGAGATAAGGTGTGAGGAAGCCTTGGCCATGCTGCCAACAGCCTCATCCCAAATTCCTGACCCCTGGAGAACATCCCTTCCTCCCTATTCTGTTCCAGTGTGCCCTGGCCTGGCCTAGGTGCCCCTCCTGCTCTGAGACAGACACTGAGTCTTGAATTTCCTTGTGTGCAAGATAAAGAACAAGGAAAGGCCCATTCATACAGGAAGACACCAGTGTCCATTCTGGAAACTGGGGCAAGTTCTGCTTAAATGGTAATGTTCCCTGGTGAGGCCACATCCCGGCTACAGAAGAATGCCCAAGCATGGAGGGGCTGTGGCCAAGAACTAGTCACTCAGCCACATGTCCGATTGCTTCCCCAGTCACTCAGTTCCCAGTAATCCAGCAATTCCAGTTGTGAGTATGTACCCAACAGAATTTAAAGCAGGGACTCAGATATTTGTGCATCTATGTTTACAGAAGCGACTGAAGAGTCTACTGACAGATGAATGGATAAACAAAATTTGGTATAGACACACAATGGACTATTTCTCAGCTTTAGAAAGAAAGGAAATTCTGGTATGTGCTACCACGTGATTGGATCTTGAGGACATTATGCTAAGTGAAACAAGCCAGTCAAAAAAGACAAATACTGTATGGTTCCACTTAAAGGAGGTACATAGAGTAGTCAAATTCATAGAAACAGAAAGTAGAAGGCTGGGCGCCTGTAATCCTAGCACTCTGAGAGGCCGAGGTGGGAGGATAGCTTGAGCTCGGGAGTTCGAGACCAGCCTGAGCAAGAGCGAAACCCCGTCTCTACTAAAAATAGAAAGAAATTAATTGGACAACTAAAAATATATAGAAAAAATTAGCCGGGCATGGTGGCGCGTGCCTGTAGTCCCAGCTACTCGGGAGGCTGAGGCAGGAGGATCGCTTGAGCCCAGGAGTTTGAGGTTGCTGTGAGCTAGGCTGATGCCACGGCACTCTAGCCCGGGCAACAGAGTGAGACTCTGCCTCAAAAAAAAAAAAAAAAAAAAAAATTATGAAAGGATATGAACAGACATTTTTCTAAGGAAGATATACAACTGGGCAAGAGAATATGACAAGATACTAGACATCATTAGTCTTCAAGGAAATGCAAAACAAAAAGGCAATGAAATAACACTTCAAATCCACTAGGATGGCTAGAATGAAAAAATGAAATAACATATTGTTAAGCATATGGAAAATATGGAATGCTCATACAATGCTGGTGAGAATGTAAAATGGTGCAGCCACTTTGAAAAACTGGCGGTTCCTCAAAGATTACAGAGAATTACCATCTGACCCATCAGTTGCACTCCTAGGCATGTGTCCAAGAGAAATGAATACATATGTTCACACAAAAACCTGGACATGAATGTTTACAGCAATGTTATTCATAAGAGCTAAATAATGGAACCAAACCAAATGTCTACTAAGGAATGAATAGATAGAAGAAATGTGTGATATCCATACAATGAAATACTGTTCCACCAAAAAATAAATGAAGTATTGGTACGTGCTTGAACATGGATGTCCCCTGGAAAAGTTATGCTAAATGAATGAAGTTAATCACTGAGAAAGACCTCACATTATATAATTCCATTCATATGAAAGTAAAAAATAGGGAAATCTATGGAGTCAAAAGGGAGATTAGTTGTTGCCTACGACTGGAACTTGGAGGATGAAGATGAGGAAAGTGATAGCTACAGAGTGCAGGAGTTTCTTTCTGAGGTAATAAAAATGTTCTAAAATCAACTGTGGTGGTGATTATCTGCATGTATCTTTAAATATGCTTTAACTATTGAATTGTATCCCTTAAAGGGTTGCATTGTGTAGTATGTGTATTTTATCTTGATATAACTTTTCAAATAAATGCCTTAGGAATTCTGACCCAATTTCTTAAGCATATTATGAGTTTCCAGGTATTGTATCAGTGTAAATAGGAATTCAGTTACCTTAGGTACATCATAGTCATTTACATTTCAGAGTACTCTGGGAACACACTCTATAACCAACTAAAATAACATTTCCAGTGTGAAATGTACACACTGGGTTTTATTAAACACATCTCACAGCTTGTGGTTCGAATGGTGAGAGTCCCTTGAGCCCACGCTGGGGCTGTGAAGTTCAAACATCCTACCAGGGCAAAGTGCTCTGGACGCCACGGGAGGTGAGGAAGGGATGGCTGTCACTGGTCACTAAATAAAGCCAGATTTTTATTCCACATTGTGAGGTCACTCCGAAGTGCCTGTGTTTGTAAACAGGCGTCACAGTTCCACGAGTGTTCTCTAGGCTCAGGCCAAGCCCCTGACCCCTGGAGAACATCTGCCCCTTTTGTCCCAGTGTGGACTTGCCTGGGCCACCCTCTTGCTGTGAACTTGCTCCTTAAAGGGTCGCTCCACCTGGAAACTGAGCCCGGAATTCACAGCGCACACCTGTGTCTCTGCGTTTAGAAACAGCTACGGTAAAACGCCAGGGTTCCTCAGCGCTAAGTACGTGACGGGTTTCTCCGCCGGACGGAAGCCGGGTTGGGTCAGCATTGTTACCTTTCGCAACTTTGTCACTCTGACTACGGGGGCGGGGCTTCATGAACTGTCCAATCAGAGGTGCTGCTGGCAAGGTGGGTGGGGGAGACGCTCCGCAAACGGGGAAGACGTCATTACGTCACTACGCGCGCCGGTCGAACTTTGCCCTGGCGCTCACCTGGCCTTAGTTGCCTCAGGTGTTTCTGCCTGTGTCTGCTACTCTGTGACCGGCACTGTACAGAGGAGATTAGGGAGGACGCCGGGACCGCTGGAGGCCGGGGAATGGTGAGTGTGCGGGGCTGGGCGTCCCCAGGCGGGGAGCCGGGACTGGTTGGAACTGGCAGAACCGGGTGGGGTGGGACCCGGACCTCCCCGCGGTCCGCTACGGAGTCTGCGGACCCGAGTCGCCGCTGGCGCAGCTCGGCCGGCAGCCGGGCCCCTGGGCGTCCTGTCCAGTCCCTGCGCGGCGACCTTGGCCCCGGCTCCGGAGCTCTCTCTGGGCAGCTCCGCGGCCGCAGCGCCGCGTGTCCCCAGATCATGCGGTGACGGCGGGAGGGTCATCGGGGCAGGGTCCCGACTCGGTGTGTGGGGGTCTTGCCTGTGGACGGGGCTGCGGTCTGTGGGGTCCCCGGGACTTCCTTTTTCCACGGGGGCACCCGTCTTCCCTTGAGTTTTCCAAGTGTATAGGAAGCAGGATGGCAAGTCTGGGACCCTGTACGCCCAGCGTAGCTGTTCCTAGGGCTGGCTGTAAATTCCTAATTTGGAGATCCCCCCCGCATTCCCGAAGGCTGACGTCCTCTCTCCAGTTCACAGCGTCATTGTCAATTGTTTGTCGTCTATGGTGCATTTCATGCAGACGCAGTATTTGTCATTTTTCCAAACAGCCAGGGATAACTTTTAAAAAGATTTATTTTTGTTTGTTTGTTTAAGGGTATTTTACATGCAAGGACGGCAAAGACTATCTCTCTGGAATTACCTGTGTAAACCCTTGTGACTCTCCTCCCAGTATCTTTCCTGGAACTCCTTTGGGTTAAGGTTCCTCTGTGGAAACCTTCCTGGGTGATAGGTCCTTTCAGCTCAGTTCCAGGTCAGCACTGCCCCTCCCTGGCTTTGTCATTTTGAATAGATTTTTGTATTCACTTAGGTAAGTAATTTTTTCAATGACTCTGAAGTGTATGTTACCAGTAGAGATTAAAAGTATAAACTTTCTTAAAGAGTCAAGAGGTGAATTGCGTAAAAAAGAAAATATTTTGATATTACATTGCATTTGTTAAGCGTTTTTCCCTCCTTTCTTTCCCCGAGGATGTGTAGTAAGTTTTTGAGGTCTGTTCTTTTCTTTTGGGTGATTTCAAATGGAATTTCAGGGTGTAGACTTATGACACCTAGAAGTGTTCAAATATGATTAATTTTTTACGAAAACACTTATGGCTATGGAAATAGTAACTGACATTTCATTTTCTGACAGTCATAGATCCTTGTAGATTTGGGGGGCAGAGGGAGGCTGCTAAAGTGACTTACAATTCTCTTAAGTCTTTTACACATAAATAATTAGTTTGAGTGATTTTGCTGAATTCTTCAAACACTGGCTTTGTCTTCTATCAGTGCTGGTCCAAAGCTACGAGACTGCCTAAGCTAAGCCCACCCTTACGCCTGCAGAGGACAGTCACGGAAGGCACAAACTTGGTTGTTCTGGGGAACCTTCCCTGCGGGTGTCCTACCTGCTCACACCTGCCACGGAAGGAGCCCTTTGTACTGAGAGAGCTCAGAGCACTGGAAAACTGGAGACCCACAGGCACATGCTAGGGTTGGGGTGGGGGTTACTTTCTGAGTTTGTAATTGTGCTTTCCTTGGGCCTGTTTTTAGACATTAGGTTTGAGTTTTGCATTCCCAATGTTGCTGTGTTCAGAGGATAATTTTTACATATTGAGAAAGTCTGTGAAGGTCAGGGGTGATGCGGGCTGGACACAGGCTTAGTGAATTTAGGAGTTCATTTTTGGGTGAGAACCTTAAACTGAATCCAGCTGAGTATTTCCTCACTTGTGAGCGTTGGAGCCTGGGGGGGGGAGTGTTTCCAGCTGCAGGAGAGGGGAGGGGAGGGTGTGTGGGGCTCATTCATTCCCGTGGCTGCTCACCTGCCCCTACCTTTCATCTCCAGGGACTGACTGACCCACCCTAGGGGTCGTGTGTCATCAGGGAGAGTGTGGACCCCAAGCTGTCAAGGTGTTTAACCTTCTGAATGTAGGTTTTCTTTTTGAATTATGGGAAAGCAGGCTGCTTACCCAAGCTGATTAGAATATTTGTTTTTCTTTACTCTGGATGCCTTTATGTGTTGAATATTGCAGCCCATCCATATCTAGTTCCCCTTAGCATTTTGTAACCTTATTCCCTGTGTGTGTGTAAGATTTTAGTTTCTTCAGCTTTGAAAATGGAAGTTGTCTGAGAGATACGATGGGAATACTAAAGGAAAATTTTGGAGCTATGCAGAATTTTTGTTTTTTAGTCAAGAGAACATGAAGATATGAGATGTATTTAAATTCTCAGTTACTTTTTTCATTTTTAGATAAGATTTTGTACGTGAGCGTCCATAGAGAACTTTGAAATTTAAAAGGGTATACTGGCTGGGTGCAGTAGTTCACACCTGTAATCCTAGCACTCAGGGAGGCCAAGGCGGGAGGATCGCTTGTGCTCACGAGTTCAAGACCAGCCTGAACAAGAGTGAGACCCTGTCTCTACTAAAAACAGAATAATTAGCCATGCGTCGTGACACATGCCTATAGTCCCAGCTACTTGGGAGGCTGAGACAAGAGGATCGCTTGAGCCCAGGAGTTTGAGGTTGCCGTGAGCTAGGCTGACACCATGGCACTCTACTCAGGGAAACAAAGTGAGATGCTGTCTCCAAAAAAAAAAAAAAAGGTATATACTGTTCCTAAGACAAATGAATTCTTTATTCAATTGGTAAGAAAACACAATTGAATTCCTGTTTAAATATGAGAACCACTCAAAGCTTGTATAATCTTTGAAATTCTTGCAATATTTAAGGGATTAGGACCAAATCCATAATGCATTATAATATGCTACTCATTCCTAAAACTACCCCCCAATATGAGATACAGTGGAAGGAAAAAGTATGATGTAGCTTGTCGTTTTAGTTAGTTGAAATTTATTTTATTATTTTATTTTTCACACACCAACTCACAAGCCCTCAGTGCAACGTCCCAGTGACACCCAGAGCAGGCCTCTGCACTCCTCCCAGCTTTCCTTCCTTGACGCAGCATCTGATACATTATATATTTTAATTGGATCTCTTGTTTCTTATCTTCTAGAGTATCAGCTTCAAGTGAGGGGGATATTTGTTCGGCTTCATTCACTGCAGCACCTACTAGAATGCGTGGTAGACAGATTAATACTTTTTGAGTAACAAAGCTCTCCAATAGACACACACACACACACACACACACACACACACACACTTGTGGCAAAAGCTATTTAAATACTTACCATCTTAACCATTTTTAACACATTAACTGCCACGTGAGTTGTATTTAATTCACACTAGTTTTGAGCCCAGGGCCTCATGAAGCATATGTAACGCAAACATCTTTTCACCTCGGGAGCCGTATGAACTACTTTTCAAGTTGCATATAACTCAGAAACAGAAAACAAAAAAATAATTTTTTCATTAAATTAGAAAAGATTGTTTTGTTTTCAGGGTTTTTATTTTATTTTTGTAATAAAACAGAACACTGTGGCCCCAACGAAAAAAATTTTTTTCTAGTTTGGCAGTCAATGTGTTAAGTGCACAGTTCAATAGTATTAAATATACTCACCTCATTGTGCAACTGATCTCCAAAGTTTTTCATCTTGTAAAACTGAAACTCTGTAGCCACTGAAAAATAGCTTCCCATTTTTCTTCTCCCCGCCTGCTGGCAAGCACCATTCCACTTTGTTTCTATACGTTTGACAACTTTACATGAACCATGTGTGTGGAATCATACAGTATTTGTCTTTTTGTGACTAACTTCCTCATAATTTCCTCAAGGTTCATCCATGTTGTAGCATGAGAGAGGATGTCTTTTTGAAGGCTAATTAATACTACATTGTGTGCATATACCAATTTTTTCTTGTTTATTTTGGGGTGTTTTGTTTTTTGTGTGTTTTTTTTGAGACAGTCTTGCTTTGTTGCCTAGGCTGGAGTGAAGTGGTGTCATCATAGCTCACAGCAACCTCAAACTCCTGGGCTCAAGCGATCCTCCAGCCTCAGCCTCCCGAGTAGCTGGGACTACAGGTGTGCACCACCACACCTGGCTAACTTTTCTGTTTTTTGTAGAAAGAGGTCTCGCTCTTACTCAGGCTGGTCTTGAACTCCTGGCCTCAAGCAATCCTCCCACCTCGGCCTCCCAAAGTGCTAGGATTATAAGTGTGAGTCACTGTACCTGGGCAAATTCTTTTGAATCCAATATATATATATACCCAGAACTGGGATTGCTGAAGCATATGCTAATCTATTAATTTTTTGAGGAACCTTTGTACTGTTCTCCATAGGGCCTGCACTATTTTACATTCCCTCCAGCAGTTCACAGTGGTTTCCATTTCTCCACATCCTTGCCAACCCTTGTTTGGGGTGTTTGACTTTTTTGGTTAAGATGTAGGAATTCTTTATTGTTCTGGATATTAACACCTTATCAGATACATGATCTGCCAATATTTTCTCAAATTTCATGGGTTTGTTTTTTTTCCCCCTCTGATGAACAACAGTTTTAAATTTGATGAAGTCAAATTTGTCTTTTTCATTTGTTGCCTGTGCTTGTGGTGTCGTATCTAACAAATTGTTGCCAAATCCAACATCAGGAAGCTTTTGCCCTATGTTTTCTTCTAGAGTTCTTTAGTTTTAGCTCTTATGTTTAGGTCTTTGGTACATTTAGATTTAAATTTTGTGTCTGGTGTACAGTAAGGGTCTAATTTCAGTCTTTTACATGTGGATATCCAGTTTTCACAGCACCGACTGCCCTTTCCCCATTGAATTATCTTGGCACCCTTGTCAAAAATCATTTGACCTTGTATATGAGGGTGTCTCTCTAGACTGTTCTGTTCCATTGCTCTGTATATCTGGCATTATGTCAGTACCACACTGTTTTGATTCCTTTACCTTTGTGTAAGTTTTTTTTTTTTTTTTTTTTTGAGACAGAGTCTCACTCTCTTGCCTGGGCTAGAGTGCCATGGCATCAGCCTA
>NW_012140969.1:3145492-3225709 GCF_000956105.1 Propithecus coquereli
TATTGACATCTTAACAAAATTGTCTTCCCAACCACGAACACAGAATGCCTCTCCATTTACTGGCATCTTTTAAAATTTCTTTCAGTAATGTTTTGTAATTTTCAGTGTACATGTCTTTTGCCCTCTTGGTTAATTGCTAAATGTTTTTTTTCTTTTTGATGTTGTTGTTGTTAATGTAACTGTTTTCTTAATTTCCTTTTTGGATTATTCATTGTTAATGTACTGAAATGCAACTTTTTAAATGTTGATTTTGTATCCTGCAACTTTGCTGAATTTATTTATGCATTCTCTGTGTAATCTTTAGGATTTTCTACAAATAAGATCATGTCACCTGCAAACAGATAATTTCATTTTTTCTTTGCCCATTTTGGATGCCTTTTATTTCTTTTTCTTGCCTAATTGCTCTGATTAGTCTTCCCGTACTTCCTATGTTGAATGAAATTGGTGAAAGCAGGTATCCTGTCTTGTTTCTGACTTTGGGGAAAAGCTTTTTGTGCTTCGCTATTGAGGATGATGGTTCTGTGCATTCTTCACATATGGCCTTTATTGCAATAAAGGGGTAGTTTCCTTCTATTCCTAGTTTGGTCGTGGGGTTTCATCATGAATAAGTCTTGAATTTTGTCAAATGCTTTTTCTCCATCAATTGAGATGATGGTGGTTTACCCCATCATTCTGCTAATGTGGTGTATTATGCTGACTGATTTTTCATAGGTTTAACCTTCCTAGCATTCCAGAGATAAAACTCACTTAGTCTTGGTGTATAATTTACTTTTTTTTTTTTTTGAGACATAGTCTCACTCTATTGCCCTGGCTAGAGTGAGTGCCGTGGCGTTAGCCTAGCTCACAGCAACCTCAAACTCCTGGGCTCAAGCGATCCTCCTGCCTCAGCCTCCTGAGTATCGGACTACAGGCATGCGCCACCATGCCGGCTAATTTTTTTCTATATATTTTTAGTTGTCCAGATTATTTCTTTCTATTTTTTTTTTAGTAGAGACGGGGTCTCACTCTTGCTCAGGCTGGTCTCGAACTCCTGAGCTCAAACAATCCGCCCGCCTTGGCCTCCCAGAGTGCTAGGATTACAGGCGTGAGCCACTGTGCCCGGCCTATAATTTACTTTTTAATATGCTGCTAAATATGGTTTGCAATTTATTTGAGGATTTTTACATCAATATTCATAAGGGACATTTGTAGGTTTTCTCATGGTGTCTTGATCTGGCTTTGATGTCAGTCATTTTTGCCTCATAGAACAAGTTCAGAAATGTAAAAAACTTTAGATAAATTAAACTTAACCATTTATTTGAACAGAACGTAATTCATGAATCAGGTAGCATTCAGTACCGAGAAAGGTTTATAGAGCTCCACTCAGCAACATAGGCAGTGAGCTGTTATAGCCTAAACATGGAAGTAGAGAAATAGCTTGATTGGTTACAGATAGGTGTTTGCCTTAGGCTGGCTGTGATTGGCTGAGACCTAGTTATCTGTTACAATAAAAACATTTCTAAATTAGGTTTTGGGCTTTTTTACATACTATGTTAGGTTGCAATTTGTTTCACAGGAACTCAAAGTCTGGAAACAGCATCAGGCCAATGGGCTGCTGTTTATTTAACAATTTCCCCCTTTTGGTCAGCCTTCTCAATTTTGAGTGACCAATAGCTTGATAATGGACTTGTTTGGTCTTGGTATGGAATTCATGTGTCACAATGTTAGGTCAGTTGAATGATTCTTGGTGTTTTTGCTGTTCTAAGTCAAAGTGAGACTATTTGACACATGATGTTTGGCTGCATACAGACATTTAAGACTCTTGAGAGGACAGAAGGCACCAGGGAGACTGTTATGATGACCAGCAGGAGGACAATACCAAGAGATGGAAATGTGCCCTTTAACAGGAGCCTCACCAAACAGAACCAGTCAAAGCCCAGGCAATGTAGACAGTTCAACAGTATCTGAGTCCAGTTGGTCATAGTCTTTGTTCAGGATGTGATGGAGATTAAGGACCATGGTTCACTGTAGAATGGTGTGATTTAAAGAGGTATCCATTTTGTCTTTAGCCTGGTGACACGAGTCATAGTAACCTGGTGACTCACTAGAAGAAACATAAAGATTAGAAAACCTTAGAAAAGCCAAGCTTACCATCCACCATTCAGGATGCCCAGAAGCCAACTGTTAGCTGTTCCCGTGGACACATCATGTGTTCCTTTTCCTTGACAAATTTCTTTGGTGTACTTAAAGAAACAGTGGTATCGGGCACCTTTTAAATTCAGCTTTCTGTAGTAGCAAAATCAGGAGAAAGCTAAGTACAACATTGTTTTGTTTAGCACCATGTACAAATCCCCAACATGGGCAAAGACAAGATCTAAAGCTGTGTGATGTCCCATTAAGTGCTTTTGTTGAAAACATTATGTTCTCATCGACCTTTTGGAGTGTGGCTTCTACCTGTCCGAACTCCTGGGAGGTCTGGTTGGCTACAAAAGCCAAGATTTTTCCCAATTTGTGGATTCATTTCAAATTTGATTGAATTGGCACACCCCACTACCATCAAGAGTGAACTCCACTGGAATCTTTCCTCAGTGGAAGGTAGTTTACCTTCATCTATTTCAAGGTTGGTGCTAATTTCAGGGTTGATCATTTTGGCCTTTGATTATGGGCAGTCTTATGAGGACCTTCAGGGGAAGGCAGGATTGAGCCAGGCCAAATAGCAAGATCCAAGGTAGGGAGGCAGAACAGAGTAATTAAGGAAATTCATCACAGACCAGGTCAGTTAAATCCTGCTAGCCCAAGAAAACCTCATAATTGTCTTTGGTGGTAGGCTGGAAAAGACTTGAAATAGTATTCTCTTAGATGATAGGGAAATTCCTTCAGCAGCAGTAGTCAAATTATATCTAGTGTACTGTTTCTCTTGAAAACTTTTCCCCTTAAAGTCTTATAACTTTTATGTGTGAGTTGCTATAAAGAGTAAATTGAGTACTCTTTAGTGGCAGAGCATAGCAACTGTTCACCTACATACTGAGTGAGAGTAGGATTTGAAGGAAACCACATTAAGTCTGACGTAATACCTCAGAAATATAAGAATGGGCTTCAGTGAACTCTTGTGGCATTACAGTCTAGTGTACTGTTGACTTTTCCAAGTAAAAGCAAACAAATATTAACTATTTTTGGTCTAGAATGCTAAAGAAGGCTGAGCAATGGACTATTTCAAACCAGCAGGCACATTACATAGTAAGGTATTAGGGTTTGGAACTATAGGAAACCTCAGTATCACATTGTAGGCCCACGTCCACATGATCTTCACAAAGTGAATTGTTCTCACCTCCATCCCTTGTGGCAAAGGGCTGTGTCCTGGCCCCCAAACCAATCCCCAGAGACTTCAGCTCATCCAGATAGGGAAGGGGTTTCATACTTCCTGAGTATGGAAATTAGAAAATGTACATTAGAGAAAGACGATTTCTATAAAAAACACAAAATGGGAGCCTGAAGAGTTGAGTCAGGGTCTGAAATGGCTGGAGTTATGACATTCCAGCCCCTTATGCTGCTATAATCACTTCCAGAAATGCATCCCTCATAAGGTGACCCCTTTCTCACTTTGCTTTTCCATTGTGAGCTCATCGAGGACAGCAGATGTGTGCATCTCCTCACCCAGCAGCCATGTCTTCCTTCTACTGTGCTCTCCTTGGTAGCTGTCACTTCCACCGAGGTCTCATCTGCCCCCAGACCTCCCTGTCCAGCAGCAGCCCTACCATCAAGACTGAAGACTTCAGTCCCCTTCACCAGGTGCACATCAGCTGCTGAGGGAAGTGGAGGCTCAGGAGCTTGGACAAAGGGTAAGTAAAATTTATACATGATGCATATTTTGCCTTGAGACTCCAAATAGGCCCAGTAAATGTTGGGCTTGCTTTAATTAATGTAGGTGATGCCAATTAGATAAGACATGAATTGTCCCTAGGCTGACCATTAAGATAATGCTCATAAGTTTTACCTAAGTAGTAGGGCCTTGAATCTTCTAGGGTACAGTGGTTCAACCCCAAATGGAAACTTCTATGATGGGTGTTTATACTCTGTATCCTTTGAGTTTCCTTGCAGGAGAATGTCAACAATATGCCCATTTCTGAATTCCCAAAACAAGTTGCATACAGTTATGTTGCCTGTAATGATTATGTACAAAGGCCTGCCATGATGTTGAGATACTCCCTGGGGAGGCTAATAAGGCATATTGTTTATCTTTATGTAATAAAAACATTTGCTTGGGGCTTCTGAATGTGTTCTAGTTTCTTCTTGCACATTTATATCTGTAATAAACTACTTCCTTGGCCTAGATGGGAATAGAGTGTGTTTTTCTCATTTAGATAACTTGTCACTGCCCACATAATAATGGGTATCTCATTTCTGCCACCACTCTGCCATGCCTGCTTAATCAAATTTCCATATACATCAGGCTTCTTTCCTATTTGTCTATTTTTAAATTTCTCTGCTAATGCTACACTGTCTGAATTTCTGTAGCATAAAATCTTTGAGGTATGTTAGTCTTGTTCTTCAGAAAACATTGACCGTTATCATTTCTACAACATTTGGTGAATGAATATCACTACATACATATTAGAATGGCTAAACTCCAAAACAGTGACAACACCAAATGCTTCCAAGGGTGTTGAGCAAAGGGACACTGTTTCATTTCTGTGGGAATTCAAATTGGTACACTTTAGAAGACAGTTGGTAATGTTACAAACCAAACATTCTCTTACAATTACAAGCTAGCAATAAGACTCCTTGGTATTTAATCTGAGAAGATGAAAACTTATGTCCACACCAAACCTATACATGAATATCCAGGCTATATAAAGAAATCATGAGAAGCCAATAAACAGATGAACTAAAAGTCAGAAAATAGCTAAAAGACCATATATGAAAATTGGTGAATCTCACAGTTGATTAGCAAAATCCAATATAAAACCACAGTGATCCCATTTCATTCAAACTAGAGACAAAAATTAATACATTAGGTAATTCCAATGCTGCCAATCATGGCGATAACTAAACACACGTGTAAGGATGGTGGGAGGGTCAATTCACACACTCCGTTGGGAATTTCTGGTAACCTTGAAGCTGCTCAAAATCTACAACCCAGCAAGCTTTCTCTAATGTGTAGAGAATTTATTTAGCATAGGCACTTACAAATTTAAAGTATGATTTGAGCAGCATTTTCCGTAAGAACAAAACAAAAAATCAAAACAATCTAAATCCTGTAAGTGGAATGGATGAGCAAATTGAGTGGCTCACACCTCAGATACCAGCATACTCCATAACACGGAAATCTGAATTTTAATTCACAGATTAGGCTGGGGGGCAAAAAAAAAAAGCAGCACAGCTCCAAGCACAAGCTCCTCAGCAAGCAGCAGCTCAAAGTGCATGCCAGACACAGGGCCCCAGATTGGGTTTGCAAGTCAGAGCAAGAGAAGACAGACCCACAGGGTGCCGGTCAATGTCTGGAAATCCTGTTCAGGGTGCCAACTGTTATGGCTGTGTGCAGAGACACGGTTACACAGGGTAAGAAATGATTACTCAAGGTCAGTGGGGAGAGTCGGGGTGGTCACTCAAGGGGGGTCTGACATGGCTTGGGAGAGCAAGAAAAGGAGCCTGGCTGGAAGTTGGGAGGGAAATTATTAGGGTGAGAATTCGCTCCCACAGGCAGGGGTTTGCTTGGTTTCGTTGTGTTACTAGTGCCAAAGGAGGGAACACCCAGGTTTCTTTTCACCTTATCCACATGTAGGGCCACAAACAGAAGGAAGGTTTAGGGTTAAAAGCTGTCAGCAATCATCAAAAAATGGGGACAGATACTTTTGGTTTCCAGTCTGGCAGGTAAGGATATAAAAGGTGACATTCACATCCACACACACCCACACACAAAGCAAACAAACTTAACTCTTCTAAAACCCATTAGAGAACTGAGTCCACAGGGCAAACCACTGTCCCAAACCGAGAGGGAGAGAGTGGCATTTCAAGAGAATCATAGCTTATCAGATCAAACTATCCTAAGAAACCTCTGAGGGCAGCAGTACAAGTAGAGAAACACCTAAACTGTAATTGGCAAGTTGCTGCATTTTTGGTAGTTAAAATCTCCAGGGTGCCCAGTCTTAGAAGTCCCTGTACCTTTGTGAATTTTACCTCCAGAAACACTGGCAGGTTTTCACAGTGAAGATTACAGAAAAATTGCTTCCTTAACAGCAGGGAAAGCAGCTGTTTTCAAATATGCCCAATTTTCTTAACGAGTCCCACCTTCAAAAGCCTAACAGATTTTATTAGAGTCAAAACTTTTGGGATAAAGGAAATATCCCCTTTAACCTTCCTGCCTCAACTGAGGGGTGAGGATGAGAGGTACTTACGAAAGTCACAACTCATGGACACAAGCTCCCTAAAAATGAGGTCACATCATAGGTCAACGGAATGCTTCCCCTAGCCCTACTCCTAATCACATCAGTAGCAGAATCTGTATCATAACAACAGCAGAACACAACTGTTTGCCTCAGACCTATTCTAAGAAGTCAAAGATATGCCAACAAATTGGAAAACTTTGATGAAGTAGGTGAATGTTTAGAAACACAAAGTACTGAGACTGAGGCATGAAGAAACTGAAAACTTGAATAGACCTACAGTTCCAGGAGATAAGTGTAATAATCAAAAACCCTCCAATAAATAAAAATCTAGGACCAGACAGTTTCACTGCTGAAATCTACCAAACATTTAAAGAAGAATTAATACCAGTCTCCCTCAAACTCTTCCAAAAAACTGAAGAGGAGGGAACACTTCCAAATTCATTCTATTAGGTCAAAATTACCCTGACACTAAAGACAGACACACCACAAGAAAGAAAACTGCAGACAGATGTCCTATATGAATATTGATGCAAAACTCTTCAATACTGCATTTTGCTGTTATTAGAAAGATTTGCATATTAAAAAGATAATACACCATGACCAAGTGAGATTCATCCCCAAAATGTAAGGATGGTTCAACATATGAAAAATGAGTGTAATATACCACATTATCAAAACGACTGAAACACCACAACCATCTCAATTGATGTTGAAAAAGCATTTGACAAAATACAAGACCCACTCATGATAAAAACACAGAACTAGGACCAGAAGGAAACTACCTCAATATAATACAGGCCATATGTACAAAACTCACAGAAACAATTATAATGTATGGTAAAACACAAAAAGCTTTTCTGGTAAGATCAGGAACAAAACAGGATACCTGCTTTAACCACTTTCTTCAACACAGTATTTGAAATCCTGAGGCAAGAGGATAGCTTGAGTCCAGGATTTTCTGTTTTGCAAAAGACACTCTTAAGAGAATGAAGAGAGACATTCTAAGACAAATCCTATGTCCATTTTAGTAATGGTGGACACATGGCACATGCATTTATCAAAACCCATGTAACTGTACAACACAAAGAGTGATCCCTAATGTAAAGTATGGACTTTAGTTAATAATAATACATTGCTTCATCAATCCTCATTATTATATAGTGTGATATATCGGTTCATCAATGTTAACAAATACACTACACAAACGTTAAAAACAGTGGAAACTACAAGCTGGAGAGAAGGAGTATATATGGGAACTCTGTACTATCTGGTCAATTTTTCGGAAAGCCTAAAACTGTTCTGAAAAATGTCTATTAAATCAAAAAGCAAATAAACTATTAATATTGTACAGAAGATTCAGAGCTGTGGGGGGAAAAACCCAATATTACATGAATAATAATATTTTTTATTAAAGCATATAAAAGTAAAGTACACTGACATAGGGCTACATACATCTGTTATAAAACTATTAAGAAAAGCAAGGAGATTATCTTATAATTCACAACACTGGCTCGATCTGGAGAGAAATGGCATGATTTGGCCTTTAGGAATCATTTCAAGTGGGTGAGTGGTGTGAAGGCTTCTTCCAAGTCTTCACCTGGTTATCACTATGAGGATGTTCCCTTTAGTGTTTCATTGACTGTGCAGTTGTTTTCTGTATGTTCTGCCTGTGTAATATTTGCTGTAACTTTCCAGAATGCAAATCTCAGTGCATTCTGAATTGCTAGCAACAAGCCGTTGAATGCAGATTTTTAAGAGATGACACAGCCTATTAAGACTAATTTCTGTGGAGTTCTAAAATATGTCTAATGAATGATAAAGACTGAACACTGCCATGATGTAAGCTCTGCCAAATAGATCTGGTGTTTTATTAAATTTCATGAAATTCACAACCAGGTTTTTTTGGGAGGGGGGACGAACTTCAGAAAAACTACCCTGAAAAACTGAAACAGAAGACAAATGCACCTAAAAATAGCCAAGATGTTGTACAGAACACTGTTAAGGAGTATTATGGCCTGAATATTTATGCATCCTCCACAATTTGTATGTTGAAATCCTAACCCTCAATGTGATGGTATTAGGAGGTGGCATCTCTGGGAGGTAATTAGGATTAGCTGAGGTCACAAGGGAGCTCCCATGAATGCGATTAGTAGGCTCATGAAAACAGACAAGAACCACTTTCAGATGTCATTTAATTATTATTTCCATGATAATAAATGACTTAGGATTTAGCAATATTCTACCAAGTCCAGAAAACAAGAACCAGAACAGAGTTATCCACTGTCACAGATTCCCCACACCGCAAAGTAGAGGCATTGATGTTTTAGTGAATCTTTGTAATTGACCAGTTTATCAACCACACTTTGTGGAAATGTATTCATTTTCTGCAGCCATAATGAAAGAGTGATTTTCCCTATTTCTTTTCCCTGGTAGTATTTTTGAGACTAAGCCATGGAATTCCATTTGAAATCACCCAAAAGTAAACAAACAGAAAAAACGCCCTGAGAAACTTACTACACATGCTCAGGGAAAGAAAAGAGGTAAATAAGAATTTTTAATAAATGGAATCTAAAACTAGATACTTAATTTTACAAATAATCTTCTTTGCCTCTTTGGAAATATTTCATCTTTCAAGCTCTATTGATACAATACACTTTATATTTAATAAAAAACAGCCTTGAATAAATAAATCTTTTCAAGGTGACAAACCCAGGAGGGTTGGTGCTAACTGGAACACAGACACATCTGACTCAAGTATCAAGTCATGTCATCCAGTCACCTGGGACACCTTCCCACCGCCATCCTGCTCACCGAAGTACCTGACCACACTCTCCAGAGATACAGGACTATGCCCTGCCCAAAGTGCATGTTTTAGGTTCTGGCACCACCTCATTGGGATGGTTTTTCTATCTTCACTAATTTGAGTGTTGCCAAACCTACAAAGAGATCCACCTGGGTCCTGTCCCTCACCACACAAAGCCAATTATTGAGACAATTGAGAGCCAATTAATCAGAACTGCCAAGAAAGGAATCTTAATGCGAAAGATGTGTCAGGAGAATGGGAGAAATAGTCTCAAATCCATCTCACTGACTAAGGGGCAAGGGCTTTTATAGTGGGTTGTAGAACGCAGGTCGAGTTGTGTGGGGTTTTAAGTCATGGCATCTTCAGGTGGTCTGATTTAAAAATCAGCTATTGGTGATGAATAGTTAGTCCTGTGGAAAGTCCAGTCTGGTTGTTAGGCTTGACTGGTAAAGTCTGAGGGAACAAAAACATAGCAACTTAGGGAGGGGGTCATTTTGAATATTGATTACAAGAAAATCCAGAGGGCAAAAATCACTGTCTTGTCCCCTCAACACCAGCTTACGACTGGCTGACCACCAGTGTGTCACCAAGAATGGAAATGGGTTGGGGAAGAAAGTCTTAATGTCCCAAGGGATTAGCATTTTAGATAAAGGGTAAACCTGGAGATTCCTCCCAGCCCCAGGGCATCCAGCTGCTCCCCTGGGAGATCCCACCCCCACACCACAGGCTGTCCTGTTGGAGGAGTGACCCAGGGGCTGACATTCATTCACTAAACCCTCCAAGAGACTTGATAGTTGTGGTCACCTTGGGTCAGCCCCAGGCAGTTCTGGAACCCCAGACTAGGAAATGATAGAGGGTGAGCTAAGGGACACATCATCCTGTGAAGTTTCCAAAGGGGAACCTCAACCCAAAGACATTCTGAGAAGATGTCTGCGCCAAGGAAAGATAAAAGGAGCACAAAGGTCTTTTCCTGCAGTGTCTCATGCACTTACTCTCTGCTTTCCTCGTGTGAAATGTTCAGAAACAGAAAAAAAATATTTTTAAAAGAGCCATCTGTTGCTCTGTGGAAAAATGATAATTAAAACACTGCTTCTGTTTGAAATGAACAATAAAGGACAAATAGTTAATAATGTGAACTGGAGAGGTAAATTTGGTGCTTGGGAATGTACAGGAGGTATTGGAAATTTAAGATTTTGCTGCAAGCCCTGGAAGAGGTAGGCTGGGGGAACAGAGTCCTGGATTTGAGACCCTGATTCCCATACATCTGGAAAATGAAAGGAAACCAGCAGCCCTGGGGAGTGTTAAAATAATTAAATAGGAGGCAATTAGACTGAAGTGGTGGCTGTAGTGCCCTGAGTTCCTACCCAAGGAAACCAAAATCTAATTAAATATATCTCTTGTAAATTATTAATTTAGAAGAAAATGAGACTTAGGCTTAACCAACTACAAAATGCCAATTAGCCTCTGACTACATAACCAGAAAATTTCTACCTGGATAGACCTATCAGAAAATGGAGAAACTGAATTTTTATTTAAAAGCAGCCTAAGATGGCTGCAGGTTGGACATACAAGATAATAGACACTAGGCTTCAGAACTAAAGCTAGGCTGGGGCAGTGGCGCATGCCTATAATCCTAGCACCTGAGAGGCCAAGGTGGGAGGATCACTTGAGCTCAGGAGTTCGAGACCAGCCTAAGCAAGAGCAAAACCCCGTCTCTACAAAAATTAGAAAAAAATAGCCAGATGTTGTGGTGAATGCCTGTAGTCTCAGGTACTTGGGAGGCTGAGGCAGGAGAATCGCTTGAGCCCAGGAGTTGGAGGCTGCGGTGAGCTATGATGATGCCACTGTACTCCAGGCTGGGCAACAGAGTGAGACTCTGTCTCAAAAACAAAAAAAACCCAAAAACAAAACAAACCAAAAAACTGTTAAGTTTGTTCCAGATGGGAACCCAAAAAGTGTAAAACAATAGCCACAGAAGTCTGGAGAATCCCCAGACATTGTAAATCTAACAGACAGCTGCAGCCAGCATTCCTTTCCCTCCCTGATAGAGAGGAAGTTTACTCCTGGCTCTCTCTCCTGATAAGGACGACGCTGGGGCTAAAGGATGGATGTGGCTGGGGCAGGGGTCCTAGGAGCTGGTTGTTTTTTGTTTTTTTTTTTGAGACAGAGTCTCACTCTTTTGCCCGGGGTAGAGTGCCATAGCATCAGCCTAGCTCACAGCAACCTCAAACTCCTGGGCTCAAGCGATCCTACTGTCTCAGCCTCCCGAATAGCTGGGACTACAGGCATGTGCCACCATGCCCGGCTAATTTTTTCTATATATTTTTAGTTGTCCGATTAATTTCTTTCTATTTTTAGTAGAGACGGGGTCTCGCTCTTGCTCAGGCTGGTTTCTTGCTCAGGCTGGTTTCGAACTCCTGAGCTCAAACAATCCGCCCGCCTCGGCCTCCCACAGTGCTAGGACTACAGGCGTGAGCCACCGCGCCCGGCCTCGTTGTTTGAAAAAGAATTTATTACAAGCAGCTGTTCTGGCACACTTACTTACTCCCCCCCACCCCCACCCCAAGAAACCCTCTATAAAAGCCAAGGCTCTCCCCTTTTCTCTCGTGGACGCTTTTTCAGCCTCCACCCAGATGCTCAAAATAAACAGCTCATTGTGCTGCACCTGAGGCTTCGTGTAGCTCTCTATCGGCTCCAGACCTAACAAAAACCACTAAAGCTGAATTCACAGGCTGCAAGAAGACTGGAGTTTGTCAGATATATTTCACTGACATGTATTGATTTCAACCTCGCCTATCAGATGAAGCACAAAACCAGGGTAAAATCAATCATCCCTCCCCAAACCCTAAGACACCCCTGTAGTCATTAACCAGTTACTCCATGTACATTAACCATACAGGTATTTGCTTTATCTTACGCATAATATCACTGAGCACCAGAGTTACAAGAATGTCACCTTGGCTTCACTGCCCCCTTCTCTTTCCTCCTCCCATTTTTCTATGTAACAAGACGTACAAATAGGGTGCCTCACTCATGTACCCCACTTCGGGACTCATTCTCAGTTGGCGCTGAGTCTGCATCCCTGGGCTATAGTCCTCACATTTGGCTCGGAATACAATTAACTTTAAATTCCTTTAAGTTTATAATGCCTGTTATTTTAGCCTTGCAGTGGACAGATCAAATGAGTTCGCAATAATAACTAACAAACCAAGTATTTAACTTGGTTTCCGTCCTCGTGCACCTTATAAAAAAGCCTTTCCAGCGGGCATGGTGGCTCATGCCTGTAATGCAAGAACTTTGGGAAGCTGAAGCGGGAGGATCACTTGAGGCAAGGAATTGGAGACCAGCCGAAGCAACATGGAGAGACCCAGTCTCTACAAAAACAAATTAACTGCCGTGGTGGTGCGCACCTGTAATCCCAGCTACTCGGGAGGCTGAGGCAGGAGGATCACTGGAGCCCGGCAGTTGGAGGCTGCAGTGAGCTATGATGATGCCACTGCACTCCAGCCTGGGGGAGAGAGTGAGACTCTGTCAATCAATCAATCAATAAACAAACCTTTCCCTCAAGCCCTACTCATGGGCCCCCAAACCACAAACCATGGCTGAGTTATTCCCGGTTCAAAAATCGATGTTTGCAAAAGAACAAAATCACTCTTTAAAATTTTAACGGTGCCTCAGTTTAATTTTTACATGAGAAAGATGGGACGAGGAACCCCCACACACCACAGCCCCTCCCACTGCACGAATCCCACACACCCAGCGGGAAAATGACAATTAAAATACTGCGCTGGTTGAAATGCACCACGGAGGACAAACAATTGATAGTGACGGTGTGAACTGGAGAGAGGAAGCTGGCATTTGGGAATGCGGGAGGGATCTGGAAATTTAGAGATTTATGGTCAGCCCTAGGAAAATCTAGACTGGAGGACGCAGGATCATGGTTTGAGACCTTCCTTGCCATGATGTGGAAAAATCAGGGGAAAATGGGTCCAGGTAGGGAATGGGGACCCCTACAGACCGCAGCCCCGTCCACGCACGACCCCCACACACCGAGTTGAGACCCTCCCCCGATGACCCTCCCGCCGTCACAGCACAATCTGGGGACACGCGGGGCTGCGGCCTCGGGGTTGTCCAGAAAGGGCTCTGGGGCCGAGGTCGCCGCGCAGGGACGGGAAAGGACGCCCGGGGGCCCGGCTGCCGGCCCACCCACAGCGCACTGGCCGGAGGGACCGAGGGCCGAACTGCCCCAGCGGCAACGCGGGAGCGGACTGCGGGGAGCCCCGGGTCCTGCCACAGCCCGTTCCAACCAGCCCCTCCTCCCGCGTCTCGGAAAACTAGTCCCGTACACTCACCATTTCTCGGCCTCCGGGGTGGTTCGGCGTCCTCCCTGAGGCTTCCGCAGCCAGAAGCCGAGGTGGAGCGACGTCTCCCGTCAGAGCAGCAGAGACCGGAAGCTGACTGGAGAGCGCGGAAGAGTCAAAAGCCGCAGAGGATTGTGGGGCTTCGCCCCGCTTTTTTCCAGGGGCGCACCTGATTGGACAGTTTGAGCGCCCGCCCCATCGCCCCGATTGGATAGTGCTCTAGGCCCCGCCCCGAGGCCCGGAAGGGCAGGAGAAGCGATGAAATAGGTTCCTGTATGGCGTCTTCCTATACTCGGTGGGCCCTTCCTGTTTCTGCCTCCTGGACAGAGGGTCACAGGTGTGTGTAGGGAATTCCACATTAGGTGTTCAATGGAACAATCCCCTTGCCTTAGAGCCGGAAGGGCGCTCAGTCTAGCTACAGCAGGCCACAATGGAACAGGAGGGAGGGCTCGATGTCTTTAAGGGCTCAGGAATTTGGGCTAGGATATTGGCAGCCTTACCAAGGTTTTCTCACACCTTATCGCTCAGTCTATTCATTTTTCAGCCAAGAAATAACAACACGCCAAGAAAGGAACAAAAATCATTAAATGCATGGAGAGTTATATAGCAGCCATATTCTATAAAGAAATCAAAAGGGAAGAACAGAAAACATTTGAACTAAGATAAGCAAACTTCTTCACCTACAATTCACAAAGAAACCCCCATTCACAAGCTTAAACACATTTCAAGCCTGGCAGCCAGACTCTGACTGCTGAAATGGAGCCCCAGAGTAGATCAGTCCCTTGTGATGAGGCAGGGAAACCTAAAGATTTAACACTGGGGGCTCAACGTACCCACCTGTCCCTCTGCACAGAGAGGAAACGCTCCCTCCTTTGGGACCTCCCACCTAGAATCAGTTTAAGATTTTGACCTAAATAAACTGTCAAATTCCTAAACCCTTTCTGAAGGAAACAAGTCAAACATTTTTTTCTCTGACCCTGACTTTCAGACTTTCTTAATTTATGCAAATTAGTCTGACTGCAGTGACCCTATGCATGCCCAAACCTAGACACTGTACAGAATATGGCCCCAGAGTACAACCTCAGAAAGCACAGAACTGCCCCCACAACCGCATATGCACATAGGTCCCCTGCTGTCCAGTACTCTGCAGCTTCTCAAAGTCCACACTCCTACTGTGTCCTGAGCAGCTGGAGGCCCCTGCAGGGAGGCCAGGCTGCCTGGGAATCCCGAGGGGAGCCCCATGCCCTCCCTTTGCGGGCTCCAGACTGGCCTCAGTGTGGAGCCGCTGGCCTCAGTGCTGCCCACTGCAGGGTGTTCACCTGCTTCTCACCGTCACTGATCAGTTAAATGGGAAAAAGACCCTCAATCTCAGTGTTTGAATAACACCAGCAGGGCCCTGCTTTCCTCCTTTGTATTGCATAAAGTAGATGAAGAAATGTCTAAAATAATTTATATACATTAAAAGACTGGAAAATAATTATTCCTTTGAGAAAATAAATTGGCAAAAAAAAGCCAATTGAGAACTTTAAACTAAATTTGTTGTAATTTTGTCCTTAGACAGTTGTCACCAGGTACTCTGTGCCTGGGGATGTAGATGTCCTGTTGACCCATCTGAATCTCTCTCAACCCCACCTCACCACCACTGCCCCAACCAATCATTTCTGTAGCTAAATCCTAAGCATTGCGTAAAGCAATCTAAATGGTCCCGGGGTGAATCCACCCATGGCTCTCTCATGTCCCTCAATTTATTCATTTGAAGCCATCTCATCCTGGATAGACTACGATATCTTGAGGACCACATCCATTGTGTTTGCTTCTGTTTTCCTTATGTCACCACCTGCTCGTTGAGGGCACACAAGTAAAATTCTAAACTGGCCCATCACCTGCTGTAAATACTGGAGGTGTTTGCACAACTCTGAGAAATTCACAACCCATAGAGGGTGTGTGGATGTTAATGACGCCCTCACCATAAAAGAGAGCTACGCTGACTTCCCTTTTCTGGAAAATGGCTCAGAGCAGTTTTCTGGAGGACTTTTTTTTTTTAATAGGGGATAACACTTGATAAAAGTAAAAGCAACAGTATTCAATTTGGTTTCATTTATATGATTTGACTTTTCATAGGTTGTTAAGAAAGCAATAAAGTTTGTAAACCTTGATTGGATTTCCCTAATTCTGAAAAGGTCACTGAAAAAAATCTACACTTGGAAATAAATAGGAATAACTGAGGTGAGAAGAAGGGGACTTGCTGAGGAGGTGCTATGTGGGATGAGACCCGAAGTAATGTGTTAGTATAAAGTGTCATAGCAGAGGATTCAGGAAAGATGGCAGAGTAGGAAGCATGAGAAATCCGTCTCCCTGCCTAGACAACAACTGCGCTGGCAGAGTCTGTCTGATGTAGTTATTTTGGAACTCTGGATCTACTGAAACCTTGCAATTCCCAGGGAAAGGATTGTATGGTAAATTGTGGTTAATTTCAGTCAAATTCAACTCTTAGCACAGTAGCAGCTACCCATCCTTCACTCCCAGCTCCATGGCAGACAGGTGTGCATCAGCACCAGCAAGAGCTTACACGCAGCTTGTGGGAGGCAGAGTTAGCCAAAAGGACCCTGTACTCTATACATCGGGGGTCTGTGGTCTGCATACTAATTGCTGCTTCTGATTACAGAGGTGCAGACAAATTAGGCAAGAAAAAGAAATAAAAGGCACCCAAATTGGAAAGAAAGAAGAAAAATTATCCCTTTTACAGATTGTATTATATTAAATGTAGAAAACCCTAAAGACTCCACATGGGAAAAAGAAAACCTTAGAGGTAATAAATGGATTCAGCAATGTTGCTGGATACAAAATCAACACACAAAAATCAGTTGCATTTTTATATCCTAACAACGGATAATCTGAAAAGCAAATTAATGAAACAATTTCATTTACAAAAGCATCAGAAAGTGTAAAACATAGCAATAAATTTAACCAAGAGGCCTACAGCTTATACACTGAAAACTATGAAATATT
The DNA here is from genome assembly GCF_000956105.1 of Propithecus coquereli. NCBI lineage: Eukaryota > Metazoa > Chordata > Mammalia > Primates > Indriidae > Propithecus > Propithecus coquereli. Next base: position 3,162,031 of record NW_012140969.1, read on the forward strand.
GCTGAAACAAACTAATCGACATGTAAATAAATGGCAAGACCTAACTATTGTTAAGAGACAATACCACCCAAATCAATCTACACACACAATGCGATCCCTGTCAACATACTAATAGTCTTTTTTACAGGAATAGAAAAATGATCCTAAAATTCACTTGGAATCTACTTGGATCACTTGAGGTCAGGAGTTCGAGACCAGCCTGAGCAAGAGCAAAACCTAATATCATAACAATTTTGAAAAAGAACAAAATTGGGGCCGGGTGCGGTGGCTCGCGCCTGTAATCCTAGCACTCTGGGAGGCCGAGGCGGGCGGATTGTTTAAGCTCAGGAGTTCGAGACCAGCCTGAGCAAGAGCGAGACCCCGTCTCTACTAAAAATAGAAAGAAATTAAATAGACAACTAAAAATATATAGAAAAAATTAGTCAGGCATGGTGGCGCATACCTGTAGTCCCAGCTGCTCGGGAGGAGGCAGGAGGATTGCTTGAGCCTAGGAGTTTGAGGTTGCTGTGAGCTAAGCTGACGCCATGGCACTCTACTCAGGGCAGTAGAGTGAGACTCTGTCTCAAAAAAAAAAAAAAAAATTGGAAGACTCATACTTCCTGATCTTAATACTATAAAACTATGGTAATAAAAAAACACATGGTACTGTCATAAGAACAGACATATAGCCCAATGGAATAGAATAGAGAGCCTAGAAAGAAATGCTCACATGCATGGTCAAATGATTTTTGACAACAGTGCTGTGATTATTCAATGTACAAAGGGCCGTCTTTCAACATATGTTGTTAGGAAAACTGGATATCTAGATTCAAAAGAATGAGGTTGTACCCTTACCTTACGTAATATACAAAATTGAACTTATATTGGATCAAAGGCCTAAACTTAAAAACTACAACTATAAAAGACTTAGTAAAAAACATAGGGGGAAATTTCATGACATTGTGTTTGCTAATGATTTCTTAGATATGACATCTAAAATACAGGCAAAGAAAAATAGATAAAATGAACTATAAAAAAATTTAAAACTTTTCTGCACCAAAGGACACTTCCAAGTAAATGAAAAGACAACATATAGAAGGATAGAACATATTTTCAAATCACATATCTCACAAGGGATTTATATCCAAAATGTATAAGAAATTCCTACAGGCTGGGCATGGTGGCTCACACCTGTAATCCTAGAACTTTTTTGGAAGGCCAAGGAGGGAGGACATCTTGAGCCCAGGAGTTTGAGCAGCTGGAGCAAGAGACCCCATCTCTACAAAAAATACAAAAGTTAGCCACGTGTAGTGGCACACAACTGTAGTCCCAGCTACTTGGGAGGCTTAGGCAGGAGGCTTGCTTGAGCTCAGGAGTTTGAGGTTGCAATGAGCTATGATGATTCCACTGTACTCTAGCCCAGGAGACACCGTAAGACCCTGTCTCAAAACAAATAAACAAAAAACTCCTACAAATCAGCAACAAAACAAACCAAAAAGACCCAACTGAAAAATCAGCAAAGGATTCGAAAACACAACTATACAAAATATATAAATGGCCAATAAGCACATGAAACGATGCTCACTATTGGTCATTAAGGAAATACAAATCAAAACCATAGTGAGATACCAGTTCACACCCATTAGAGTGATTATTATTTAAAAAAAAAAAAAAGGCTGGTCCCTGTGGCTCATGCCTGTAATCCCAACACTTTGGGAGGCTGAGGTGGGAAGATTGCTTGAGGCCAGGAGTTCCAGACTAGTCTGAGCAACAAAGTGAGACCCTTTTCCTAAAAAGAAAAAAATTCGCTGGGTATGGTAGTACACACCTGTAGTCCCAGCTAACTGGGAGGCTGAGGTGGGAGGATTGATTGAGCATAGGAGTTTGAGTTTATAGTAAGCTATGATTATGTCACTGGTTGACGGAGTAAGACCCTGTGTTAAAAAAAAAAACAAAACAGAACAGAACCAGTGTTGGTGAGGATCAAAGAAATTGAAATCCTTGTGTGTTGCTAGGAAGAATATAAAACATTGTAGCTACTGTGAAAAACGGGATGGCTATTCCTGAAAAAGTTGAGCATAGAATTATCCTGTGACCCAGCAATTCCACTCCTAGGTATATATCCAAAAGAATGTTAAGCAAAGCAGAGACTCACATGGGCACATAAACACCAATTTTACAGCAGCATTATTCACAGTAGTCAGAAGATTTTTATGGAAACAACACAAGTGCTCACCAACATACGGATGGACAAAGTATGGTTTATCCATACAATGAAATATTATTTAGGCATTAAAAAAATGAATTACTGGCTGGGCACAGTGGCTCACGCCTGTAATCCTAGCACTCTGGGAGGATGAGGTAGGAGGATTGCTTGAGCTCAGGAGTTCAAGACCAGCCTAACCAAGGGTGAGACGCCATCTCTACAAAAAATGGAAAAATTAGCCAGGTATCATGTTGCATGCCTATAGTCCCAGCTACTCAGGAGGCTGAGGCAAGAAGATTGCTTGAACCCAGGAGTTTGAGGTTGCAGTGAGCTACGATGATGCCACTGCACTCTAGTCAGGGCAACACAGCAAGACCCTGTCTTCAAAAAGAAACAAACAAAAAACAAAAAATTACTGATATATGCTAACATATAGACGAACCTTGAAAATATAATGCTAAGTGAAATAAGCCAGACACAGTATGCTTCCACTTATGGGACATACCTATAACAGGCAAATTCATAGAGTGAGACAGTAGAATAGAGATTAATAGGGGCTGGGGAGGGGGAGAGTGAGGACTTGTTTAATGAGTATTGAGTTTCTGTTTGGGTTGATAAAAAATTCTGGAGATAGCTGTGATAACTACAACACTCTATAAATGTATTTAATGCTACTGAATGGCACACTTAAAAATAGATAAAATGGTAAACTTTGTGTTAGTATATTTTACTTTGGAAAAAATTAAAAACTAAAGAAAAGACATAATTTGAGCTACCAGAGCTGAAAACAACGTCTGGTATAAAAAAATATTCTGGGCGGAAAAAAAAGATCAGATATTGCAGGAAAAAAAGATGAATGAAACTTAAGACTTAGCAACAGAAAAGACATAACAATTTTTACTATTAATATACGTTCCTAACAGATTGTCAAAATATATGATGCAAAAACATGGACGTGCAAGATGACAGACAAATCCACAACTGTAAGTGAAGATTTCAACACTTCTTTCTCAATAATTGAAAAGTCCAATAGGCATAAAGTCAATAAACATATTGCTTTTTTATTTTAAAATACTTAGTTGAAAAAGACCGTCTATACTAAGGTGTACAATGTGATTCAAGGTGTATACATTGTATGAGTACATTGCATATTAACACATTAATGACCATTAATGACCACCTATGCTATACATTAAATCCCCAGAACTTTTCATCTTACAACTTAGTTTTTACCCTTTGACTATCATCTTCCCATTTCCCCCACCCTCTGCTCCGTGGTAACCACTTTTCCAAACTCTGCATCTATGAGTTCAACTTTTTTTTTAGAGACAGAGTATCACTGTCTCCCTGAGGCTGGAGTCGAGTGGCACCACCATAGCTCACTGTTACTGAATTCCACTGTTTGAGATTTCACATATAAGGGAGATCGTGCAGTATTTGTCTTTCTGTGTCTGTCTTATTTCACTTATAATCTTGTCTACCAGGCTCATCTATGTTGTCACAAATGGCAGGATTTCCTTTTTTATGGCTGAGTAATATTCTGTTGTTTAAATATACACATTTTCTTTATTCATCCATTGATGGACACTTAGCTTGCTTCTATATCTTGCCTATTGTGAATAATGCTGCAATGAACACAGGGGTAGCAGATATCTCTTTGAGGTGCCTCTCTTTGAGGTGGGAGGATCACTTGAGCCGGGGAGTTGGAGGTTGCAGTGAGCTATGACGGTGTGACTGCACTCTACCCAGGGTGACAGAGTGAAACTCTGTCTTAAAAAAAAAAGAAAAGAAAAAGCCATTCCAGATGACTGACAGGTGGTCTCCCACCCACTCACCAACAGGCCAAGTCTTATCCCGTTGAAGAAAATGAAACACACTTCCATCCTCAGATAAAGTTACTAGGTGATCATGATGGATCAAAACAAAAAAAAAGTGATTCTCTAGTCATGTCTCTAAAAATCTAAAAGAAAACAGACTCCAAAATGACCAAAACCATCCTCCTCTAATATAACTGATGCTTCTTATGAGTAAGGTTTAGCTCTACTTTATTCTTTCTGCCTCCTAGATAAGAACCATTAGGATTTCCAAGGATAGAAAGAATTAAGTTCACCTCATAACATCCAATACATATCACTTTGTTCATTAGCAATGAAATCACCTAAAACAAACACAAGTCCTATAAGAAGTCCTTTTGAGCACCCTCCTATTGATAACCCATAGCCATTTATGCTTTGTGTTCATTTGTATTACAATCCATTACACCCCACTCTGACTACAGGTGTGATCCCGGAAAATCTTTGGCGAGGTGGCACTGACAAAAGCATGAATCATCTTTTTTTGGTTATTATGAAAAAATAAGAAATTAGTTTCATGACACAAATTGTGACCATTTCAAAATAAATAATAATTACAAAGGGATATTTTAATATATCTTCTCAAGTAATGGGAAATACAATACTATTTGTTAGCATACAAGTTGTTAGAAAAGAGCTAATAAAATATTTCTAAGAAATACCTGCACAATCTTTTGTTTGACAAAAAAAATGCACACTGTTTTTATCATATACAAACATAACTGAGAATGTACTGTGACATTACATTCATCTGTGACTAACTGGAAACTCACAATTTGTCTGATCCTTGCTCTCACATGGAAAGACTCAGAGCAGTCACCGCACAATGCAGCACAGGAACCACCACCCACGTGGCTCTTTGTGACTGCACCATTGTAGCTGTCTTAGTAGAATCAGGAAAACAGTCATTACCAGTATTAACAGGACAAGGTGTTTATTACACAAATTAGACCATACAGGAATACAATGTAGAGAAGAGGTGAATCAGAGAAAAAGACAATACCCCCAACCATGAGTTTGAATTAGTTGCCTGGTAGACAAATGAGGGCTTGCAGGAAATCCAAATTGCAAAAGGATCTTTTGACATGGAGCTTCTGGAGACATCTGTGGAATCCTACTCCTCTGAGAAAAGAGAAATCAAGTATATGGGATGTTCTGAAGAAACTCTTTATTGGCAGGGAAACCTATCAGGAAAACAGACAGGAAGCAGGTGTCCATGCAGTCTCTATGCATCTGTCTGCCTCCCTGTACGATGAGTCCAAAACCTGACTCATGACTTCTTCAGTTCTGCCTTCCAACTTTTATATAAGTTAGGCTATGGTGAATTGTAACAAGGAAAGAAAAAAAGAATGGATTCTAGAGAATTCAGTTCACAACACTATCCAAAGTGACATAATACAATCCAAGAGGGCCATCTCCAGTCTAGATTTTATTGTCCTATCAGAGATCTTACTTCTTAATTCAAAGTCTATCATCTCGAACTCAGCCAGAAAGAAATATAAAGAGCAAAGGGCAAGACAAACTTGACATGCTTACAAATTTATACCAACTATTTATTAGCAAAGAAAATGAAATAAGGCTCTTCTGGCCAAAAAGAAGAAAGGTTTTCTCATAAGAAAGGTGGAACACATATAAAAAATAAGGGACATCCAATACTTGGCATAGGATGCCAGTAGAAAACTCCCAATACGAAATTGTCATTTTCAATGGCCCCCTCCTTACACAGCTATTAAGAGAAAAATTTTATTAACTGACTTCAGGAAAAAGCACTATCTATAATACTTCTGCACTATTACTTAAAGAGTACTAACAGAATAATCCTAGTGGTTTTTTTTTATGAAAGTAAGAAGTAGAAATCCATAGTCCAGAGATCCACTTTAAGACTGTGGCACTGATAAGGCAGGCATGGCAGCATGCATGCTTATAGTCCCAGCTACTCAAGAGGCTGAGGCAGGAGGATCTCATGAGCTCAGGAGGCTAGCCTGGGCAACACAGTAAGACCTCATCTCAAAAAATAGGCAAATAAAAAAGAACATGACACTGATGAAGATAATACATTTATAATTTTACCACATTTCTTTCATGGCATGAATATTCTAGAGCATTATACATGAATTTACTTGTATTGGGATTTCCCATATTACTTACATTCGTACAACTTCTCTCCAATGTTAATTTTCATATGACTTTGAACACAGTCAAAATTGAAAAGCTTTCTGTATTTATTACATTTTAGCGTTTTTATTCAGTGTGCACTCTCCTCGCATGTTTTTGTAAGGATGCACGCCAACGGAAGGTTTTGCCACATTCCTGACATTTGTAAGGTTCATTTTGATTATGCATTCTCATGTGTACTTGAAAGGCTGTAAGAAAGCTGAAGGATTTTCTACATTCCCTACATTCATAGGGTTTCTCTCCAGTATGAATTCTTTCATGCATGTGAATATAACTGGAATGACTGAAGGCTTTACCACATTGTTTACATTCATAGGGTTTTTCTCCAGTGTGAGTTCTTTCATGTTTTTGAAAGGAACTGCAACAACTGAATGCTTTCCCACATTCCTTACATTTATAAGGCCCATCTCCTGTATGTGATATCATGTGTATTCGAACACTTGTAAGGTACATGAAGGCTTTCCCGCATTCCTTACACTTATAGGGTTTCTCTCCAGTGTGAGTTCTTTCGTGTGTTCGGAAACCTAGAGGAGAAATGTAGGTTTTCCCACATGTTTTACATTCATACTCTTTCTCTGCAGTGTGAGTCCTTTCATGTTTTTGAGCATAATAGCGACAACTGAAGGCTTCTCCACATTCCTTACATTTGTAGGGTTTATCTCCAGTATGAGTCCTTTCATGTGTTTTCATAGACTGGCTATATTTGAACACTTTTCCACATTTTTTGCACTCATAGAGTTTTTCTCCAGTGTGGGTACTTACATGTGCACGAAAGCCTAGAGGAGTCATGTAAATTTTTCCACATTGTTCACATTCATAGCGTTTCTGATCAGTGTGATTCCTTTCATGTTTTTGAGCAGTATGGTGATAACTGAAGGCTTTTCCACATTCCTTACATTTGTAGGGTTTCTCTCCAGTGTGAGTTTTTTCATGTCTTTGAGCAGAGTAGTGATACATGAATGCTTTTCCACATTTTTTACATTCATAGGGTTTTTCTCCAGTGTGGGTTCTTTCATGTGCTCGAAAACCTAGAGTGGACATGTAGGTTTTCCCACATTGTTTACATTCATAATATTTTTGTGAAGTGTGATTCCTTTCATGTTTTCGAACACTATGGCGATAACTGAAGGTTTTTCCACATTCTTTACATTTGTACGGTTTCTCTCCAGTATGAGATTTTTCATGTACTTGAGCAGATTGATGATGTCTGAATGCTTTTCCACATTTTTTACATTCATAGGGTTTCCCTCCAATATGAGTTCTTCCATGTATTTGTAAAGAATATCTACAACTGAAGGCTTTTCCACAGTCCTCACATTTGTAGGATATCTCTGCACTATGCGTTCTTTTATGTTTTTTAAAAGATTGCAGATAACTGAAGCCTTTCCCACATTCCTTACATTTATATGGCTTCTCTCCATATTCTTGACACTTATATGGTTTGTGTCTGCTATGAGATCTAATGTGCCTATTAAGGGATGAATTACAAATGAAGACTTTTCCACACACACTGCATTTATATGGCTTTACTCCTGTATGAGTTTTCTTGTTCAGACTGAGATTTGGAATCTGGCTGAAACTTTCTTCACATTGACTACCTTCTTTACTTTCATAGAGTTTCTCTACCACATGAATTCTGTAAAAAATAAGAAGTGCTTTATGTTTATTAAAGGTTTTCTATTTATTAATTGATACTAGAATGACTTTTTTCACATTCTGGGAAAGTATAGATTTTTCATCCTAAAATGCTTGTAAAGTGAATATATTGAATGTTCTGCAAGAGGTCTCAACCATAGTTATTATGAAAACAGTAATATTCATATATAGGTTGCTGAATACTATTTCCAAGTGAACTATTTTTCAAACACTGAACATCTGTGTCATATTTAAAAAAACACTTTTGAGGGCCGGGCGCGGTGGCTCACGCCTGTAATCCTAGCTCTCTGGGAGGCCGAGGTGGGTGGATTGTTTGAGCTCAGGAGTTCAAAATCAGCCTGAGCAAGAGCGAGACCCCGTCTCTACTAAAATTAGAAAGAAATTAATTGGACAACTAAAAATATATAGAAAAAATTAGCCGGGCATGGTGGCGCATGCCTGTAGTCCCAGCTACTCGGGAGGCTGAGGCAGGAGGATCGCTTGAGCCCAGGAGTTTGAGGTTGCTGTGAGCTAGGATGACGCCACAGCACTCTAGCCCAGGCAACACAGTGAGACTCTGTCTCAAAAAAAAAAAAAAAAACAAACACACTTTTGAGGCTGGGTGCGGTGGCTCATGCCTGTAATCCTAGCACTCTGGGAGACCAAGGTGGGAGGATCCCTTGAGCTCAGGAGCTCAAAACAAGCCTAAGCAAAAGCAAGACCCTGTCTCTACTAAAAATAGAAAAATTAGCCAGGTATGATGGCACATGCCTGTAGTCCCAGCCACTCAGGAGGCTGAGATAAGAGGATGGCTTGAGCCAAGAGTTTGAGGTTACAGTGAGCTACGATGATGCCACTGCACTCTATCCAGGAAAACAGAACAGGAAATCTTTCTCAAAAAAAAAAAAAACACTCTTGGTTAATGTCTTCTTAGATAAATTTAAGGCTAGGCTTACTTGTTTTGTATCCTTATTTATAAAATTTCAGGACATACTAAGATTTTCTCCTGGGATATGTTTTCTCTTGTCAGTATGACTTACCTGAGATTTCTCCCCTGTTTTTTGTACTGATCTTCAATGCTCTGGTCTTTCTGTTTTTTTCCTGAAATGCAGAACCAGAAAAATTGTAAGTTATTAGAAATTATAGAAAAACTATTTGATTCTATGTCCATGATGAGCTGTGATTTATTTACAAAAGTATTGCTTCTTCACATTCCAAATCTTGGAACAGCATTGATGACCAAGAAAAAGTTGTTCTCTAATTCAACAGAGAACATGATGGAATGACATCATTCTCACCTATTGACTGCAGGTTCCTGAAGGTTTCCCACATAACATCTCTGTAGAGTTTTTTCTGTGAAGGATCCAGCAAAGCCCACTCCTCTAGCGTGAAGTTCACAGCCACATCCTCAAAGGAGACTGAGTCCTGAAACATCCCACGTGTATAAAGGAAGATGAGTGAGACTGACAGCACTGGGGATCTATACTCAATTAATAAGATGTTCACTTATGATTCTGTGCTCTCCAAAGATTTATTCTATGAATTACTTGGAAGAACTCAACTATAACTCTTTGGCCACACTCGATTCCTCAGAACTATGAACACAAGGCAATTAATTCTACATCTTCACTGTGATCACTTCAAGTCTTATTGCTCTCCAATGGCAGGATCCACAGCACTTTGGAGAAGAGAAATACTACACCAAAAAAAAAATCTATTTTAATACCATCAATTCCTTGACAGAAAAACTCTTTCATCGTCTTCCTTATGCATGATATCACTCAACATTCCATGAGATACGACATTCCATGAGATATCAAATCTGGATAACATTTAAATGAATAAAAGCACACTAAAGAACCAGAAGCTTTTTCTACTATTCCCATCACCAAACATGAGGCCAGGAGGCATGGGGAAATCCAACTTGTAACAAAATTCAGCTGACCATACGGTCCTGAAATACTCTAGGATATTAGAGGTAGTCAGATCCAGCTAGTTCAATCAAAATATTTCTTTTGGAGAAGTATTCATTTTAACTTGTTCATATAATATTTATAAGACTCAGTTCTTCCTTTTTATTTCTGTTCCATTTCATGGAGCTATTAAGTTACTGGGAAGTTAGAGCTTAGGCATGAGGAAAAAGGCATGACAGCTTAAATTTTAAAAATCCCTCTACTTCTGTGCCTCAGGGCTACATCCCACTATTTTTTTTTTTTGAGACAAGAGTCTGGCTCTGTCCCCCAGCTCAAGTGCAGTGGCATCATCAACAACCTCACTGCAGCCTCAGACTCCTGGACTGAAGCAATCCTACTGCCTCAGCCTCCCAAGTAGCTGGGACTACAGGTGTACACCACCACACCCAGCTAGGTTTTCTATTTTTTGTAGAGATGGGATCTCACTCTTGCTCAGGCTGCACTCGAACTCCTGACCTCCAGTGATCCTCCCACCTCGGCCTCCCAGAGTTCTAGGATTACAGATGTGAGCCACTGCACCTGGTCCCACTAATTTTCAGTGTACATCCTCAGATAATAACATGCCAGAAGAGCTCTTTCCAACAGAACCATTACAGTGTACCCTGGGCCTTGCTGACCTTAAGGAACAGGTTAAGATTTCCAAGCTTACATGGGAATTCATTAAGGTTCACAATGATATGATGTGCCCATGATTATAAAATGTATAAAAGGTTCTCAGCAGAGGTTTCTCCCAAAAGAATATAAAAAACCCTTTCTCCATTTCAGAAGGAAGTGATTCCCAACCAACCACTTTAGAAAATAAGGATAAGAATTAAACTGGACTTCTATTCAGAAACCATGCAAACAAGGAGAGAGTAGAGTGAAATATGTAAAGTTTTGAAAGAAAAAGACACACCCACTTAGAAATCTGAATCAAGCAAAATTATCCCTCGAATGAGTGCATTATACTTTCTAAAGACAAAACTTGAGGGAATTTGGCACCAGTATACATGCCATGCAAGAAATGTTATACGAAATTCATAAGAAAGATAGTAAACAACAAGGAAAGATAGCACATTTGAGAAGGCATAAAGGAAGGTAAAATAATTTAATTCTTAATTAATGTGGTAGATAACAGTTTGTTCAAAATAATAATAGCTACAATGTATTTGCTAAGGAAAGCTTATGGATAAGTAAAATCAATGACAGTCCAGGACAAAAGGACAAAGCTGTAAAGACAATGCCTGACTCTTCCCAGCATATCCAGGAGGCACAGCTTGGCCAAGGAGAATTTTACGTTATATCCCCAGGTCTTACCATGGCCATTTGTTTACAGCCTAGAATCTAGTGGCTCTAAGACATAAGTCCACAGACAAGTCAAACAATTATTCAAAAAGTCACAGAAGACATGACACATAAAAACACAAAGATATACAGACACACAGGCCAAAGCAGCTTTTATAGATTTATAAGATTTTTTATTTGCCAGTTTTCAAATAGTTTCTCTCTCCTTTAGACTATCAATCTCTTGATAGTCTGTTTTGCTTTCCTAAACAATTGTTGCCAGACAAATCTAAATTTGCATTTTTAAAAAAATGACTCAGGTGAAACAAGGTAGAAAATTTAGATTTCAGTGTACAGAGAGGAAATTTAACTTTTTTTTTTTTTTTTAAGAAAAGGTTTGGGCTGGGTGAGGTGGCTCATGCCTGTAATCCTAGCATTCTGGGAGGCCAAGGCGGGCGGATTGCTCAAGGTCAGGAGTTCAAGACCAACCTGAGCAAGAGTGAGACCCCATCTCTACTAAAAATAGAAAAATTAGCCAGGCGTGGTGGCATGCACCTGTAATCCCAGCTACTCAGGCGGCTGAGGCAGGAGAATCACTTAAGCCCAGGAGTTTGAGGTTGCTGTGAGCTAGGCTGATGCCATGGCACTCTAGCCCAGGTGACAGAGCAAGAGGAAGGAAGGAAGAAAGGAAGGAAAGAAGGGAGGAAAGAAGGAAGGGAGGGAGGAAGGGTTTGGGTGTGTTAGAGGAAGGTTTAAAATGGATGTCAAAGTAACACAAAATCTTAGGAATTTACCATAGAATTTTATAAGGAGACACACAGATGAGTCTAGAAGAAATTTAGAAATTTTAATAAATAACCTGCTAAATGTCAGAATGTTATATTTTGGAGGCCAATCTAGCTAGGTAGATGGCTTTTGAATTTAGTGTGTTTTTAAACTGGCCCAACATGCTCAGGGTGGAGCTCACACTGAATTTCAGGTCCCCAAAAGGGAGATACCATGGGACTGGGCCATGCAATGTTTTTATAGTGTACTTTGTTATAAAGACATTTTTCTAAGTATTTGAACTGTGCCCCTTATCTAAATCCACAAAGAGCAGCCCTTACAGTAATAACTATGTACTGTAAACATCTGTCCCCAGCCAGTGTCCCACTGGCCACCACACACATAAGAGGTTTTTGTTTTTGTTTTTAATAGTACAGGTTGGATATCAGCCTTTAATTAAGCTGACTTCCAACCAGAGAGGTTTTTTTTAATTATTTAAAATTAATAATAAAATTAATAATAATCTCTTATTATTCAGATTTTAGCCAGGACAAACTGCTGGTATTTCTAGGTTTTGAATTTTTTTTTTATCAGAGGTACTCTCTTAAGTGAAAGCTAATCTTTGTCAAAGATACCTTCTTAAGTGAAACTAAGTCTTAACCACAGTTATGACTTAATCAAGGACATCTTTAAAGATGTGTAAGGTAGTCTTCACAAGATCTAGAACTACCCCAAAGAAAGCTCAAAGAGAAGAAAGTTTTGCTAGTCGCAAATAGAGTACAACCCATATTTCTATCCAGCCATATTTCTTAGGGTCTTGGCTTCTTAGCTAACCATCTATACACAAAGGCCCAAAAGCACCCATGCCCCACAGGTGGAAGAACACATGAAATCAAAAACTGTCCATGGAAGGAAAAAGAATTAATAAATGGCAAAAGTCATACAAATATCAAATAAAAAGGCCTGATTCAGAATCAAAGCCAGGTTACCACAGCGAAAGCACAAAATTTTAAGCAGCCTTCATGGTGAATCCCATGTGGAATCGAAAGTGGGCAGTTTGAGTGTACAAAGGATTTTAACTTTGTTTTAAGTCAGATTTTTGCTTTTTCCCCTTTTTTAAGTGAATTTTTAAAGCCTTAAAAATAGCCATGATACTATTATGTGTCTTTAAAAATTGGATCTATCAATTATTTAGAATAAGAGATTTCTAAAATCTCTATCTATATTTAAATTTAGGAGTCTAATTTAAAGGATCCATTTTCCTGGACATTGACAATTTGAATTTTTACTGGTGTATTTATTTCAGTAGTAACCGAATCTGAAAGTCTCTTTATGAAAAATTCAGGATGTAATTTTAGGGCCTAGGCCGGGCATGGTGGCTCACACCTGTAATCCTAGCATCTGGGAGGCCGAGGTGGGAGGATTACTAGAGCTCAAGAGTTCGAGACCAACCTGAGCAAGATCAAGACCCCGTCTCTACTTTGAAAAAAAAGAAAAAAGTAATTTTAGGGCCTACAAAGAGCAATTTCAAAGATATTCTCACACTCCTGGAAATAGGCTAAGATAGCAAAAGACTCTTGTTGCCACTACATTAACCAGACAACAAGGGTTGAGACAACAAAAGCCCCCTATGAACAGTACTTTTTAATGACAAATATCCTCAAGGGCTTGTTATATTTGGAACAAAACAATCTCAGGTTCCCAGTCATTTTCAGACTGGTCACCTGATGTAACACAAAAAAATCACAGCACCACCCCCCCGCCACTCTAGATGGTGGAGCCCAAGAGAGCATTCCCACTCAGTCACAAGTCAAGCTCTCAAGAACATACAGTAAGATGGCAGGGGATTTTATCTGGTATTCCTCTTTATGATAGGGCCATACAGAAAGACAAAGCAAAGAAAAAGACAATTTCTGGGAGGAAGGGGACAAACAGTGATTTTTACTGTCTGCTCAACCAGATCTCACAGAAAAGGAAGGAGGCTGGGAGCCCAACTAGTAGGAAATTCTCATCCTTTGTCAGAAGATCAGGTTCCTGGGTTTCCTTTATTATGGCTTCCAGAAGGACAGAGCCTTTGATCACCCTGTTCACTGCTTATAAAAGGAAACTTAAAAAAAATTTCTTATCGGCCAAGACAAAATTATAATACACGTGTAAGAAAGACACAAAAATGCCAGTTACTCTGCTCAGTATCTGAGTTTTAACCTGACAAAACAGATGAAATTGTTCCCCTCCAACCTGAGAGTCAGGCCCACTAAGCTTCTGCCAGCAATTTTTTCAGGGTTCCTCACACAAATATGACAAGACAAAGGACACAATTCCTCTCAAATCAGAATTTTAAAACCAAAAACGAAGTTTTAAGCAAATCAAATGCAGTTGTTCAAGGTCATAGTCCCTCTAGCAGCTATCCCCTACCAAACCAGGTGTTCTGATGAAGTGGTAGCAGAGTCTAGTGCCCTGGCAAAGCAGACCTAAAGTCCTGTTGAGGCAGAATGAAGGTTCTAAAGGGATAATACCTTAGTATTGTCATACACAAATCCATTATTTACCTCAGATATCTTTTAAGCCAAGTACCTGTTTCTGAGGTTGTGAGATGAAAACACCATGGGTCAATGATACCTGGTCAGTTGCCAAACACTTAGATCCATCCCTGAGTAAAAATTGCTCAGGCAGCTGCTGGACAGGTCCTTCAGGTGGCTGTGGCCAGGAGCCAATGTGCCAGGAGCAAGACAGCCACTTGGGATTTTTGTCCCATCTGGGGTGCCAATAAATTGCTACCAAATCAAACTGGGGTTTTGCTCACCCAGTGCAGTAAAGCCAGACGCTGAAGCTGCAGTGGAAAAAAGCAGCTTTATTGCAGGGCACCATGTAAGGAATACAGGTAGCTAACACTTAAAACCTGAATGCCTCAGTGGCTTACAAGCCAGGGTTTTTAAAGGCAGGGATACATTTCAGGCAGGCAAAATTGTAAATCAATACATGGAGGTTATCCATTGGCCTGGCCCAAAGAGGGAGTGGACCTCAAGGGATCCTCCCACCTTGGCCTCCCAGAGTGCTAGGATTACAGCCATGAGCCACAGTACCCAGCCTAATTTTAACTTTTTAAAATTAACTAAGATCTCATCCTCAAAACACCAATGGTTATAAAAGTGTAAACAAAATAAAAATCTCTAACTAAATGACAAGGTGCATCATAGTTCGTCTTTCCACTATATCCCACACTGGGTGTTGCTTTCAGGAATAAGTAGCCTATTATAATGCATCAGGGATTTAAACCTAACTTCTTAAATATAAATGATTCTCAAAGGTTATATAAGCTTTGAGTCATTTTCCTCATATCAATTAAAATAGGAATTCAATTGCATTTTCATATTATCAATTAAAATACAAATTCATTTGTCTTAGGAAGAGTAAAACCTTTTATATGTCAAAGTTCTCTAGAGACATGCATACAAAAACTGAACTAAAAATGAAAAATCTACCTGGGAACCTGAATGCAACCATCTTGCATCTTGAGATTCTCTTTCACAAAGGGAACACAAATTTTGTTTGGTTCCAGAATACCCTTCCATTTTCAAAGCTGAAGAAACTAAAATCTTACACACTCACACAGGTAATAAAATTACAAAATACCAACAGAAACTAGAGTTGAAAGGCCACTATATTCAACACATAATGGAATCCAAAGGAAAGAAACACAAATATTCTCATCAGTGCAGATAAGCAGCCTGCTTCCTCACAATTCAAAAGAAAAACTCACATTCAGAAGAAAACCCCACATTCAGAAGGTTAAACAACTTAACAAGCTTGGGAGCCACATTCTCACTGTTGAGCTACAATGCCTAGATACAGCTTAAGGTTCTGACCCAAATGAACTCCCAAACTCATTAACCCTGTATTCAGCAGAGAAAAGTCCTGACCTTAACAGAATTTCTCAATATGTAAAAGTTACACTCTGAATGCAGCGACGTTGTGGATGCAAAACTCAAACCTAATATCGAAGAAACCCAGGAAATAACAATTATAATATCAGAAAGGGCATCACTCCCCCTACCTAAACCCCTAAGGTGCAAGTGGGTGCCCAGGTTTCCAGTGCTTCAAGCTTCTCTCAGTACCAAGGGCTCCTCCCAAGGTCAGAGTGAGCAGCAGGGACACCTGCCAGGGAGGCTCTCCAGGAAGAACCAACTGTGTCCTCCACTACTGCCCTTGGCAAGCTAAAGGGTGGCCTTAGCTTTAAGTGACTGCCTCAGGCCTCTGCTCACCATCATGTGGCTCTGGAACACCATATTTTAAATGGGACAGCAAAACCACTCAAAGCAAGTATTTATGTGTCAAGTACAGAAACAAAATGTAAGGAACTTTTTCTAGTTTCACAACAAAACCCAAAAATATCTATTCCTTTCAGAA
The DNA here is from genome assembly GCF_000956105.1 of Propithecus coquereli. Taxonomy (NCBI): domain Eukaryota; kingdom Metazoa; phylum Chordata; class Mammalia; order Primates; family Indriidae; genus Propithecus; species Propithecus coquereli. Next base: position 3,178,287 of record NW_012140969.1, read on the forward strand.
AATGAAGATGACGCCAGTTAATTATTATGTCCACAGCAAGAAATGGTTTTATAAACAATTAATCATATTTTAACACATCTAGGAGTTGCAAGTCTAAGCCTTGGAATTCCTTTTCAAATCACCCAAAAGAAAAAAGCAGGCCTCAGAAACTTAGGAGAAGAAAAAGGGATAAAAAGAATATTTAACAAATGGAAGGTAATTCTGGAATACTTTATTTTTTCTGAAATTCATCTTTCTTGCCGTTTTGGAAATAATCTGTACTGTCTTTTGAGCTCTGTTGATTGAATACACGTTACATTTATTAAAATACTGAGACACAGAAAAGTGAATAAATGGTTTCAAGGTGACCAAGTCAGGGAGGGGCAATGCTGACCTGCAACTTTGCTGAAGGATAGCTCTCCTTGGAAAGTTTCCAAAGAAGAACCTTATTCCATAGGACGTCTGTGCCCAGGAAACATACTGTGAGGGGCGACAGAACTATTTTATACAGCACACTCCCAGGTTGTTATTTTCTGCTTTCCTCTCACGTAGAACATGCATAAACAAACAAGCAAAAAAAGAATCTAAAAGACTTATCCTTGGCTGTGTGTAAAATAAACAATTAAGATACAGGCAGGTTCAGTCGCTCACGCCTGTAATCCCGGCACTCTGGGAGGCTGACGCGGGAGGATCACTTGAGGCCAGGAGTTTGAGGTTGCAGTGAGCTGTGATGACGCCACTGCACTCTACCCGGGCTGACACAGCGAGACTCCGTGTTAAAAAAAAAAACAACAAAAAAAACGGGTTTGGTGGCTCACGCCTGTAATCCTAGCACTCTCAGAGGCGGAGGCAGGAGGATCGCTTGAGCTCAGTAGTAGTTCCAGACCAGCCTGAGCAAGAGCGAGACCCCGTCTCTATCTTTCTTTAAAAAAAACCAAATAAATAAAATTTTTAAAATAAAAAAGTAAACAATAAAAATACAGTAAGCCTTCACTTAACGCCGTCCTTAGGTCATGGATTTGAGACCTTGCTTCCCATACATGTGGAGAACTCAGGAGAAAACTGGTCCAGGGAGGGACCAGGACCCCAGACGGCAGCCCCTCCCACGCACGATCCCCACACACCGAGTCGGGACCCTCCTCCGATGACCCTCCCGCTGCCACCGCACAATCTGGGGACACGAGAGGCTGCGGTCGCCCAGCCGCCCAGAGAGGGAGCCTGGGCCGAGGTCGCTGCGCAGGGACTGGACAGGACGCCCAGGGGCCCGGCTGCCAGCCTAGTCCCACCGCGCTGGCCGGAGGTACCGAGGGCCCGGCTGCGCCAGCAGGGACCGGGGTCGGCAGACTCCAGAGCGGATCGCGGGGAGGCCCGGGTCCCGCCACAGGCGGTTCTCGCCGGTTCCAACCAGCTCCTCCTCGCCGTCAGGGTACGCCCGGCCCCGCACACTGTTTCCCGGCTCCAGGGGTGTCCCGGCGTCCTTGCCATGTCTCTCACACCACACAAGTTGTGGCAGAGACACCTGAGGCCTCGCCGAGAAGCCGGACTTCGAAAAAGGCGCAAAAAGACGACTGACTACCGCGCAAGCATCTGGAGCATCGTCGCTACCCAACCCCCCCCCGCACGCTGATTGGACAGCTGGCTAGGCCCCGCCCCAGCACCCCTGATTGGATAATGTCCCATGTCCCGCCCCGTGGGGGGCCTTAGTAACAGGGGAAGAGTTCAAACACGTGCCCCAGTGGAGTCACAATGACAGATTCTTCGCGGTTGCCTTGCCAGCTTGGGCATCTTCCCCTCTCTGTGACGTGGCCTCGCCTGGGGACCCTGGCATTTAAGGAGAACTTGCTCCTGGCTTTCCAGAGAGGACCCTGGCATCTTCCTATACTAATGGGCATTTCCTTCTTCCTCCTGGACACAAGGGAATTCCAGACTCCAGTGTCCAGTGGAGCAATCTCCTTGCCTCAGAGCAGAAGGAGACCCCAGACCAGGCCAGGCAAGACTGGAACAGGACAGAGGGCCTGATGTCCTCCAGGGGTCGAGAATTTGGAATGAAGCTGTTGGCGGCATGGCCAAAGTTTCCTCACACTTTCTCAAGTCTATTCATTTTCAAGAAAGAAAATAAAAACACCAACAAGAGAATACAATTATTAAATACATGGGAAAAAACCTGGAGTTATATGGCATCAATATTCTACAAAGGAATCAGGAAGAAAAGGAAACATCTACACTAGTTCACTTACGCAGCCTGCTGCAGCACCCACAGTTCACAAGGAAAACCCCCGTTCAGTGGTTAAACATATTCCCAAGCTTAGAAGTCAGACTCTGACTGCCGAAATGGAGCCCCAGATTCGATTAGTCCCAGTTGATCAGGCAGGACAACCTCAGGATTTAATTCTGGGAACTCAATATGCCCTCCTGTTCCCTCCTCACAGTGTGGAAACGCTCCCTCCTTCAAAACCTTCATTTTCACCAGCAGGAAACTCTCCCCTGGAGTCGGTTTAAGCTTCTGGCCTAAATAAAGTGTCAAATTCATAAACCCTTTCTCCAGCAGACAATCCAAATGAGCCTTTCTGAGCCTAAGCTTCACAGATTTCCTTCATATATACAAATTACAGTCTGATTTCAGCGACCCTATGCATGCCAAAACCAAAGCACTGTCTAGAAAATGGCCCCAGGAACCAAAGATACAACCTCAGAAAAATAGAAGCCCCCATCTGTACCTGCACGTGGGTCCCCTGCTTTCCAGCGTTCTGGGGCTTCTCAGAGTCCACAGTCCTGCTGTGCCTGTCCTAAGCAGTTGGAGGCCACCTGGGGGGAGGCCAGCCTGCCTGGGAAGCCGGAGGGGAGCCCCATTTCTCTCCCTTTGCAGCCTCCAGACCAGCCTTAGCCTGGAGCCACTGTCCACGAACCTCCAGGTTATTCATTTGCCTCACATCAACATCAAAAAGTTAAATGCGTCAAAGACCCTCAATCCTATCGTTTAAATAAGAAACCAGCAGACTCCTTGCTCTCCTTCTGTGCTTATATATAAATCAGAGGAAGAAAATGCTGAGATACTTTATATGAATTAAAACCCTGGCAAATAATTATTCCTGTGAGAAAAAAAAATGCCACCAAGCTGTTGTTTTCCTATTAAATTATTATGTAAAACAAATAATGAAATTTGAACGTTTTCCTTTTTCTTCTGTTTCACTGGCTCCTCGGCTTTTATCAGTTTATGTCTGTCACCAGGTGCTCTGTGCCTGGGGATGTACATGTCCTATTGACCCATCTGAAACTCTCTCTCAACCCCACCTCACCACCACTGAGGCACCCAATCATTTCTGCAGCTAAATCTTAAGATTGTGTAAATAGCTTTCCCTTTCGAGGAGTCTAACTGGGACCAGGTTAAATCCACCTGTGACCCTCTCATGTCCCTCAATGTAAATTATTCATTTGAAATTGTCTTCCAGGGCAAGCAGTGATATCTTGGGTAAGTACCTTATCCCTTTTATTAGTTTGTGTTCTCTTTAAACTGTCACCTGTTCCTTGAGAGTACACACAATATATTTGGAACTGACCATCACCTGCTGTAAACCCTGGAAGTCCCAAATCAACCCTGAAAAAGCCACACCGTAGAGAGGATGTGTGGATGCTAACGCTACCCTCAACAAAGGATTGAGCTTCACTGACTTCCCCTTTCTGGAGAATGGCTTAAAGCAATTTCCTGGAGGACTTTTGTCAGGGAATATATTTGATAGAAGTAAAGGTGACATTGTTCAATTTGGTTTCACTCACATGATTTAACTTTCCATATGTTGTTAAGAAAGCAATAAACCCTGTGAGCTTCAACTGGATTTCCCAAATTCTGAAAAGTGCAGTGAAAAAATCTACACATGGAAAGAAGTAGGAGTAACAAAGATGGGAGGAAGGACACTTGATGAGGAGGTGACATTTGGGTGAAACCTGAAATAACGTATTAGGATAAAAAGTCAGGGCAGAGAATTATAGGAATATGGCAAGATAGAAGCATGAGGAATGTCTCCCCAACTACACAACTGGTAGAATCTCTCTTATATACATATTTTGAAACTCTGGAGTGTACTGAAGGATTTGCAACTTCCAGGGAAAGAATTAGATGAAGAATTGTGGTTAACTGCAGTCAATATCAGCTCTTAGCACAGTATCAGCTACCGATCCCCTACCCCCAGGTGGGGGCAGGCAGTTGATGCAGCTTATGAGAGCCACAGTGGACAAAAAGGACCATTTTCCATGTATTGGGGATTCATGCTCCGCTTGCTAATTGCTCCTTCTGATTACAGAAATGCAGACAAAAAGGTGAATGGCATTTGTTGTATCTGCCTCTCATTGTTGCAAGCCCCTCAGCTTCAGCTGAAGTTACTCCAGTACATTTAAAAGGCTGGTGCCTTTTCTTCCTCTTCATTTTTCTTCCCATCCCCCCTCCATGGGGCGCCAGACATTGAAGACTAGATTATTTAAAAGCAAACACATATACAGAGGAAGTTAAAATATCACTAAACATGCCCAGGGAAAGGTGCAGGCTCAGAAAACACCTGAAAAGCACTTAAGTTTACAACACAGGGTGATCCTCAGTACAGAAACAGCCAATGATTAAAAAACAAAAAGAAAAAACAGTAAACCTTGGGGAATGGGGACAATCTGATTTCCAGAGTTGCCACAGTATTAGATTCCAATGTCCAGTTTTTAACCAAAAATCATAAAGCTTACAACGAAACAGGAAAGTATGGCCCTTATACAGGAAAAAAACAACAAAAAACAATATGTGGGAAAGATTTGATGGAGGATCTATTAAACAAAGGCTTTTTTTAAAAGAACTGTCTTACACATGTTCAACTAATTAAAGGAAGATGGGAAGAAAGTGAAGGAAAAGATGTATGAACAAAATTAAAAATCATTACAGATAGATAACCTAAAAAGAAACTAAAAAGTAATTCTGCGATTGACAAATGTTAATAACTAGAAAGACAAATTCACTAGAGGGACACAAAGGTACATTTGAGCAAGCAAAAAGAGTCAGTCACTTGACCACAGGAAAACTGAAATTATTATGTTGAACCAATAGAAGGAAAAAAGACTGAACAAAGTGAACAGAGCTTAAGGGACCCGTGGGATACCATCAGTCAGGCCACAATACTCATTTTGGAACTCTCAGCGGGAGAAGAGAGAGAAAGAGGAAGAATATTTGGAGAAATAATGTCTGAAAACTCCCCAAATTTGATAAAAGACATGAATATAAACATTCAAGAAACTGAACAAAGTCCAATGAGGATGAACTCAAAGAAACTCAAAGTGAAACTATCTTTGTTTTCTATGTGATTTAAAAAACTAAAACATTTTTAAAAATCCTTATTATCTAAAAACTAGTATTATTGTAACTTTGGTTTGAGACTTCCATTTTGTTTTTTACATTAAAATTTTAAAGACTAATGCAATAATAATTATTAGTTTATGTTTTTGGACCCACAATGCATAAAAATGTAACTTTTGACATAATAACTAATTGGATTGGGACAGACAAACAAAGGAACAGAGTATTTATATGTCATGAAAACTAAGCTGGCATCAATTCCAATTACTGTAATAATTTTAGGGTGGCAAGTATAATCCCCGTGGCAGTCACAATGTAAATAGCTATAGAATACACACAAAAGGATATGAGAAATGTAAGTAAACTATTGAATATAAAAAATCAACTAAACACAAAAGACAACAATAATGCAGGAAAAGAGGGGGGCCTGAAGTCTCTCCTTACCAGTAATTACTTTAAATATAAATGGATTATACTTTCCAATCGAAAGACAGAGATTGTACTTTAAAATTGAAAACATTAAGGTTTTCCCTAATTTTTTTGAGTAAAAACACCAGATAAAGTCACTTTACAGAAGCCCAAACCCAAAATGAGTCCTTTTGAGTACCCCCTTACTGATATTCCCAAGTCACTTATGGTTTGTGGTCATTCTATTAATACAGTTCATAACACCCCTCTCTTGGCTACAAGTGTGATCCTGTGGTCTTCAGCAAGAAGTCAATGAGACAATCATGGTTTACATTTTTGGTGTTATGAGGGCATGAGAAAATGGTTTTATGAAAAATATATTGTTATATTAAGAATAAAAATTTAAAATTCTCCTGGCGGGGAAATACTTGATCTTGTATGCACATGATAATACTGACTCAGAATAATGATTGACAAAATTACAAACTTAATTTGAAAATCCATAATCATAATGTAATATTTTAATATATCCTCATAGGAAAGGAAAAAGACAGTAATTGATAGTGTACACATTATTTAAAAGCAGTTAATAAAATATTTCTAAGAAACATCTACAGAAGCTTTTAACAAAAACATGCACATCATTTTTAATCACATACAATGAAACAGAACTTAAAACATACTGAGAAATTATGTTAAACTGTAACAGGAAACACTGACAATCTGCTTGATATGAGGAAGGTGCTTATTCTCACATTGTAGGACTGGGTCAGTGCACTCACTGCACAGCACAGTAGAGAAACAAGCTCCCATGTAGTTCTTTTAGACTCGCCACTGTAGCTGTCCTCTTGGAATCAGAAATACATAGTCACTGGCAGTATTACAGAAACATGTGTTTACTATATAAATTAAGACCTTAGACGAATTCAATCTAGAGATGAGGTGGGTCACAGCATCAGGGAATATTCCCAATCTTGAGAATCTAAATTAATTGCCTGGTGGACACACTAGAGTTTGTAGAAAATCCAAACTGCAGTGAATCTTTGAGTGGAACCTAATCTGTGAAAAACTATGTCTTTGAAAACATGGCAGTAAAGCAGTTAGTGGTGGTTCTAAGAATACTCTTGATTGGCAGGGCAAAGCATCAGGAAAACTGGATGGAAGCAGGTGTGCCTGAAGCCCCTATGCATCCATCTGTGGCTACAAAACCTAGCAAATGCCTTCTTCACTTCTGCCTTCCATATCTCCTGTAAGTAGGCTATTGGCAAATTATAACATGGAACCACAGAAGGATAGACTATAGAAAACATAGGTCACAACATACATGTTAATTTAACAAAATCCAAGAAAGCCATTTCCATTAATAGATTATATTGTCCTATCAAAGGTCTCTCTTTGTAATACAAAGTCTATTATCCAAATCACAATCAGAAAGAATGTCAAATAACAGAAAGCAAAAAATGAAAGTAATAAGTCAAATGGAGAGTGTACTGTATGATAAGCTTTGCACACTCATAAAGTTATTACAACCAGTTTTTAGCATGGAGGTCAGAATAAGGCTCCTGGCCCTCTCCCCCAAAAACTTCTTTTGGTCAGAAAGAAAGATGAAATATATATAATGGGTAAGGGATATCTAGTACCTGCCTCACCAGGCCAGTAGGAAAAGCCCAACAATTACCAAATTGTCATTTTTCAATGGTCCTTTACTCATAGAACAATTCAAAAAATTAAAACTACTTCCATACTAAAAATATACTTCAATTTACTCATGAATCCAACAGACTTCAAAATAGAAAGACAAAGTTTCAGTAACTGATTTAATGAAAAAACACTACCAACTAAACTTGCGTACTCTTGCTTAACAAAGGCATACAAAATTCTCTCACCTCAGTGTTCATCATTAAAAATAATAAATAGAAATCTATAGTCCAGAGATATCCTTTAAGAATGAGCAACTGATAAATACAATATGTTTATAAGTTTTATAATTTTTTTTCATATTGTGAATTTTCTGGAACAACAAACATGAATTAATTTGCATCACACTTTCCCATATTATCTACATTTATATGATCTCTCCCTAGGGGGAGTTTTCATGAGTTTGAAGTTTCGCACAAGAGGGTGTATCTTATGAGCATTTCTTAAAATTAAGAACATTCTGTTATTTCTCACTTTTATAGGATTTCCATCAAGTGTGTATTCTCACATATTTGGTAAGGATGTGGACCAACTGAAGGCTTTCTCACATTGCCTATATTCAAGTTGCTCTCCATTGTGAGTCTGTTCGTCATTTCCAAATAAACTGAGACGACTAAAGGTTTTTCCACATTCTTTACATGTATATGGTTTTTCTCCAGTGTGCCTTCTCATGGTCCTTGAAAGTTTAGGTGACCACTAAAGGCTTTCCCCTATTGCTTACATTTGTAAGTTTTCTGTCCACTATGAGTTCTTTCTGGCATTTACACCTAGAGAGTTGAAGGTTTTCCCACATTTTATATTCACAGGGTTTCTCTGTGGCATGAGTCCTTTTATGTCTTCAAAAGGTAATGGGACAATTTAAAGCTCTCCCACATTGTTTACATTCGTAGTGTTACTCTCCAGTATGAGTTCTTTCATGTATCCGAAAGGAACGGGAACACTTAAAGGCTTTCCCACATTGCTGACATTCATAGGGTTTCTCTCCAGTGTGAGTCCTTTCATGGATTCGAAAGGAGCGGGAGCAACTGAAGGCTTTATCACATTGTTTACATTCATAGGGTTTCTCTCCACTGTGAGTCCTTTCATGCATTCGAACAGAACTGGAACAACTAAAAGCTTTACCACATTGTTTACATTCATAAGGTTTCTCTCCAGTGTGAGTCCTTTCATGTATTCGAATGGAACTGGAACAACTGAAGGCCTTACCACATTGTTTACATTCATAGGGTTTCTCTCCAGTGTGAGTCCTTTCATGCATTCTAAAGGAACTAGAACAACTGAAGGCCTTACCACATTGCTTACATTCATAGGGTTTCTCTCCTGTGTGGGTCCTTTCATGCATTCGAAATGAACTGGAAAAACTGAAAGCCTTACCACACTGTTTACACTCATAGGGTTTCTCCCCTGTGTGAATTCTTTCATGCATTCGAAAGGAACTGGAACAACTGAAGGCTTTGCCACATTGCTTACACTCATAGGGTTTCTCCCCAGTGTGGGTCCTTTCATGTATTCGAACAGAACTAGAACAACTGAAGGCTTTACCACATTGTTTACATTCATGGGGTTTCTCTCCGGTGTGAGTCCTTTCATGCATTCTAAAGGAACTAGAACAACTGAAGGCTTTACCACACTGTTTACATTGATAGGGTTTCTCCCCCGTGTGAGTTCTTTCATGGATTTGAAAAGAACTCGGACAATCAAAGGCTTTCCCACATTCCTTACATTTATAAGGTCCATTTCCAGTGTGCATTATCATGTGTCTTCGAAAGCTAGGAAGAGAAATGAAGGCTTTCCCACATTCCTTACAATCATAGGGTTTCTCTCCTGTATGAATTCTCTCATGTTTTCGAAAGGAACTGGGAAAACTAAAGGCTTTTCCACATTTTTTACATTTATAGGGTTTTTCCCCAGTGTGAATCCTTTCATGACTTCGAAAGGATGTGGGACAACTGAGCGCTTTACCACACTGCTTACATTGATAGGGTTTTTCTCCAGTGTGCGTCCTTTCATGTATTTGAAAAGTTTGGTAATACCTGAAAGCTTTCCCACATTGTTTACATTCATAGGGTTTCTCTCCAGAGTGAGTTCTTTCATGGTTTCGAAAGGAACTGGGATGACTGAAGGTTTTCCCACATTCTTTACATTTATAAGGTTTCTCTCCCGTGTGCATCCTCATGTGTCCTCGAAAAGTTGTATGATAAATGAAGGCTTTTCCACATTCCTTACATTCATAGGGTTTCTCTCCAGTATGAGTTCTTTCATGTATTTGAAAGGAACTGGGCCAACTGAAAGCTTTACCACATTGCTTACATTTATAGGGTTTCTCTCCAGTGTGAGTTCGTTCGTGTATTCGAAATGAGCTTCGAAAGTTGAATCTTTTCCCACATTCCTTACATTCATATGACTTCTCTCCATATTTGTGATATCCATATGGTCTGTGTTCAGTATGAGATCTCATGTGCCTCTTAAGAGATGAATGGCACATATACACTTTTCCACACACACTGCATTCATATGGTTTTACTCCAGTAAGAGTTTTCTTTTTCAGTTTAAGATTCAGAGTCTGACTGAAGGTTTCTTCAAATTGACTACCTTCTTTTCTTTCACAAAGTCTCTCTGCTGTATGACTTCTGTAAAAAATAAGCACATAATTACATTTTTATTAATGATTTTACAATTAATGATTCTTAAAGATTTCACAATCATTAATAAGTAGTAACTATATCTTTTGCTATTTTATGGGAAAGTGTATGTAATGAATGCTCTGGAAGAGGACCATAGTGATCACTAAAACAGTAAAACTCACAATATGGAGTTTCTTAATATCGTTTTCAGGTGAACTATTATTCAAATACTGAACATCTATGCCATGTTTAAGAAAACTTTCTTGGTGAAAATTTTCTAAAAATAAACAAATATAAAAGTGGGCTTATTTGTTTGCTTACTTGTTTTTATATTTTAATGACACACTAAAATTCTCTCATGGGACAGTACTTTTTTTGCGAGTACAACTCACCTTAGATTTCTCCCCTGGTTTTTGTACTGATCTTCAATGTTCTGGTCCTCCCATTTTTTCCCTAAAATGCAGACCCAGAAAAATTATTGTAAATTGTTAGAAATTGAAAAAATATTATTAAATGCTAGGTCCAAGCTGAGCTGCTATTCTGCCTGATTTATTTACCAAAGTGTTCCCTTTCCACATTCCAAATCTTAGAACCTTGTTGATAAGCAAGAACTACTTGTTCTCTAATTGACTAAGTGAGGGAAAAATTTCATTCTTACCTATAGAGGCCAAGTTAATGAAGGTTTCCTGCATCACATCTCTGTAGAGTTTCTTCTGAGAATGATCCAGCAGAGCCCACTCCTCCTGGGTGAAGTTCACAGCCACATCCTCAAATGCCACCAAGTCCTAAAACATCCCACATATGTGTACAGGAGAATGGGTGAGACTGACAGCACCGGGGATATATAACCTATTTATAAAAAGTTCACATGATTCTGTGGTGTCCACACGTTTATTCTATATCTTGGTCATTGGTATTCTTAATCTGTCCACACTCACTTCCTCATAAATTTAACACACCATGAATATGTGGAAATTATTTCTACATTTTTACTACAATCACTTCAAGTCTTATTGCTCTCCAATGACAGGATACGTAGCACGTTGGAGAAATGCTATGTGAATGATACAAATATTTCCATTTTAAGACCAGCAATTCCTTGTAAGAAAAACGCTTTTATCTCCTGCCTCAGAATGCACCATATTACTCAACATCCAATGAAATACAAAGTCAAATCTGCATGAGGTTTTAATGAACAAATACATACTGAAGAACTGTAATGTTTTTCTTCTATTTCCTATGATTACACATGAGAGACCAGGAGGCCTGTGGAAATCCACCTTGTATCAACATCCAACTGGCAACGTTGTACTGAAGTATTGTTGGGCCAGATCCAACTGACTGAATGAAAATATTCTTTTAGAGAAGTATTAATTTTAACTTGTTTGTGTAATATTTATCACAGATTCAGTGTTTCCTTTTTCTCCCTGTCCCATTTGATAGGGCTGGGAGGTTACTGGAATGTAAGAGCATAGGCAGAAGGAAGTACGCATGGCAACTTAGATCGTCACAAAATCCCTATGCTCAGAAACCTCAAGGCGGGTTCTTAGCAATTTTTAGCACTCATAGGATTGAGCTTTACAACCATAGGTGTGTAAAAATAAAAACATAAAAAAGAAAATAAATAAAAAGAAAAATGAAAAAAATGAAAAATTAAAAAAGGATTGAGCTGATAAGATGCCAGAACAGCTCTTTCCCTCAGAACCATAACAGTGTACCCTGAGCCTTGCTGACCTTGAGGAACAGGTCAAGAATTACAATTTGCAAGGGAGTTCACTGAAGTCCATAATGGTTTCATGGTGATTTTTGCCCACAATTACAAATACATAAAGGGTTCAGCAGTGCTGTCCTCCAAAAGAAATCCCCTTTCTCCAGTTTCAGAAAGAAGTGATTCCCACCAGCCACTCCAGAGGCTGTCCTTCCAATGTCTCTCATTTTGAACTCCACAAGGTTCACAGTGGCATGAGCCCAACACCTGAGCATAGGAATCCTTCAGATGCATAATTCCTCTACATGATGGTCTCTGAAAAAGATCACTAACCTATTGATGTCCATGTACAGGGGACAGAGCATAAGCTTCTGAACAGCAATTCTGATATTAGAATTTACCTATTTGGTAAAGTAAAAGCAGGATATCCACACTTCTTTTGTTGATGGGTTCAGGGAGTATAATGAGCTTCTCAGGTTAGCGTTAATTCCTAAGTACAGCCGATCTGTGTCACTTACTCAAAAAAAGTCCTACTACCTAGTGTGCAGAAGAGAGTTTAATATTAGTAGGCCCGAGACTTTTATCCTTAGAAATGCCCAATCACAAACTTTGTCCTTCACTGGTATCTGGGAAGTGAGAATTTAGGAGGGACATCACCAACTTAAGTGACGAGAGTGGCTTAGGGTGCCTAAATTATTTACACAAACAACATAGGATGTACGGAAAGCCTGTTTTCCTTCTTAGAATCTGGATTTTTTTTACATGCCAGAGGTTTCTTATTTGATCGGCCCCCAAAAATCACTCTGAGAACTGAGTCAATAATGATCTTCCCTGGTGGATGATATATAACATGTTGTCATACTTGTTGCTTGGGGAATTGAGCCCATTACATGTGATTTCATTAAAAGAGAACATTTGGTAGTTTGCCCTCCTTTCCTCCAGAAAAAATATACCTAAATAAGCCTAAAGAAGAGGCCAGGTGCAGAGACTCATGCCTGTAATCCCAGGACTTTTGGAAGCCAAGGAGAGAGATCACTTGAGACCAGTAATTTGAGACCAGCCTGGACAACATAGCAAGATCTTGTCTCTACAAAAATAGAAAAACAGGCTGGCATGGTGATGCATACCTACAGTACTAGCTACTCAGGAAGCTGACACAGGAGGATTGCTTGAGCCCACAGTAAGGGTATTATAATACTGCAGTCCCCAACCCCTGGTATGTGGCCCAGTACCAGACCTTAGCCTGTTAGGAACCAGGCTGCATGTCACCACCTGAGCTCCACCTACCCCTCCCTCCCAATCCTCCCTGGTCCATGGAAAAATTATCTTCCATGAAACTTAGGAACTGAGCCCCATAGCAGGAGGTGAGCAGCAGGCAAGAGACCAAAGCTTCATCTGTATTTATAGCCGCTCCCATTGCTCACATCGCCGCCTGAGCTCCACCTCCTGCCCCCGCCCCCAGCCCGTGGAAAAATTGTCTTCCATGAAACCGGTCCCTGGCGCCAAAAAGGTTAGAGACCACTGTTACAATACATACACCTGATCTTTCTGTAGTTCTCATCATCACCTGCAGAGATCAGTTGACCTGCACCCAAGGTTTGATTCAGATGTCTGGCATGATGATACCACATTCATGCCAAGAAGGTATGAGTGGGTTCCTTAAGCAAGGTCTCTGAGGAGGGCTGGGCAGGCCTCTCAGGCATTTCTGCTTAATAAGAGTGGAATACACTGAAAGAATTGCACATTTAAGACCTTATTTAAGAGTCTTTAGAGAACCCTGACAGGGAAGACAAGCAAAAATATCAGAGGATATTTTAGCCTTTGACACCTACAGCTAAAGTAAATAGTAAACATAATTTACTATTTACCTAAACACTAGAAGGATAAACCTAAAACCTCACAATAAAGACTTACTTATCTCATTTCCTTTTTTCTAGTCCATCTTGCAACAAAAAATTCAAGGCATACTAAAAGGCTTTAAAAACGTAGTTTGAAGAGAGAGGGAAAGCAAAAGAACCAGATTCAGATACAGCAGAGATGTTAGAATTACCAGACAGAAATGTTTAGCAACCATGATTAACAAAGGCTCTAATGGAAATAGTGGACAAAACACGCAAGAACAGATAGTTAACGTAAGCAGGAGATGGAACCACTAAAAAAAAACCACGAGGGAATGCTAGGAATAAAAAAAACACACTTCAATAGAAATGAAGAATGCCTTTTAGGAATCATTAATACATTGGAAATGTCTGAGGATAAAAAAATCAGTGACCCTAAAGAAAAGTAAATAGAACCTTCCTAAACTGAAATGCAAAGAGAAAAAGACAAAAACAAAAAAGACATCATAGAATATCAAAGATCCATGGGACAATTACAAAAGTGTAACATACACACAAGACTGCGTAAAGGAGAAAAAAGAGAGACAGAAAGAAAAGAGAATAAACGAAACGATGACTGAGGTTTTCCCAAAATTAATGACAGACATCAAAGCACAGATCCAGGAAGCTCAGAGAACACTAAGCAGGATAAATACCAAAAAATGTACACCTCCGCACATCATTTGAAAATATAGAAAACCTAACACAAAAGGAAAACATTGAAAGAAGCCAGCAGGTAAAAAAAAAAAAAAAAATAGGGAACAAAGGTAAATTTAAATCAGACTTCTTTTCAGAAACCATGCAATCAGGAAGAGAGTAGAGTGAAATACTTAAAGTATTTAAAGAAAGAAAACTGCCTATTTAGAATTCTACATCAAGCAAAATTATCCTTCAAAAGAAAGGAAAAAGGATTTTCTGAGACCAACAAAAATTGAGGGAATTTGTCCCCAGTATACTTGCTTTGCAAAAAATGTTAAAATTAATTCATTACAAGAAGATAAATGATAAAGAAATGCAGAGAGTTTGAAAAAGAAAAGATGAAAGTAAAACGAAATCATTTTGTACTTGGTTTTACTTTCTTTTCTTTTTTTCTTTGTTTGTTTGTTTGTTTTTAGGGACAAGGTCTCACTCTGTTGTCCAGGCTGGAGTGCAGTGGTATAAGCATGGCTCACTGCAGCCTCAAACTTCTCAGCCCCAGAGATACTCCCACCTTAGCCTCCTTAGTAGCTAGGACTAGAGGTATGCACCACCATGCCAAGAAAATTTTTTTAAAAAACTTTTTCTGTAGAGACAGGGTCTTCCTATGTTGTCCAGACTGGTCTCAAACTCCTGGCCTCAAGCAATCCTCCCACCTAGGGCCTCCCAATGTGCTGGGATTAGAAGTATGCCATCCCACTTGGCGATTTTTAAATTAATCTGACAGATAAGAGTTTGTTTAAAAAATAATAGCAACAATTTATACAGTAATTATAGCTTATAAATACATGAAATGAATGACAGCGACATTATAAGGAACAGAGAGGAAGGAATCCAGAATACTCTATTGGGAAGTACTTGCACAGCAAATAAACTTATATAGTGTTAACCGAAAGAGGACTTGGGTTAGTTAGTTGTACAGGTATATTGCTAAAGGAAACCACTAAAATTAGTAAAAAAAAAAAAAAAAGTACATATGTTTGATATGCAAAGAGGATAAAAAAAATGGACTCAGGTAAAATGCTCAATTAAAGCCAAAGAAGTCAGAAAAAAGGTCAAAGATAAAAAAGAAACAAAGAATGAGGGAAACAGATAGAAATCAGGAAGAAATATGGCAGATATTATTTCAATTATATTGATAATCACTTAAACGTCAATGGTCTAAATACAACAATAGAAAAAACTGTCATAGTGAATTTATAAATTACACCTCAGTATACGTAGTCTCTAAGAAACATAGTTTAAATATAAAGCATAGATTAAAAGTGAAAGGATAAAGATAATACCATGCTAAGATTAATCAAGAAAATACTGGCATAGCTTTATTAAATTCAGACAAAGCAGACTACAGACCAGGGAAAACTCACAGAGATAAAGAGGGGCATTACATAATGATAAATGGGTCAGTTCTCTAAGACATAGCAATCTTTATTGTATGTGTGCTTAATAACAGAGTGGCAAAATGCACAAGGCAAAAATTGATAGAACTGCAAAGAGAAATACATGAATCCACTAGTATAGTTGGAAACTTCAACACCCTTCTATCAGGAATTAAGAGACTCAGCAGGCAGAAAATGAGGAAGGACAAGGCTGAATTGAACATCACCATCAAACAAATGGATTTCATTGAGATCCATGGAATATTTCATCCAACTATAGCAGTAGACACATTCTTCTCGAGTTTACAAGGAACATTTAGCAAGACAATTACACTATGGAAAAAAAACACAACAAAACAGAGAGAATAGAAATCATATACAATATGCCTCAGACCATGATGCCATTAATCCAGATATCAGTAACAGAGAGTTGGAAAGCCCTTCTGACAAATGCTTGGAGATTAACACTTTACTAAATGACACACGGCTCAAAGGAGAAATTTCAAGAGCAATGAAAAATTAAAGAGCAAATTAAACCCAAAGTATACACAACAAAAGAAATAATAAAAAGAGAAATTAAGCAAAACCAAAAGTTGTTTCTTTGA
The DNA here is from genome assembly GCF_000956105.1 of Propithecus coquereli. Taxonomy (NCBI): domain Eukaryota; kingdom Metazoa; phylum Chordata; class Mammalia; order Primates; family Indriidae; genus Propithecus; species Propithecus coquereli. The sequence continues at coordinate 3,194,587 of NW_012140969.1, forward strand.
AAAGATCAATACATTTGACAAATGTATATACAAGCTAACTAAAAAAAAAGAGGGAACAGAAATTACTGATAATCACAAATGAAAGTGGAGAAAAATAAAAATGAAAACGCTATAGACAAAATCCAACATACATTTATGATAAGCAACTGGGAGTAAAGAGACCCTCCTCTTTTGAAAAGCAACATCTACAAGAAACCCACAGCTAACATCATACTTTTTAAAAAGAAAAAAAAATTTTTGTAGAGATGGGGTCTTGCTGTGTTGCCCAGACTGGTCTTAAACTCCTGGCCTCAACCAACCCTCCCATCTCAGCCTCTCAAAGTATTGGGATGACAGGGTCAGCTACGGCACCCAGCAACATCATGCTTAATAGTGAGAAACTAAGATGCTTTCCTGGTAAAATGAGGAACTAGGCAAAGATGTCCCCTCTTACCATTCCTATTCAACGTTATACTCAAAGTATAATTAAGGCAATAAAACAAGAAAATAAATGATATACAGATTGGGAAGGAAGAAATATTGTCTTCATTGCATATGACATGATTGTTTAATTAGAAAATGTCTGCCTGTAAACCTAGCACTCTGGGAGGCCAAGGCCAGAAGATTGCTTGAGATCAGGAGTTCGAGACCAGCCTGAACAAGAGCAAGACCCTGTCTCTACAAAAAAAAATTAGCCAGACATGGTGGTGCACACGTATAGTCCCAGATACTCTGGAGGCTGAGGCAGGAGGATTGCTTGAGCCCAGGCAGAGGTTTGAGGTTGCAGTGAGCTATGATGATGCCACTGCACTCTGGCCCGAGCAACAGAGCAAGATACTGTCTCAAAAAAAAAAAAAAGAGAGAGAGAGAGAAGAGAAAAGAAAGAAAGAAAGAAAGACAACAGGCCAAACTAGGCTTTTACAAAAAGCACTGGGAATAATTACTCCTTCACTAAATAGGTTTCAATCTTTCAAGGCACTGTTCAATTGATACTGGCCCATAGTAACTAACTTAACTGGGGAATAAGGTCTGTGGGGTCCCATTGTGTCAAATAAATTTGTAAGTGCAAAGATTTAATTTAAATTTCATTTATGACTCACTGCTTCAGAGCTTACCTGCTATGAGATATTTAGGACAACGGGTGCTATGACCATGAGGAATTTAGGCAAGACAACAGTTATGATGGTTAAGGTGAGACACACCAAATTGCCCTCTATTCTATATTCAGAAACTCCCCTAAGATTATCAGAGGATATGTTGCTTAAATTTGGTGGGTTTCCTGGGCTTAACTATAATTTGAGCCCTAGTATTGGTTTACCATATATAAAGGTTTGTCAATTAATACATTACATAAGATATTAAAATTAAGCACACCCTATGATGTAGAGACCCTTTTTATATTTTTTATTGTGTAAATTCCTTTAGAGTATTTCAGATTTCCAACTGGGTCAAACTATGAACCTTTGACCCAGCATTTTTTCTTTTGTTGCCTTCCTCTCTTCCTTCATACCTTGAATTTTGTTTGTTTGTTTTGTCCCTGGATATATCTCAGGAGAGAAGGTGTCCTCTCTACTCTGATATTTATAAATTTTTCCCTCTAGAGAGCCACAAATCACTATTGTCAGGCTTAGGGTCTTCCCTAACCTTTAACCATTAAGATGGTTGCTTTATAGGGTTTAAGGACTCTGGGCTTCAGTTGGGTTTGAATAAACCCTTTGCAATGCTGCAGGGGAATCATGGGTATTATCCCCTATAATCCTGAGGGTCAGCATCCCCGCTGCCATAGAGGCAGGGCAGCCAACAGCAGCAGCACTCAAGGGTCCTGATGAGCCCTGTGCTGTTAAGAGTGTGGACTCAGCCCACCATCTAATGACTGATTTCCCTCTCTCTTTTCTTTCTCTGTTTTTTAAAAAATGACTGTGCTTGCAGTAGTCTTCCTGTGAGTACCTTGTATACCAGGGCCAAGCACACAGGTAGTCACGGCTTCACTCTACAACACACAGATAGGTCCAGGCCAAGACACACCACCCAGGTCCGCTGTACTGAGGTTCCCAATCCTATCTTCCTGTTCCTAAATGCCAAGGAACCATGAAAACTGCTGACTCCAGTCAGCTGAACATAGAACCCAGACTTGGTAAGCTTCAATATGCAACACGCAGAAACAGAGCTCAAAGCAGCAGCTCAAAGCATATGCCGGCCATTGGCAGCAGAGCAGGTTGGCAAGTCAGAACAAGAGAACACAGGCCCACACGGTGGCAGTCAAGGTCTGGACAATATGCTCAGAGCACCAGTTCCTGTGGTCACCAGCAGAGGTGTGGTTCCAATGTTGACACAGCTTGTCCAGGTGTGCAGCACAAGAAGGGGGAAGTGTGAGGCTTATGATGTCCACAGCCAAAATCAAAAAATGTGGATCTGACCATCCATTATAAGAACAAACATGAGTAAGAAAAACATGCATTTGCAAGTGCTTGTTTTTATTTAAAAAAAAAAACAAAAAAAACACTGACAGGATGCTCAAAAAGTTACCAAAAGTGGGTATTTGGGCGTGGCTGGAGCAAGAGCACTGGAGTGGACCAGGATATGCTGGCACTGAGTCTTCTCAAGTTAGACTTTACCACTGTGGATTTTTTTGAACCTCTGCATGCATTAATTCTTAAAAATAAACAGATAAGTTTATATAAATCATATTTCACTAAGTAATAATCTTTATTTTTCACTAACTTACTTTTTGCTCTTTTAAATTTAAAATTTTCTAGATAGGAAACCATTCTAAGACTTAATCATTTAAATAGTACCAGTTCCCCAAGTGCAAACCATAAAAATGAAAACTTTCAAATGTCTTTCTAACTATGACAAGCTGCAGCAAAGTGTGTCCTTCCACCATGTCACACTGGGAGGTGTTATCAGGAATGAGTAACATATTATAATGTATTAGGGTTTGGGCCTAATTTCTTAAATCTATTAGGATTTTCAAAGATATGTATAAGCTTTGAGTAGTTTTCCTATATCCAATAAAAGAGAAATTCAATTGCATTTTCCTCTTATCAGTAAAAATGGGAATCCACTTGCAATAGGAATAGTATAGCCTTTTAAATTTCAAAGTACTCTAGGACATGCACATATAAAAACTGAACTAAAAATGAAAAATGTACTTGAGAACATAAATACACCCATTTCTTATCTTGAAGTTCTCTTGCCCAAAGGAACAAATACTCTGTTTGGTTCCAGAATTTTCTTGCCTTAGTCACATCATGTCTTTCAATCAACTTATATTTCAAGCCCAAGAAGCCAAAAAGCTTACACGTTGACACAGGGAGTAAAATTACAAAGTTTTAACAGAAGTTAGAATTAAAGCGTTGCAATATTCAACAGATAAAGAAATCCAAAGGGGAAAAAAACCCACAAATATTCTAATCACCTCAGATAAGCAGCCTGTTTCCCCACAGTTCAGACGGACAAACTACATTTAGAACGTTAAACACATACACAAGCTTGGTCCACACTCTCCCTGTTGGGGTATAACCCCTAGAGAGGGTCAGTCCCTGGAGAAGGAGGACAGGGACACCTAGCCAGCCACAGGAATGAACTCCGGGAGCCCCACATGCCCTCCTCTCCCCTGGTGACAGGGAAATTGTCCCTACAATTCTCAAAAGCAAGGAAAGTCTCAGCTGGGTTCGGATTAAAGTTCTGACCCAAATGAACTCCCAACTTCATTAACCTTGAGTCCAGGAGACAGAACTCCTGACCTTCACAAATTTCTTAGTATGGAAAAATTACACTGAGTGCACCTACACAACAGTCGCAAAACTCAAACCTGTATGTCTAAAAATAGGCCCAAGGAAACCACAACTACAACCTCTGAAAGGGCATCGCTCCCCTCGACCCAACCCCTCAAGGTACATGTGGATCTTCAGCTTCTGTCGCTTGTGCTGTGCAGCTTCTCTTAGTTCAAAAGGCTCCTTCCATGGTGGGTGTGAGCAGCGGGGGCACCCGCTGGGGGAGGCTCCCCAGAAAGACCCAACTGGGCCTTCAATAACCTCCCTTTGTAGGCTCAAGGGTGGCTTTAGCTTAGAGTCACTGGCCTCAGCGTCTGTTTGCCAGTCAAGTGGCCTGGACCAACATTGATTGATACACATTCATTCATTCATTCATTCGCTCATTTATTTAGAGACCGGGTCTCACTCTGTCATTTCATTCATTCATTCATTTATTTGGAGACAGGGTGCTCCCTCTGTCACTCAGACTGAAGTGCAGTGGTGTGATCATAGCTCACTGCAGCTTCAAACTCCTGGGCTCTGCTGGGCACAGTGGCTCACATAATCCCAGCACTTTGGGAGGCTGAGGTGGGAGGATCTCTTGAGGACAAGAGTTGAAGACCAGCCTGGTCAACACAACAAGACCTCTGTCACAAAAAAAAAAAAAAAAACCCACCACTCCTAGGCTTAAGCCATCCTCACACCTCAGCCTCCAGAGTAGCTGGGATCAGAGGTGTCCAATAGCAGCTTCGGTTAATTTTTTTTTCTTTTTAATTTTTTGGAGAGATGGGGGTCTGGCTACGTTGCCCAAGTAAGTCTTGAACTCCTGACCTCTAACGATCCTTCAGTGCTGACATTTAAAAGAAACAAAAACAGTGTTTGAAGAAATCAGCAATATCACTCAAACCCGTTATATACCTATAAAAAAGAGAACAAAGTTGTAAGACACCTTTTCTAGCTCAACAAGAAAACCCACAAGCATCTATTCCTTTGCGGTGGCTCATGCCTGTCATTCTAGCACTCTGGGAGGCCAAGGCAGGAGGATTGCTTGAGCTCAGGAGTTTGAAACCAGCCTGAACAAAAAAAAAAACAGAAAACAATTAGCCAGGCATAGTGGCAGGTGCCTCTAGTCCCAGTTACTCAGGAGGCTGAGGCAGGAGGATCACTTGAGCCCAGGAGTTTGAGGTTGCTGTGAACTATGATGATGCCACTGTACTCTAGCCCAAGTGACAGAGCGAGACTGTGTCTCAGAAAAAAAAAAAGAAAGAAAATGAAGATGTCAGTCAATTATTATTTCCATGACAAGAAATAGTTTGGTAAACAATCCTATTTGAACAATTCTGGGTGTTGTAAATCTAAGCCCTGTAATTCCATTTGAAATCACCCAAAAGGAAATAAATAGACCCGAGAAACTTACTACACATCCTCCGGAGAAGAAAAAAGAGAAACAAGAATTTTTAACAAATGCAACGTAATACTTGGATATTTTATTTTTTCTGAAACTCACCTCTTTTACATCCCCTTTCAAGATCTCTTGGTTATGTACATTTTACATTTATTGAAAAAATGAGACTCAGGTAAGTGCATAAATCTTTTCTAGGTGACAAACCCCACGAGGGGCAGTGCTGACCTGGAACCTGTGCTGAAAGGCTAGATGACCCAGGAAATTTTCCACAAAGGAACCTCAACCCAGAGGAGTTCTCATAGGATGTCAAGTCCCAGGAGAGATGCCGGGAGGAGAAGCACAAGTATTTCATACAACGTAGCTCCAGGTGCTTATATTCTACTTTGTTTTCATGCAAATATCCAAAAACATCAATTAAATCATTTTTTGAAAAAGTACCATTCATTCCCCTGTGGAAAATGATAATTAAAATACGGCGCTGGCTGAAATGCACCACGGAGGGCAAACAGTTGATAATGACGTTGTGAACTGGAGAGAAGCAGCTGGCATTTGGGAATTCGGGAGGGATCTGGAAATTTAGGGATTTATGGTCAGCCCTAAAAAGAGCTACGCTGGGGGACACGGTCATGGATTTGAGACCTTGCTTCCTATACACCTGGAAAACTCAGGGGTAAATAGGTCTTCCTCTGGGAGACACAAGGGACTGGGGACCCTGCAGACCTCAGCCCCGCCCACGCAGGACCCCCACATACCGAGTCGGGACCCTCCCACGACGACCCTCCCGCCGTCATCGCACAATCTGGGGACACGCGAGGCTGCGGACTCGGAGCTGGACGCCCGGGGGCCCGGCTGCCGGCCCAGCCCCACCCCGCAGGCCGGAGGGACCGAGGGCCGAGCTGCACCAGCGGTGACTCGGGTCCGTAGACTACGGAGCAGACCGCGGGGAGGCCCAGGTCCCGCCACAGCCGGTTCCAACCAGCTCCTCCTCGCGGCCTGGGGGACCCCCAGCCCCGCACGCTCACCATTTCCCGGCTCCCGGGGTGTCCCGGCGTCCTTCCCACGGCTCCCGCGGCGCGTACAGGTGCCAGCGCCACCCGAGGCCCTGCTGGGGCTGGGGGACCCGAGGCAGAGCACAGCCCAAGCCGCTGGCTACGTCCCCGCCGTGAGCGCAGCGCCGCCACCCCCACCCCCCGCCGCGCCTTCCCGGCGGCGCCTCTGATTGGACAGTAAGAACGTAAGGACCCGTCTCCTTTGCCTGATTGACAGTCGGCCCGGAAGTCGCGTAGCTGAGCCCACCCTGCATTCGCCCGGGGCCAGGCATCTGTCCCTGCCAAGGATATTTCCATTTACGCAGAACTTGTTCCAGACCAGCTCTGACAACGATGTCTGCCCGCAGCTCCTTCTGAGCGCAGAGACACAAGTGTGCGCAGAATATTGTAGACTCAGTTTTCTAGATAAAGCGAGGCCCTTAGTCCAGAGCTGGGGGGAGATGGAGGGCAGGTCACGCCGGACTGGAACGGGAGGGTCAGATGCCCTCCCAAGGTTAGCATAAGGCTGTGAGGCCATTCATGGAGTTGTGGCCCTTGTTTACAAATGCAGACACTTAAAAGTGACCTCATCGTCTGTAACAAAGAATCTGGCTACATTTTGACAGGGTTGAGACTTACACCCATCCTTTCTTCACCCCCAACATATCTGGCACTTTAGAAAAGGAATCCCTAGAACTTCTTAGCACCTAGCTCTAGTAGGAAGTTGGGGCTTTTTTGTTTGCTTTGTTTTGTTTTGTTTCAGAGGCAGGGTCTCGCTCTGTCGCCCAGGCTGGAGTGTGGTGGCTCAATCATAGCTCACTGCAGCCTGGAGCGCCTGGGCTCAAGCGATCCTCCTGCCTCAGCCTTCCGGGTAACTGGGACTACGGGTATCCGTGGCCCTCGGCTAATTTTCTTTATTTTTTGTAGAGACCGAAGTCTCACTATATTGCCCAACCTGGCCTCCAACCCCTGGCTTCAAGCCATCCTCCCACATGGACTGGGATTACAGGCGTGAGCCACAGCGCCCAGCCTCTAGTGGGAAATTTGAATCCCATAACCCTAGCCTGAGCAGAGGAACTCTCAGTCCAACCTCAAGCCATGAGATGTGTTCAATAAAACTGTGAGGTGTACATTTTACACTAGAAAGATATTTATTTAGGATCAATTTTTGACTATGTTCCTGGAGAACTTTGAAATGTAAGCGGCTATATTGTCCATCAGGCAATTAATTCCTATTTTCAGTAACTTTACAAAAAAACAATAAAAGGTTATGTAAATTTGGAATGTTCATGGAAACTCAGTATGTTTAAGAAATTGCATCAAAACTGCTAATGCTCCCGAGCGCAGTGGTTCACGCCTGTAATTCCAGCACTTTGGGAGGCCCAGGCACGAGGATCACTTGAGGTCAGGAGTTGGAGAGAGATCAGCCTAGACAACATAGTGAGATTCCCGTTTCTACAAATACATAAATAAATAGATAAAAACCTCCTAATGCATTTGTTTATTTAAATGGCTTTATTGAGATATGCACATACTATGCCATCCACCCATTTAAAGTGTAGAATTCAATGGTTTTCAGTATATTCACAGATAACCTGAAAACATCACCACAGTTACTTCTAGAACATTTCATTACCTCAAAAAAGAAACCCCTGTACCCCTTAGCTATCACTCCCGTATCTTCTCATCTTCCTCCTCCAAGTACTAGCCCTAGGCAAACACTAATTTATTTTCTGTTGCTATACAGGTTTTCCATTCTGGACCAGAATGGAATCACACAATGTGTGTTGTGACTAACTTCATTCACTTAACATAATTGCTTCAAGGACATTCATGTTGGAGTATGCATCAATACTTCATTTGTTTTTATAGCAGAACAATATTTCATGGTATGGACATAGCACATTTTGTTTATCCATTCATCCATTAACGGACATTTGAGTTTTTCCAACCTTTTAACACTTTTTTTTTTTTTTTTGAGACAAAGTCTCACTCTGTTGCCGGGTCTAGAGTGCCATGGCGTCAGCCTGGCTCACAGCAACCTCAAACTCCTGGGCTCACCACCTTTTAACTCTTAGTAATAAGATTGCTATAAACATTCATGTAGAAGTTTTTCTATAGACGAATGATTTCATTTCTCTTGGGCACATACATAGGAGTTGAATTGATGGATCACATGGTCATTCTATGTTTAATATTTGAGGAACTGCCAGACTGGTTTCCAAGGTGGCTGCACCATTTATATTTCTACCAGCGGTGTAGGAAAGTTCCAATTTCTCCATATCCTTGACAACACTTATTATTTCACTTTTTTCTTTTTTTTTTGAGACAGAGTCTCACTCTGTTGCCCTGGCTAGAATGAGTGCCGTGGCATTAGCCTAGCTCACAGCAACCTCAAACTCCTGGGCTCAAGCGATCCTACTGCCTCAGCCTCCTGAGTAGCTGGGACTACAGGCATGCGCCACCATGCCCGGCTAATTTTTTCTATATGTTTTTTAGTTGTCCAGATCATTTCTATCTATTTTTTTAGTAGAAACGGGGTCTCGCTCTTGCTCAGGCTGGTCTCGAACTCCTGAGCTCAAACAATCCGCCCGCCTCAGCCTCCCAGAGTGCTAGGATTACAGGCGTGAGCCACTGCGCCCGGCCCTTATTTCACTTTTTGATTCTAGCCCTCCTAGTGGGTGTGAAGTGGTATCGAACTGTGGTTTTCACTTCCATTTCCTTGATGACTAATGATGCCCGGCATTTTTCCATGTGCTCTTTGCCATTTGTACATCTTTCTTTCTTGGAAAAAAATGCCTGTTTAGATCATTTGCCTTTTTTTTTCCCCACCACATTACGTATAATGTAACCTTTGCCATTTTCAAATTGGGATATCTTTTTATTATTGAGTCATAAAAGTTCTTTATATAACTTGTATTCTCAATACAAGTTCCTTATCAGATATATGATTTGCAAAATTTTCTTGTATTCTGCGGTTTGTTTTCACTCTCTTGCTTTAAAACTTTTTACTCTAATGGTGGCAATATATACATACCCTAAAATTTACATCTTAGCCATTTTTAAATGTATAGTTTGGCACACTGTCTGGGGGATAGACACGCTTGAAGCTCTGACTCTGGCGGGGCAAAGGCAATATATGTAACCTAAACATTTATACCCCCGTAATATGCTAAAATTTAAAAAAAAATAAAAAAGTATAGTTCAGTAGTGTTTAAAACATTAACATTGTGAAGCTAATCTCCATAATTGTTTTATCTTGCAAAACTAAAACTCTCTGCCCGTTAAACAACAACTCCACTAAACCTTCTCCCCTCAGGCCCTGGCACCCATCATTCTACTTTCTGCCTCTATGAATCTTAGGTACTTCATGTAAGTGGAATGTGCAGTTATTATTGGACTGGCTTATTTCAAAAAATGTGCCAAGAATGGGGAAAGAATATGCATTTCGTAAATTGGTACTGAGACAGCTGGATAGTCACATGCAAAAGAATGAAGTTGGGCTCTTACATCACCCCAAATATAGTAATTTACCAAAACAGATCACAGACCAAAACAGAAGAAGGAAAACTATAATACTTTTAGAAAAAAGGGGGGATACTGATGATCTTGGATTTTACATATGACAGCAAAAAGCAAAAACTGCTAAGAATATATATATGTATATATAAATATACGTATATAAAATTTGGACTCCATAAAAATGAATAACACAGTGACCACCTCTCAGTTACAGCATGACTTCCTGGAACTCACGCCTGCTTGCTTTAAACCCACCAATTAAAATTCCCTGAGGGAAATCTCCCTGGATAAAACCCTGGAGACTAATAAAGGCCTTGACCCATGTGTCCATCTTGCTCTCTCTCTATGCGGCCACTGACCTACATATGTGTGGCCTCTGCGTGTACAGTGTACCCCTCAGGACTTGTAACTAATAAAATCTTTATTTCTGTCTTCTGTCCCTCTTAGTCATTGAAAGGGTGCTATCTATTTTAAAGATCAGAAAATTAAAAATTGGTATAGTCAATAGGAAGAAGAATACCTCTCATGATTAGCACAAGATATCTTTGAGCTGTTACAGCTTATTAATATCTGAAACAGTCTGGGCAGCCACAATGGTGAGGCAGTACTATTTGCTGTAATAAATGAAATACAGACTAAAACACAATACAAAAGACCAATGCAGCTGGACATGGTGGCTCATGCCTGTAACCCCTGCACTTTGCGAGGTGAAAGCAGGAGGATCACTTGAGCCCAGGAGTTTAGGGCTGCAGTGAGCTATGATCGTATCACTGCACTCCAGCCTGAGCAACTGAGCAAGACCCTATCTCTAAAGAAGTAAATATTAATAAATAAAATATCAATGAAATGAAGAGTTAGTTATGCTGAAAAGATAAATGCAATCAATAAAGCTCTAGCTAGACTCACCAGAAGAAATAGAAGATTCAAATAAACAAAATCACAGATGAAAAGGAGACATTACAACTGATGCCACAGAAATATGAACGATTATAACAGACTATTATGAACAACTGTACACCAACGAGCTGGAAAACCTAGAAGAATTGGATAAATTCCTAGACACATACAACCTATAAAATTGAATCATGAAAAAACAGAAAATCTGAACAGACTAATAACAAGTAATGAGGTTGAGTCATTAATAAAGTTTCCCATCAAGGAAAAGCCCAGGACTTGATGCCTTCACTGCTGAATTCTACCAAACATTTAAAGAAGAACTAAAACTAATACTTTTCAAACTATTCCAAAAAGTTGAAGAGCAGGGAATTAATTCATCTTAACACATTCTACAAGGCCAGCATTACTCCGATACCAAAACCCAACAAGGTCACAACAAAAGGAAACAACAGGCCAATATTTCTGATGAACATAGTCGCAAAAATCCTCATCAAAATACATGCAAACTGAATTCAATAGCACATTAAAAAGATCATTCCCCTGACCAGTTAAGATTCATCCCAGAGATGCAGGGATGGTTCAATATATGCAAATCAATAAACATGATATATCACATTAACACAATCAAGGGAAAAATATGATCATTTCAATAGATGGAGAAATAGATTTGATAAAACTCAGTATAGCTTCATGATAAAAACTCACAAGAAATTCGGTATAAAAGGAGCATAACTCAACACAATAAAGGCCATATATGACAAACTCACAGCAAATATACTGAACAGGGAAAATTTGAAAGCATTTTTTCTAAGATCTGGAACGAGACAAAAATTCCCACTTTCACTTTTATTCAACGTAGTACTGGAAGTCCTAATCAGAGCTATTAGGGGGAAAAAAGATGGATAGATAGCTAAAGGCATCCAAATTGCAAAGAAAGAAGTAAAGTTATCTGATGTCTGTTCTTGTAGGTAACATGATCATATATATAGAAAACCCTAAAGACTCCACCAAAAAAACTCTTAGAACTAACAAACGAATTCAGTGAAGTTGCAGGATACAAAATCAACATACAAAAATCAGTAGTGTTTCTATATGCCAATAGCAAACTATCTTGAAAAAGTAATCAAAAAAGCAATTCTATCTATAATAGCTACCAAAAAATAAAATACTTAGGAATAAATTTAACCAAAAAGGTGAAAGATCTCTCCAATGAAAACTATAAAACATGGGTGAAATAAATTGAAGAGTACACAAATAAATGGAAAGATGTTCTGTGTTCATGGATTGGAAGAATTAATATTGTTAAAATGTCCATGCTGCCCAAAGCAATCTGTAAATTCAATGCAATCCCTATCAAAATACTAACGACATTCTTCACAGAAATAGAAAAAACTTAAAATCAATTGATTTTTGACAAATTCCCCAAAAACACACACAGGGGAGAGGACAGTCTCTTTAATAAATGGTGCTGGGAAAACTGGATATCCACATGTAGATATTAATAATTGCAACTAGACCCCTATCTCTCGTCATATATAAAACCTAACTCAAAATGGATTAATGACTTAATTATGGAACTACTAGAAAAAAACATGAGAAAATCCTACATAACATTGATCTGAGCAAAGATTTTTTTGGATAAGAACTCAAAGCACTTGAAAGCAAAAATACAAATGGGATTACATCAAACATCTTGGCTGGGCACTGTGGCTCAGGCCTGTAATCCTAGCACATTGGGAGGCCAAGGTGGGAGTATTGCCTGAGCTCAGGAGTTCGAGACCTGCCTCAGCAAGAGTGAGACCCTGTTTCTACAAAAAAAAAAAAAACAAAATGGAAAAATTAGCCAGGCATCATTGCATGCGCCTGTAGTCCCAACTACTCTGGAGGATGAGGAAAGAGGATTGCTTGAGCCCAGGAGTTTGAGACTGCAGTGAGCTATGATGATGCCACTGCACTCTACCTGGGGCGACAGAGAGAGACTCTGTCTCAAAAGAAAAAATCTCAATCCCAGAATATCTCAGTCATCTCACCCGCTAGGAGTTTCTCTGCGGCAGTCTCTGGCTGGATCCATTTTGTCATCCTCCACTCCCTGCACAGGCCTAGTACCAAGGGGATTGGAAGGAGCATTTATTTGTTCACCAAAAAGGAACCGGGGTCTACAGGACAGTGCTGCAGTTCAGGCTGTGGACAAACAGGGGCAGTAGACAGGTCAAAAAGTGCTAAATGCAGTAGTAATTCTGCCTCAAGTGTTCTTATTTTTAGTGTCCATATTGCTGTATTGTCATTGTCATCATTTTCATAAATAGAAAGCAAAACTTCTCTCAATGTTATCCACAACAATTTACACTGCAGATGTAATTGCTCCTTGACAGTAAAAGCAAAAGTAGCCTGAAAAGCTACTGAGAACTAATGCTTGTAATCTAGCTCTGTGACAACTCTACTGATCTCTTCTATGGTTGCTTATTTTTCCATACTCTGAAATCCTTAGTAAGGAAATTCTGTGAGTATTAATTTTAGGTGATTCATGACTTCCTCATTAGACTTAACAATTTGGTTTATTATTCTACCTTCCACTCCTATGTCCAACACCATGTCACTATCTCAGTTAGAATATGAAGAAAAATATTTTTGAAAATGTTAACATATAACCTGATGTTCTGCTATGTAAAGGCATTTTGTGAAATCCACCCCAAGAAGAATCACTTGTTCCTTTATTTCCACGCAGAGCTTCTTGAACCTTGGTTATCTCATTCTCATTTTAGGATCACATTTCATATTTATAGGGAAAGTATCCCCCCCATAACAAAGAACTCCCCGGGTTCCTTAAATAGAGCTCTTTGTTTGGCTTAGAAGACTATCCAGTAGATCAGGGTAAGTCCAGGGTTTTAATCTGATTCTCATGGTACAGGTGAATGCAACAAGACTTTAAATACATGATGGCTGATATGTTTGCTTTCATGAAAATCAACAGAAACTCTCTCATGTTACTCAGCACAACCTTAAAATTTCACATCTGCAATGCCTACCACAGTGATCACAGGAACACTGAAAGCACCATGATGAGACTGTCATGACAGGGCAAGGATGTTCCTAATTTCACCTGGCAGAAGCAGAACTATTCCACGGCCAACACTGCAGAAACCACATCAGCATTTTCTGCCCAGATGTGGGCACTACTCAAAGTGAACAAATACCCACGGGTGCAGTTGAAAGCAGGATGGGAAAGGGAAGGGAAAATGTTTCCTTAGGACCATGCTCTGGTATCTCAACAGTGTGAAAAGGGACAACCAGACTTAATGTATCTTCCCCAGTGGACAGACATTCTTTGTGCGTTGGTTTCTTTTTTTGGGTGGAGATGAGCAGTTAGGAGATAAAGCACAAAGAGAGACGCAATACTGACTTTAAGAAATCACAATGATTTCAAGTAAACCTGATGCTAAACTATAGTTTCACAGATACTTCTTAAACAGAAGATGAAACACAGATAATAACATGGAAACATTTTCTCCATCTCTTTATTCTTGTTGCTGAACCTCCAGAGAACTTCTCTTCCTATATTGTGTGCGGTATTATTGATTGAGGATGCTACTGCCAGCAGTGTTTTTTCTTATATTATTCACACTGGTTGAACAATGGGCCCTCCCTTTCTCTTTCCGCTCAGGTCACTCAATTGGATCTTCCCTCAGTTTCCATCTCTGTATCAGATGGGCTCTAGAGATACTTCTCTGCCCCGGGGCATGGTCGAATTATTGCTGTATTTTGGGTGGATTAAGGTGGGGCTGTTTGTCTCATGGTATTAAAGATGAGCGATTCCTCTGGGAATTGAGAGAGGAAGTGATCAGAAATGGTATCTGTGTATACTTTACAAAGAGGATGCCTGTCAGGCAGTGATTTCAATCATTGTCAGAATAAACTTTACTGTCATTGATTCACCTGCCAGTGTGATTACCATTTATATAGACACCCTTTCTCTGATAAGCCTCAGTAAAGTTGAAATAATGTAATCACAAGAAAGGTGTGGATCAGTATCTCACAGTGTGATTTCCCACCAGTGGGAAAGAGTTGGTAGTTGACATTTTCCATGGGACACACAAACCCAATAGTATCAACCTTCTGGTCTCTGTGTGGGTAAATTTCTCTGCACAGTGCACATATTGAGAAAATTTTCCCCTTGATTTTATGATTGGACTCCATGCTGGATGTGCAGTGAGAACTGTGATTCTAGATTCAAAAAAATCTTGGCTGGGTGCAGTGGTTCACGCCTGTAATCCTAGCACTCTGGGAGGCTCAGGTGGGAGGACTGCTTGAGCTTAGGAGTTTCAGACTAGCCTGAGCAAAAGACCCCATCTCTACCAAAAAGAAAATTTTAAAAAAAACCTAGCGGGGTGTTGTGGCACATGCCTATAGTCCCAGCTACTCGGGACTACTCAAGCAGGAGGATCGCTTGAGCCCAGGAGTTGGAGGTTGCAGTGAGCTATGATGACGCCACTGCACTCTAGCCTGGGCAACATAGGGAGAGTCTCAACAACAAAAAATAAACAATGAAACTGAGCTCCCCTCCTCACAACCTCCATCCCTTAAAAAGAAAAAAGAAAAAATCTCTAAGAAGCAAAATCTTGCTTGCTGCTTTTATAGAATCACTTGTTCACGTGGAGAGACTTTCAATCAGACAGGTGAACAGCAATAAGAACATCCCTCCAATTACATGTCTTTCACCTGGCAAAAGATCAGGGACACACGAGGTCAGATCCCTCAGACAATTACCACTCCACCATTGCTGGACCAAGTACATTCAATGAGCCCATTGTAACGTTCAGTAAGACCTGGTACACACCAACTGCCTGCCTAAAGCCCCACTGAGAGATGGCTATGTAGGACATATCCTTGATCTTACGTTAAATCTAGCTGCCTTGAAATGGCGATGACTGAGGACTAGGAGTTGCTCAGCTGCTGACATGCACAGAGGAATGCAAGGTGCAAAAAATATGTCTACGATTATAGGGATATTGGGTAACTTAGAAAATTTTTGAGAGCCAAACCTCTAAAAAAAAATTCCCAAACCATCACATTTCAGACCTGCAAAGATAAGAACCACTGTAGAGGATGCCCAGTGAATCCCACAGAAACCCATGCCATAGAATAGGGACAGGAAATAAACTGTCAGCTGCCAAAAGGCACTGCCACTGTCTGTCCCAGGAAACTAAAAGCCCCATGTATGCTTCATTTGCCATGTTACTCAATCCAAATGCAAGGGTGATGCGATAGGTCAAACTCCATGAACATAATTGCATGCCAAGTATAAGGGACAACTGGAATCTGAGCTGGCTCCTAATTCAGAGAAATCACAGGAAAAGTAGTATTTTCATATATCTCTGGAAATAAGCTGTATATCACCGGACATCTGAAGCTGACTGTCGTGTTTGAGGGTTTCATGTGGTCCTAGTTAAAGCCATTCTGCAGAAGGAACTTCTCCCCTCCTGTACAATTCATGTCAAAGATGAGCCTCACATACAGTCTGTGCTCACACAGTTCATTCTGGCGGGGTTCTTACAAGACAGATAGTGGGAGCAGATCCAGGTCAAGGAAAGACAGTCAGGGGTCAGATGACCAACTGATCAAGAAAGTCTCTGTCCAGAGACCACTCTGAGTTTCTGGGAGTCTTCTCCCTTTCTTACCTGTTTATTCAGTCTGGGTCAGTCACCATGTGTTTCCTTCATAAAGAGTGTTTAAGCTATTCTTGTAAGGGTAAGCTTTGTTTTAAGGTTTATGAAAGTTGCATCTGTGCTGAGGTGCCTTGTCTCCTGGAAATCTGTGGGCCAAGTTGCTTCATATTGACAAGTGACACGTAGTGTTGGCCCTGTGAGATACCTGAGTGGGCCCTGTAGCCTTATAGCTTGCATCTGACAGAATCCTATACTGATTGTGTTATGACCTCAGCGATGAACACTAGAGCAATCACTAACAAGCAAAAGGAAAATAAGTCATCCTAATTTGCAAATAAAAGTTGGGTGAAAAGAATTTACTGACCTTCAATTAAAAATTGACCCTAATACATTCTGGAATAATGGGAGGGCAAGTTTCTCCTCATCCATCTGTCCTGGAAACATTCATGTTTTATCACACATTTAACCACCGACACTGAAACTACTTGTAACATCAGGCATTTCTTCTCTTGTACTGCATGGAAGGACCTCTTTTTCTCTCATTTCTTGAACTATCCCTTTAGCCCAGATACAGAATTAGTGGTATATAATTACACATTACCTATTACATTGCATGAAATTTCCATAGTTAAGGTCTCTCTTATATTTTGGTACTATGTTCTGCTTAATTTCTCCTCATATCTGAAAGATTTGTTCATAAGCAAAATGTTCTACTTGCTCAAGTTATCAGATACATATTCTGTGAAGTCTACATAGAGGAAATTACAATTATCCCTTCTCAATAGATAATAGGACAGGGTTAGAAAAGGCCCCGAGTCTGGGAACAGGGTCCAGGTCTGTAGTGAATTGGTGAGGAGGAAGGTTGAGCCACACCTGGGAATCAAATCTAAATGTGCACTCAGAGATAAATGAACTGTGTGGGATCAGGTCCTTCATGGATACAAGAAAACAAACAAACAAACAAGAAACTAATGCTGAGAACAAGTAGGAAAGAGACCTACGGTATCTTGGTCTGTTCAGGGTCCCATGGGATCTGTGCAGTATTGTGTGGCCTTTTCCCCCACATTTCCTTTGTGCTAAAAAATACATAAAATTTACCAGCTTAACTAATTTTAAGTGCAAAGTTCAGTGACATTATGAACATTCACACTGGTGTGCAGCTACCACTCACCCCTGAACCCTTTTTTCTCATCTTGCAAAACTGAAACTCTACACCCATTAAATAACTACCCATTACCCAATTTCCCTATCCCCTGGTAAATGACACTGACTAGCACTACTGAATATGACTACTCTAGGTGCCTAATCCGAGTAGAATTACATAGTATGTCTTTATATGAATGGCCTGTTTCACTTACCATAATGTCCTTAAGGTTCATGCATGTTGCAGCATATGTGAGAATTTCCGTCCTTTTTAAGGCTTAGTAATAGTCCATGCTGTGTGTATACATATGTGTGGATGTATAGATAAACAAAAAAACTTTTGTTTATTCATTCATCTTTCACTGAACACTTGAGTAGCTTCCACATTTTACCTGTTGTGAATGACACTGTTATGTACATGGACGTACAAATACCTATTTGAGATCTCACTTTCAATCTTCTTGTTTTCCCGGAAGTGGAAATACTTAATATGTTATTCCTATGTTTAATTTTTTGACAACCTGCCATACTGTTTTCAACAGGGCTTGTACCATTTTACATTCCCACTGACAGTGCACAAGGGTTTCAATCACTCCGTATCCTTGCCAGCATTTCTTGTTTCTTGGTAGTACTAATCCTAATGGGTATGAACAGTATGTATGTCATGGGTTTGATTTTCATTTCCCTAATGACTAATAATGTTGAGCTATGTGCTTGGTAGCCATTTGTACAGCTTTGGAGAAATGTCTATATAGGTCCTTTCCTCATTTTAAAATTGGGTTGTGTCTTAGTGTGGGCTGCTAAAACAAAATACCATACACTAGATGGCTTGAATAACAAACATTTATTTCTCACAGTTTGAGAAGCCGGGAAGTCCAATATCAAGGCACTGGCAGATTCGGTGTCTGGTGAGGGCCTGCTTCCTATTTCAAAAGAAGGCTATCTTCTCACTGTGTCCTCTCATGGGGGAGAGCAAAACTAACTCTCTAGGGATTCCTATCAGGAGACTAACGCCATTTATGAGGCCTCCACCCTTATGATTTCATCTAATCCTAACAACCACCAGAGACATCTCCTCTGAATACAATCACATTAAGGGGAGGCATATAAATTTGGGGGACACATACACACTCAGTCCAAACATTCGACTTCTGGCCCTCCAAAATTCATGTTCTTCTCACATGTAAAATACATTCATCCCATCCCAAAGGCCTCAAAAGAATTAATTCCAGCAGGAACTCTAAAGTCTAAACTCCAAAGTATCATCTCAATATCATATAAATCAGATATGGGCAAGACCTGATTCATGCTGAGGCAAAATTCTTCTTCAGCTACAAACCTGTGAAACTGAACTAGTTGTGTACTTCCAAAATACAACAGAGAGACAGGCATAGGATAGATGTTCCCATTCCAAAAGGGACAACAGAACAGGGAGAAGCGGTGAGCTCCCAAGCAAGCCTAAAACCCAGAAGGTAAATTGAAGACTTTCCATATTTTTTACACTTGTAGTTTTCCTTCACTATACATTCTCATGTGTACTTGATGGTTGTGTGATAAATGAAAGATTTCCCACATTCCTAACATAAGGTTTATCTCCACTATGACCTCTTTCATGTCTTTGAAAAGAACTGGAGTAACTGAACGTTTTCCCACATTTCTTACATTCATAGGGCTTTTCTCCAGTATGAGTTCTTTCATGTATTCGAATGGAACTGGCATAATTGAATGCTTTCCCACATTCTTTACACACATAGGGTTTCTCTCCAGTATGAGTTCTTTCATGTGTTCGAACAGAACTAGGACAGTCAAAGGCTTTACCACATACCGTACACTTATAAGGTCCATCTCCAGTGTGCAGTATCATATGTTTTCTAATCCTTTTGAGAGAAATGAAGGCTTTTCCACATTCTTTACATACGTAGGGTTTCTCTCCAGTGTGAGTTCTTTCATGTATTTGAAATGAACTAGGACAGTCAAAGGCTCTACCACATATCGTACATTTATAAGGTCCATCTCCAGTGTGGCTAATCATGTGTCTTCGAACACTTGGGAGAGAAATGAAGGCTTTTCCACATTCCTTACATTCATAGGGTTTCTCACCAGTGTGAGTCCTTTCATGTGTTCGAACATTACTGGAAGAACTGAAGGTTTTGCCACATTTATTACATTCATAGGGTTTCTCCCCAGTATGAGTTCTTTCATGTTTTCGAACATAACTGGGAAAAATGAAGGCTCTCCCACATACCTTACATTTATAAGGTCCATCTCCAGTGTGCCTAATCATGTGACTTTGAAAATTTGTGAGAGAAATGAATGCTTTTCCACATTGCGTACATTCATGGGGTTTCTCTCCAGTGTGAGTTCTTTCATGTATTCTAAATAAACTGGGACGGTCAAAGGCCTTCCCACATTGCTGGCATTTATAAGGTCCATCTCCAGTGTGCCTAATCATGTGTCTTTGAAAACTTGGGAGAGAAATGAAGGCTTTCCCACATTCCTTACATTCATAAGGTTTCTCTCCAGTGTGAGTTCTTTCATGTATCTGAAATAAACTGGGACGATCAAAGGCTTTCCCACATTCCTGACATTTATAAGGTCCATCTCCAGTATGCTTTATCATGTGTCTCCGAACACTTGGAAGAGAGATGAAGGCTTTTCCACATTCCTTACATTCATAGGGTTTCTCACCAGTGTGAGTTCTTTCATGTCTTCTAAAAGACTGACAAGAACTGAAGGCTTTCCCACATTGCTTACATTTATATGGTTTTTCTCCATATTCCTGGTACTCATATGGTTTGTGTCCAGCATGAGATCTGATGTGCCTACTAAGGGATGAATGATGCATGAAGATTTTCCCACACAAACTACATTCGCAAGGTTTTACTACACTAGGAATTTTCTTGTCCAGATTAAGATTTAGAATCTGGCTGAAGGTTCCTCCACATTGATCACGTTCACAGAGTCTCTCTACCATATGATTACTGTAAAAAATAGAAAGCATGATATTAATGGTTTATTAATGACTTTATCTTTATTAATAGGTAGTGGACTATCATTTTTACCACAATGGAGGAAACAGTAAGTTTTCAGCTCTGTTTGAATTATTTGAAAGCGAATGGATTGAATGCTCTGCAAGAGGGCTCAACAGTAGCTATTAACATAACCATGATATTCATATATACGGTTTCCTAATACTGTTTCTACATTAACTATTTTGCAAACACTGAACATCTGTGTCTCATTTATGTATATATTTCTGGTGAAAAGGTTATATGAATAAGTAAATTTCAAGCTGGGCTTATTGGTTTTATTTGTTTTTTAAATTTCGTGACATACTAAGGTTCTTTCATGAGACACTGCTTTCTCTTATGAGTGCGAATTACCTTAGAAGTCTCCCCTGATTTTTGTACCAATCTTCAATGTTCTGGTCTTCCCATTTTTTTCCTAAAATATAGTCAGAAAAATCATTATGAATTGATAGAAATTATAGAAAAACGATTACATTTTAGGTTCTTGATGAGTTGCAAACAAACCTGATTTATTCACCCAAATGTTTCCTTTTCCACATTCAACATCAAGGAACAGTGCTAATGAGCAAGAAACACTTCTCTAATTGACCAAGAACAGGAATGATGTCATCCTTACCTATACAGGCCAGGTTTCTAAAGGTTTCTCGCATCACATCTCTGTAGAGTTTCTTCTGGGAAGGATCCAGCAAAGCCCACTCCTCCAGGGTGAAGTTCACAGCCACATCCTCAGAGGCCACTGAGTCCTAAAACATTTCACATATGTTTAATGGAGGAAGGGTGAGACGACAGAATAGGGATGTATACTAAATTCATAAAAGTTCAGAAAGAATTTGGTATTCCCCAAACATTTATTTTAAGATGAATACACACGACTGTCAGAATTTTAACTCTGTCCACATTCACTTCCTCATAAATTTAATAGCACCATGAAAACATAGAACTGATGTCCATGTTTCTATTGTGGTCATTGCAAGTTTTATTGGTCTCTAATGGCAGGATCCAGTTCACCTTGGAAAAATGAAGGAAATGCTATATAAAGAAAACAAACTTTTAAGGCCATCATTCCTTGTGCAAAAAACTCTTCCATTTCCTTTCAGATCACATACCAACACTCAGCATTCCATGAAACACAAAGTGAAACCTGAGTGAAGTTTCATGAATACACACTGAAGAAGAGGAAGCATTTTCTTCTATTCCCCTGACCAAACAAGAGAGGCCAGATAGACTGTAGAAATCCACCTTGTGGCAAAGTCCAGCTGTCCATACTTTCCTCAAAGACTCCTGGCCATTAGAAGTAGTCGGATCCACCTGGCTGAATGAAAATATTCCTCTGCAGAAGTATTAATTTTAACTCACATCTGTAATATTTATTATAAACTCAGTGTTTCCTTTCATTCTCTGTCCCATTTCATGAGGCTAGGAAGTTACTGAGAAGATAGAACTCAGGCATGAGGAAGATGGTAACTTAGACCCCCTGAAAAATCCCTACATTCAAGAGACTCAGGGTAGTTTTCCACCCATTTTTAGCACACACATACTGAGAAGACAAAATACCAGAAGAACTCTTTCTGGTGGATCTGCAACAATATATCCTGTGCCTTGCTAACCTGGAGAAACAGATTAAGAACTGTGATTTCAAAGGGATTTCATTTGAATCCATATGGTTTGATGGTGAATTTGCCCATGATTATAGTGATAAAGAGATCAGCAGTGCTTTCCGCCAAAAGAATATAAAATCTTCTTTCCCCGATTTCAGGAGGGAATAATTTCTGACCAATCCTTATGTGAATTCCATTGTACAATGTCAAAGCAAAATGAAATAAGGAGAAAGTTGGGTGCTTTGAAAGAACTCAATATCCCCAAGATATCCCCTTTTCAAAATATTTTCTAAATTCTATAAATCCCCAAAAGATTGTTTAAGAGTCAACAAAAAGTACTTCTCTAAACCTAAAACAGGAATAATGAATGTCTAACAATAGTTAGTCTTCTGAAGAACATCATGATGGCTTGCCTAATCCTTATCAAGAATTCTGAAAATAGGCCGGGCGCAGTGGCTCACGCCTGTAGTCCTAGCTCTCTGGGAGGCCGAGGCGGGTGGATTGTTTGAGCTCAGGAGTTCGAGACCAGCCTGAGCAAGAGAGAGACCCCGTCTCTACTAAAATTAGAAAGAAATTGATTGGACAGCTAAAAATATATAGGAAAAAAAAATTAGCCGGGCATGGTGGCGCATGCCTGTAGTCCCAGCTACTCGGGAGGCTGAGGCAGGAGGATCGCTTGAGCCCAGGAGTTTGAGGTTGCTGTGAGCTACGCTGACACCACGGCACTCTAGCCCGGGCAACACAGTGAGACTCTGTTTCAAAAAAAAAAAAAAGAATTCTGAAAATAAATATTGCAGAGGGATAAATAAATAGCCCAAGGGAAAGAGAGAGTCACCAATGGGCTGACATTTATATGGAAAGTTGATTAATGACAGAACAGGCATTGTAGAGCAGTGGCTAAATGCATGGGCAAGGAAAAACTGCTACCTAATTGGAAATATATACTGTATTCCCTCCTATTCCATGGGCAATAATAAATTTATTGTAGATTTGTATATGAAAGATAAAACCAGAATGCTTTCAAAGTCACAAGTAAATTTTTCTTGACCTAGAGTGTAACCCATAAAGAAGAGATTGATAGATCAAAGGTATTAAAATAAAGGGAGTTAAAAGACAAACAACTAAGTGGATAAAAAATATCTGTAATACATACAATATAACCAAAACATATTTAACAGAAGAGGAAACGGCCAAATAAAATGCCAAGTAGATCTCCGTTCACACTAATTAGAAAGACAATTAGATAATCCCAAGTGTTGATCACAACTGCAAAAAAGTAACGGTTGTGCAGGAATGGCAGAAGGGTCAACTCATACAATCTATAGCCTGGCAATCTTTCTCTAATGTCCTGAGAATTTACTGTACATTTGCACTTGCAGACTGATACAAAAATGATAGAAACAGTATTTTTACAAGGGCAAGAAACAAACTCAAAAAGCCCAAACATCAAAACCACTGGAATAGATAAGTGAGTCGGATGGGCTGCAACGTCAGACATCAGTATGAATGAAATATATGGAGGTAAAGAAACCACTAAAGGCAAACTTTTCCACTGCAATTCCACTAATACTCATTTATTGAAAGTTCAAAGGGGCAAAACTAGAAGAACACAGGTTAGAGAAAAAGAAAAGATAGTAACAGTGTTAGAAATAACCAAGGCATCAGGAAAATGGTCATCCATGTGGCATGACAGATTGGTCCAAGGGGGACGCATAAGGAGACTGTAACCACTGCCTGAGACCCAGTTATGAATCTGGATGATGATTCCAAGGATGTTTGTGTTGTTATTATTACTAAATTATAGCACAAAACATTTTATTCATTCTTTTATGAATATATCTCATGATTAAAATTGAAAGAATTAATTAAGCCTGGAAAAGAACATAATTTGTATTATGTTTATCTGCCCTGTAATACAGTAGCAAAAACTGGTGATGAGCCAAGTATTTAGAAAGAACTGATTATATAAATGTACCATCTAATTCATCTTTTAAATATGAAGGGTAGCATGTATTGATATACAAAGAGATCTGAAGGATACACAAGTAGAACAATTTTTAAAAAGTATTATCACAATATATATACCATTCCTGTTTGTATAACTGTTATGATCACTTGAAGACGAAAACGGACCCCTTACTTAAGGTTTAGTTCAAATGTTGAGACTGGTAACACAACACACATAGCAAGAGGGTATAAAAGGGATTACGACTTAATAATTGAGGTCTCTGGGGACAGCAGGGCAGGCCTCTCCAGCAGCTGCAAAATGGCTTGAGGGAGCAAAAAATGAGCCTGGCCCATGTGTTTTATTGAGGTTGAGGGTGAGGTAGTGTGAGTGTTCACACATAGAGGAAGGCGCCTTCGTGGACTGAATCTTTTGCCAGCAAAAAAGCAGATCTTAGGCTTTTTTTATCACCTTGTTTTTGAAGTAGGTGACAAGGGCAGTAGGCAGTGAGGAGGCATTGAGGAGTTCAATCTGTCACCAAACATGAAAAAAATGGCATCGGAGACTTCCAGTTTCTGGTCTGAAATGTAAGGAGCTAGATGCCATCATTCTTGTCCTCGTAAGAAAAAGCAAAACATAGGTCCATCAGAGAATTGAGGTCCCAGGGCAAACCAGTGACCCCCAAATTGGAGAGACAGTCAGCAAAAGTAGCCATTTTGAATCACGCCCAGAATATGCCATTTCTCTTATCAAGGCGTGTCATCAGAAGGATCTAGTTCAACAGAGTCTAATCACTGGGATTTTACCTGTACGTAACCAAACTGGGGGAAGCAAATACCCAACCTTGGTCCCTCCAGCCTTCCTGCCTCAACTAAGGAGGTGGCAGGGGGTTGGGGGTGGCCAAAAAGCAAGGGTGAAGATGATAGTTTTTTTTCCCACTTCTGACAACTAAGTAAGTTGAGTCTTTCTCAACACCACTTCTCCAGCTCTCTGACTCCAATTAAGTGTCTTACAGATCAATTCAACTCTAATACTAACTGTAGAGATAGCATGAGACTCCACAGGGTAAGGGTTCAGTCCCACAAGACTGCCCCCACTTCAAACTCCAAACTCCAAATGGGGTGCCTAGACTACTCACACAATTCTGTCTAGTATACCACAAATATGGCATCCCCACGACACACCTTCATGATGGATAACTCCCCACAACACTCTCAGAACTCAGGAGGGCGCTTTACTTAGTATTACCAGTTCATTACAAAGAATACAATTCAGGAACTACCAAATGGAAGAAATGGATAGGGCAAAGTATGGCCAGGAGGGCACAGAGCTTTTGTGCCTTTCTAGGTTAATCATCCTCCAAGCACCAACCTGGAAGCACTGCAGACCCCTTCGTTTAGGAGTTTTATAGAGGTTCCATCACCCAGGCATAATTGATTAAATCACTGGTCACTGGTGAATGGCTAATTCTCCAACACCTCTCCCCTCTATGGGTGTTAGAGGATGGGGCTGAAAGTTCCAAGCCTCTAATCAAGACGTACTCTGAGGACCAAACCCCCATCCTGAAGCTATCTAGGGACCTGCCAAGAATCATTTCATTAGGACAAAAGACACTCCCATCACCCTTATCTGACACGAAATTCAAAAGTATATAGGAAAGCCATAGTAGGAACTGGGTATCTTTCTCATAATACCACAGAAGGCCAAAACCCAAGGCCAAAGGCTCACTGTAAGACTGAGAATTTAATATCGTATCTAAAAGAAACACACTTTAAACAAAAAGACAAACAGATATTAAAAAGGATTTTAAAAAAACAAAGGGATAAAGAAATACATAAGATGCTAGAAATCAAAAGAAACATGGCATAGGTATATTAAAATCACAAAGTAGACTTCAGGGGAAGGAAAAAAAAACAGAGATAGGCCGGGTGCCTGAAATCCTAGCTCTCTGGGAGGCTGAGGCAGAAGGATTGCTTGAGCCCAGGAGTTTGAGGTTGCTGTGAGCTAGGCTGACGCCACAGCACTCACTCTAGCCCGACACAGTGAGACTCTGTCTCAAAAAAAAAAAAAAAAAAAAGAAAGACTAGCATGATCCTTATTAGAATGGCTAAAATTTAAAACACTGAAAGTACCAAATGATGGCAAAGATGTGAAGCAACAGGAACCATCATTTGTCACTGGTAGGAATGGGAAACTGTATGTCTATTTTGGAAGATTGTCAGTTTCTTATAAAACTAAACATCATCTTAACATATGACCTACCAATCACACTCCGTGGTATTTACCAATATAATTTGAAAACTTATGTTTGTACAAAAACCTATTTATAGATTTATTCATAATTTCCAAAAATTAGAGTTAACTAAGATACCCTTCATAAGCAAATGAATAAATAATCTGTGATACATCCATATGAGGAAATTGTTGCTCAATGATAAAAAAAAATAAGGTATTAATTAATATCAAGCCATGATAATAAGACAGAGGAATCTTTAAAGCACACTGCTAAGTGATAGAACCCAAACTGAGAAGGCTGTATATAATATGATACCAACTGTTAAGATATTCTGCAAAAGACAAACTATGGGACATTAAAAAGATCTCCTGTGGTTGCCAGGGATTTCAGGATGGGAAGGAAGGATGAATAAACAGATGGACTGTAGGGGATTTTTAAGGCAGTGAAACTGTTTTATATGATACAGAAACAACAGACAGATGTCATTAAATATTTGTCAAAACCCACTGAATGTGCAACACAGAAAGTCAACTCTAATGTAAATTGTGGATGTTAATGAATCAATACTCATTCATCAATTGTAACAAATGCGCCACAGTAATACAAGAGGCCAAAAATAGGGCAAACTGTGTGGAGACAGAAAGGACACATGGAAAAACACCTGTACTTACTGATCAACTCTTCTGTAAATTTAAGATCATTCTTAAAATAAATAATGTCTATTAGGAGAAAAAAAATGAAGACAGACTCATGACAATTCACCCCCGAAGAATAACTAGACACTCACCATTGTCATCTTTCATGGAATTGAATTAAACTTATTTTTTAATAAGCCACTATTAGGTCTTCAGCCTAAGACTGGGAAGGGAGGAGAAAGTTCCATCCAACATCTTGTTCAGGAGCCCAGGACTGTCAGGAACTTGGACGTGGATGAGTATCCTTGCATTGTGGACTTGTCTATGTAGAGATACATATTACCTTGATTTATATTTTGGGTATCTGTGATGTAAGAAACACTCACAGGTATTTTACTACAGATGGGAAACACTCACACAATCACCTGAGTATCTATACACATGTTCAAATGGGGTCAATTTTTGGCCAGTGCTAAGATGAAAGCCTGATGCTTGGTCAGTTGTGCTGACCTTTGGATCCTTTATCACCAGACGTCCCAAGTAAATCATAAAAAGCAGCAACTCTCCACTAATCTCCACCATGTACGCATGTGGCAATGCTGTCCATGAAATCTACAAACTCCCCACTGCTGTTCACTCAGTTAATTTATAATAATAATGCTTTCCAATTCTTCAAGGCCCTATTTAATTTAGATTGGGCCATATTAACTAATTTAACTGGGAATGAAGATCTGTGAGATTCCATTTTGCCACTTTGTAAATACCAAAGACTGACTGACTGACTGACTGACTATTTATTTATTTATTTATTTATTTATAGACATAGTCTCACTCTTTTGCCCGGGCTAGAGTGCCATGGCATCAGCCTAGCTCACAGCAACCTCAAACTCCTGGGCTCAAGCGATCTTCCTGCCTCAGCCT
This sequence comes from Propithecus coquereli, assembly GCF_000956105.1. Classification (NCBI taxonomy): domain Eukaryota; kingdom Metazoa; phylum Chordata; class Mammalia; order Primates; family Indriidae; genus Propithecus; species Propithecus coquereli. Next base: position 3,222,343 of record NW_012140969.1, read on the forward strand.
TCGAAGTAGCTGGGACTACAGGCATGTGCCACCATGCCTGGCTAATTTTTTCTATATAGTTTTAGTTGTCCAATTTATTTCTTTCTATTTTTAGTAGAGACGGGGTCTCGCTCTTGCTCAGGCTGGTCTTGAACTGCTGAGCTCAAACAATCCACCCGCCTCAGCCTCCCAGAGTGCTAGGATTACAGGCATGAGCCACCGTGCCTGGCCTTAATTTATTTTTTATCACGTAAAAGTGACCCTGCTCAGTATGGGATATTTTAGGACAACAGGTGCTATGACCATAGGGAATTCAGGCAGGATAATAGTTCTGATGGTTAAGGAGGCATATTTGTTTATCCTCTACTTTATTCACTATTCTCCTAAGACTACAGGGTGTACCTTGCTTAAATTTAGTGGGATCACCCAGTATAAGTGTAATTTGAGCCTTATGTTAATTAACTGCACTAAGGATTGACAATTAGTGCATTACAGCAGATATGAATTCAGAACCTACCCTGTAGAGGCACAAGAACCATGCAGTTCTCTTTTATCTTTTTTGTTCTATAAATTCTTTTATTAATGTATTCTGAATTTCCGGATGTCTGGTCCCATAAAGATACCAGGAGGAGAGGTACAAAGATTTCAGAGACAATGTACCACTTCCAGCTGGTTATTCTCTGCTTTCCCCTCATGTAAAATACCCAGAACAAAGATAAATCTTTTTTAAAAAGTCATCCACAGTCCTGCGGGAAAATTATAATTAAAATGCCACGTGTGACTGAAACACAGAATGAAAGACAAATAGTTGATCATGATGCTGTCAACCGGAGAGGGGAAGTAAGCCTTAGGTAATATGGGATGGGATCTGGGTATTTAGGGATTCCCAGCCTTAGGAAGAGATAGGCTGGGGGACAGGGTGGTGGGTTTGAGACCCTGCTTTCAAGACCTTTCAAATACACAGGGGGAAATTGGTCTCCGTGGGGTGAAAGGAGGGACTAGGGACCCCAAGGACCACAGCCCTTCCCATACACAAACCCCACACACCGAGTGGGGATCCTCCCTTGATCACTCTCCCGTCGCCACAGCACAATCTGGGGCAGACGCAGGGCTGCCGGGCTAAGGCCCAGGTTACCGCGTGTATGGACGGGACAGGACGCCCGGGGTCGCGGCTGCCGGCCCAGCCCCACCATGCGGGTTGGAGGGGGCCGACGGCCGAACTGCAGACCCGGGAGTTGATTGCTGTAAAGCCTAGGTCCCATCACAGCTGGTTCCAGCCGGTTCCAATCAGGCCCTCCTGATCATTCGGACGCCCGCCTTGTACACGCACCATTTGCCGGCTTCAGGGGAGTCCTGGTGTCCTCCCTATGGCTCCTGTGATCAGCGCAGGTCACAGCGCAACAAAAGTTGAGGTAGAGCCACCTGACACTGTTAGAGGCAGCTGAAACAGGCTCAGTGACGCCACAATAGGGACTCCCCTCCCCCTCCCCGCGGCGCGTCTGATTGGACAGTTCCTACGGCCCCGCCCCCTCTAGCCTGAGCGACAGTTTACGAGAGCCCAGAGAGGCTATATGGCTGAGCAGACTTGGCTTGGCTTCCTCTGTCCTTATAATCTGTCCTAGCCAGGGACATTACATTTAAGAACTTGTTTCCAGTTTAGAAGGAATACTGGCACAGGCGTGAGCAGGTAATTATTCCAAGCTCAGTTCCACCACAGAGCGATTCTCTTATCCAGAGCAAAAGGGGCGCCCAGGTGAGGCCAGAATGGAACAGGAGGGTCAGCTCTTCTCCATGGATCAGGGGCTTGGCACAAGGCTACGAGGCCACTCATGGAACTGTTATTTTTTTAGAAACACAGAAACTTAAATGTGACTTCACCATATGTAATAAAGAGTCTGCGCCCATTGTGATTGTTGACTGATGGCATCACTGAGGCCTCGACCCATCCCTTCCTTCCTCACCTCCCACACGTGACCCTAGGAGATAGTGTGAACACTGCTTCTCATACCAACTACCACCAATAAGATACGTTTATTAGAACTGTCAAGTGTACATCTTACACTGGAAGGGTATTCAGTCTTTTGAGTGTGATCCAAAATAACTATTTTTTTTTAGAGACAGTATCTCCTTCTGCCACCCAGGAGAGAGTGCACTGGCACTGTCATAGCTCACTGCAACCTCAAAGTTTTGGGCTCAAGCGATCCTCCTGCCTCAACCTCCCCAGCACTACATGCCACCACACTTGGCTAATTTTTTTCTGTTTTGTTTTTTTTTTCCCCCCAGACACTGTCTCGCTCTGTTGTGCAGGCTAGAGTGCAATGGCATCATCATAGCTTACTGCAACCTCAAACTCCCGGACTCAAGCGAACCTCTTGCCTCAGACTCTGGAGCTGGAACTACAAGCAAGTGCCACCAAGCCTGGCTAATTTTTTTTTAATGTTTTGTAGAAATGGGGTCTTGCTATATTGCCCAGGGCAGCCTCAAACTCCTGGCCTCAAGAGATCATCCCACCTCAGCCTCCTAAAAGTGCTGGGATTACAAACATGAGCCACCTCATCCAGCCCAAAGGAACTTTAAAATATAAAAGGGTATGATATCTCTAAGGCAACTGAATTTTTATTCTTATTGGTAAATATAGGAAAAACAATAACAGGTTATATAAATTTGGAATGAATCTGGAAATTTAATACTTTTAACAGATGGATTTTAGTATTAATATATTCAGATACATGTAATCACTACCACAATTTATTTTCATCACCTCAAAAAGAAACCGCTCATCTTCAGATGGTACCAGGATCACGAAAATTTCTTTCTTCGTGACCCTTAGGCCTTTGCCTAAGTTTCCCAGGCTGTTCCACCTCATTCAACTTAAGGCAGGGAAAGGGATTAGGCCTGCTCCACAGTTTATTTTATTCATTTCATTTTATTTAAAATTTTATATCCCTTTGATGATGAAGAATGAGGAATTAAAAAAAAAAGGAAACCCCTGTCTGCTTTACCTGTCCCTCCTACCCTCCCATCTTCCTCCCCAAATCCCCAGCCCTTGAAAACCAGTGATCCTTCTGCTTCTGTAGATTTCCCTATTCTGGACTTTCATATAAACAGAATCATGTCACACATGGTGTGTGTGACTGACTTCTCTCACGTAGTATAGGAACATCCATGTCGTAGCATGTTCCACTACTTTGTTTCCGTAGCGGAATTATATTCCATGGTATGCATATTACACGTTTTGTTGATCCATTCATCCACTGATGGATTACAGTCAGTCCTCTGTGCGCAAGAATTCTTTTTTTTTTTTTTTTTTGAGACAGAGTCACATTCTGTTGCCCGGGCTAGAGTGTCGTGGCGTCAGCCTAGCTCACAGCAACCTCAAACTCCTGGG
>NW_012140969.1:3227064-3264148 GCF_000956105.1 Propithecus coquereli
CTCTGTCTCAAAAAAATAAAAAATAAAAAATAAAAATAAAAGCAGAGGAAATTTTAGCCTGGGGCCTTTTTGAATTGTCCGACTATCCTGTGATTGTGTTTGTGGCTGCTGAGCTGATGATTAGGGGGATGAGGGGGTTGACCGTGCTGAGGTTGTGTGAGTCCCATGACCTGGGCTCTGGATAGAAGGGAGGGGACTCACGGAGTCTGTCTCTGACTTCACAACAGGGTGTAAAGTCAACTGCTTCCTCCATCTCACATCACAGGTACCTAGGGTTGCTGTTGAGAAATTTTCAAAAGAATGGATTGGGTGTCAATTCCCAAAGAAGTTTCCCATCAAGAAGGCACAGAGAGGGAGCTTGAGATGCAAAATTTAGAGCTGAAAATGGCCACAAGGCTGGCCTTGGAAAGACAGAATGTTGATACCCAAGGGTTAGGATGCCCTCAAGGAGATGCCACTGGGAATGTCTTTATGTTTCAGAAACACAGAGATCCCAACCATCTGACCTGAGGAATCTGTTGTAAAGTCAAAGACAGACTCCGAGAGTCCCCTCCCTTCTATCCAGTGATGTTTGTGAGGTGAAGGCAGGTTTGGCCACAGAGGGTGTTTCCTAACATCACAAGGAGTTGCAAGAAAGGGCTGTTGGGGGTCAGCATTTCTCTTCCCTAGTCCTTCAATTCCTCCAAAGAAGGATCCCAGGGTGGTGGAAACAAGTGTTGCACGTGTAAAAATCAAAGTTTAGGAGAAGTTAACATTCTCCTAGCACATGAAAGCATTTTTGTTGTTTTCTATTAACTAATTTTATCATATATACATACTGCTATAAGCATAGCTGTGAGTTTTCACAGATGTATTATTCATGCCACCACCAAGTTGGAGAATGTTTTAATAACCCCAAAAGAAATAGTAGGGGTTGGGGGTTAGGGGAAAGGAACAGTGATGAATAGGTAGAGGGCTGGGTGGGGGCCCATGCCTATAACTCTAGCACTTTGGGAGGCCAAGGCAGGAGGACTGCTTCAGGCCATGATTTCCAGACCAGCATGGGCAATAGGGAGACCCCACCTCTACAAAAAATAAAAAAATTAGCCAGGGCCAGGCGCAGTGGCTCACGCCTGTAATCCTAGCTCTCTGGGAGGCCGAGGCGGGCGGATCGTTTGAGCTCAGGAGTTCGAAACCAGCCTGAGCAAGAGCGAGACCCCGTCTCTACTAAAAATAGAAAGAAATTAATTGGACAACTAAAAATATATACACAGAAAAAATTAGCCGGGCATGGTGGCACATGCCTGTAGTCCCAGCTACTCGGGAGGCTGAGGCAGAAGGATCGCTTGAGCCCAGGAGTTTGAGGTTGCTGTGAGCTAGGCTAACGCCACAGCATTCTAGCCTGGGCAACACAGTGAGACTGTCTCAAAAAAAAAAAAAAAAATTAGCTAGTGTGGTGGCCCTCACCTGTAGTCCTAGATAGTTGGGAGGCTGAGACAAGAGAATCACTTGAGCCCAGAAGTTTGAGGCTGCAGAGAGCTATAATGATGCCACTCCATTCTAACCTGGGCAACAGAGTGAGACCCTGTCTCAGGGGGGAAAAAAGGTAGAGTACAGGGATTTTCAGGACCATGAAACAATTCTATATGACACTGTGGTGCTGGGTATACGACACATGCATTTATCAAAACTCACAGAACTGTACAACAGAGTGAACCCTAATGTAAAGTATGAACTTTAGTTAATAACAACGTTAACAGTTTTTCAATTCTCAACATCAGATGTAATAAGTTGGTTCATCATTGTAACAAATACACTATACCTAAGGCAAGATGTTAAAAATAGAGGAAACTAAATGCTACGGAAAAGAAGTCTACAGGAACTCTGTAATAATCTGCTCAATTATTCCATTAACTATTAATTAAAAAAGGAAACAGCTGGGTGCAAGGGCTCACACCTGTAATCCCAGCATTTTGGGAGGCCAAGGTGGGAGGGCTGCTTCAGGCCAGGAGTTCTAGACTAGCCTAGGTAACACTACAAGATCCCAACTCTACAAAAAATTAAAAAATGAGCCAGGCATGAGTGGTAGTGCACACCTGTAGTCCTAGCTACTTAAGAGGCTAAGGCAGAAGGATCACTTGAGCCCAAGAGTTTGAGGCTACAGTGAGCATCAGTGCACTCCAGCCTGGGTGAAAGAGCAAGACCCTGCCTCAAAAAAATAAATAAATAAATAAAAGAAAAAGAAAAAAAATTTAAAAATTTTAAAGGCAAACAAACTGACATTCCACGCAAGATTCACAACTGTGCAAAAAAAGAAACCTGACATTTACAGTACATACACAGTATGATACCATTTGTATAAGATTCATGCAAAAATAAAATATGGGATTAAATACACAGGTAAGAAAAGAAAATAATGTTATAATCCATAATACTGGCCCCCTCTGGAGAGAAATGGGATGATCTGGCCTCTAGGAGTCATTTTAAGAGGGGCAAGTGGCAGTAAGTCTTCTCCAAAGTCTTGGCTTAGCTGTCATTAGGACATTCCCTTTACAATGTTTCAGCTGACTGTGCAATTGTTTTATGTAATTTCCTCATATGTAACATGTTTAGTAAGTTTCCACAATGCAAACTGAATACACAAATAAATTTCAGTGCATTGTGAATTACTAGCAACAACCATTGAAAGTAAATTTTTGGAAGATAAAATAGCCTATTAAAACTAATTCCTGTCAAAACTAATTTTTTTAAGTACAATGAGGGTATAAAATGATTATAATGGGAAAGTATACACTGAAAGACATCAATTTAGAAAGAAACACCTGGAGAAATGACATATGTTCTCAGAAAGAGATTGAATATCACCATGATGTAACTTCTCCCAAATATATATAGTGTTTTATTAAATTCCATGAAATTCACAACCAGATTTGTTTGGTATGTTGCTGAACTTAAGAAAAGCTACTTCTAGGTCAGGCACAGTGGCTCATGCCTGTAATCCCAGCATTTTGGGAGGCCAAGGTGGGAGGATCACTTGAGCCCAGGTGCTGGAGGTTGCAGTGAGCTATGACCAGTGCACTCTAGCCCAGGCAACAGAGCAAGACTCTGTCTCAAAAAATAATAATAATAATAATTTATTATAGCAGCCCAAATTTACTAAAATAGTGGGGCACTTTCTCTACCACACATCAAGGCTTCAAAATATTCAGGACATTTTGGCAGTAACAAGAGAGATGGACAGATAGACCCATGAAAAATAGTAAATTCTGAAACCCAGGCATCTATATAAGGTAAGTGAACCTATGACAGAGGGGATATTGCCAGACAAGGATACTAATGATGGACAGCTCCACACAAGGGGCAGTGACAAGCAGTTATCTATAGGAGAATAATCAATCATGTGCCCATTATCTCCATATATAATAATCATTAAATGTAGAGTTGCCTGTTGTAGCAAATTCTTATAATTTTATGTTACCCCAGCATCCATTTTGAACATGGGTTTAACTTTCTCATACCAGAAGCGGGGCTCAGTCACCCCTGACACAATTTCAAGTTCTCCACCTCTCCCAGTTCCCCAGTGTAGTCAATCCAGATATCTGCCTTATGCAACCGCCTCCTGGTGACCACCTCCCTATGGGACAGCTACATACAACCCACTAGAACGGCCCCACATCCCACACGGACTGCACTGCACAGACAGACTGCAGCCACCACCTCTCAGCCACAGCACGATGGAACTCCCACCTGCTTACTCTAAACTCGCCAATTAGAACTCCCCAGGGAGTCCCAGTAAAGGCTTCCACCCACAGATCCCTCTTTTGCTCCCCACCTGCTGGCTGAGTGTGCAGGTCCCAAACAGCTACCCTCCTCCCCCTGGCCTGCAAGCCATGCTACACTCTCCTCTCTGGGATCTGTTCCCTAGAAGTCTGTTTCACCCACACAGTCCACAAGGAAACCCACATTCAGAAGGTTAAACACATTCCCAAGCCTGGGGACCACTCCCTTGAAGATGCAGCCCTCGGTTAACTCACATCTGCATATTGATGGACGGAAACCTGAACAGCTGGGAAATTCAATTCTGGGAGCTGCACACACCTTATTCTCCCCTCCTCACAGTGTGGAGTCACTCCCTCCCTCCTCCAGGGTCTCAGTTCTCACCAGCAGCCAAATGTTCACTTGGAGTCAGTTTAAGGTTTTGACCTCTGGTGTCTTTTTTGTGACACCAACCAATCCTCCAACGCTGGCTGGATGTCCAACATTTCATTTCTGACACCACTCAGAGTTAGCACAGACCCCACAAGTTCAGGGCTCCGTCCCACAACACTGTCCCACTTCACAAGCCAGTCACAAGCCCCAGGGGCAACTCACACTTCTAAACAACTGCCTATAAATCATGGGCTCCCATTAGCCCCTTCTTAGGTTCAATAATTCGCTAGAACTAGAACTCAGCAAACATTGCACTTAAGTTTACCAGTATATCACAAAAGATACAACGCAGGAATGGCCAACGCAGAGACGTATACGTCAAGGAAAGGGGGGCGGAGGGGCAAAGCTCCCCCTCTCGGGGTGCACCATTCTCCCAGCACATTGCTGTCTCACCGACCTGGAAGCTCTCTGAGTGTCTTTATTCAACAGTTTTTATGGGACACAGGCTCCAGGCTCCCTCCCTTTCCCGAGGTTGGGGGCTAGAGCTTAAAACGACAACCCTCCAATCATAGGTTTGGTCTTTCTTGTCTCTAATATCCATTCTGAAGCTATCCAGGGCTCCCCCCGTGAGTCCGGTATAAAAGTAGACACACAGATCAACGGAACAGAATAGAGAACCCAGTTCCATTAGCCTAAACTCAAATATGGTCTGAAGGGGCTTTGTTAGGAATAACAAAAGACATTCTTCCTATCCCTCAGGAAATTCCAAGGGTTATAGGATCTCTGCTCCAGGAACTGGAGACAATCACCAAATATATTTTTTATTATACCACAGAAGCAAATAAACCCTCAAATTCATAAACTTTCTCCAAGAGGCAGAACTCAAAGGTGTCCTTCTCTAAGTTTGACCCTCAAAGACATTCTCATTTTGCACAAATTACACTCTGACTAAAGCAACTCTGTCGATGGAAAAGCAAACTGCTGACAATGTTGAATTTGATCCAAGCTCTGTAATCCTGGTAAACAGCTATGATTAAAGAAACCCCCGCCGAAACCATCCTTGGTGTTCTAGAGACGCAGGCTAATGCAAAAAGAAAACACCCTTCCCACTACAACTTAGATGATGTCCCCTTTGTACATATGACAAGGCCAGACACAGACTCTCCAAATCTCCATTCTTTGCCTCATGAGTGACTAACTAACAGTTATGTCTTCACTCATCAGTCAAAACAAAATACTTGTGAGCCAAACTTTGGTTAAGTTTCTCTGCTTCCAGGCCTCTGAACTTAAACCCATCCTCAGCCTAAGCCAGGCTGAACTCAAGGTAAGACAGTCTCTGATGTAGCATCTGAATCTGCCATCCTCCACCACCCTCTCCCCTCCTACTTTATTACTAATATTGTTTGCTCCTCCCTATGGAAAAAAAAAAAGACTTTTTCTGCCTAACCTTTGAGATACTTGCAAATATATTGGGTGCTTTCCCCCACTGCAATACTCCTTTCGAATAGTCACTTCTTAACTAAATCCAGATTTGTTTCAGTAGACAACATCTAGAAATAGCCCCAGGACAAGTATAACCTCAGGGAGGACATCTGCCTGAGGGTCCCCAGCTTTCCAGAGCTCTGAGCTTCTCTCGGTATAAAGGACTCCTCCCAAGGTCACTATGAGTAGCTGGAACACCTGCAGGGGAGGCTCCCCAGGAAGACACAACTGAGGTTGCAATGACCTCCCTTTGTAGGCTCAAAATTGGCCTTAGCTTGGAGTCAATGGCCTCAGCCCTCTGCTCTCCAGTTAAGGCTATTTTACTTTTAAAAAAGAAAATACCCGGTGTTTGAAGAATCCAACAAAACCACTAAAATTCACTGTTTATGTAGGGGGAAGAAAGGAAATTGTAAGGCATTTATATTCTACAGCTCAACAGAAAAAGCTCAAGTATCTAGTCCTTTCAGATGATAAAGATGTAATTTAATTATTATTTCCATGACAGATTGTTTACTAAAAAATTATTTTTGGATATTTCTAGGTTCCATCTTGATAGGATTTAGGATTAATCTCAAATGTCCAGATAACAAGATACAGAACAGTATTGTCCACTATCACAAATTCTCCACCCTGCAAAGGAAAACTGGTGTTTTAGTGAATCTCCCACCAATTTATCTACCACACTTTCTTGTGGAAATGTATTCATTTCTCTGCAGTCATAATGAAGAGTAATTTTCCCTATTTCTCTGAGATTCTTATTTAGAATAGCATTCTCAGCCAGGTGAGGTGGCTCACGCCTATAATCCTAGCACTCTGGGAGGCCCGAAGTGGAGGATCACTTCAGGTCAGGAGTTCCAGACCAGCCTGAGCAATATGGAGACCTCGTCTCTACTAAAAAATAGAAAAAAATTAGCTAGACATGGTGGTATGTGCCTCTAGTCCCAGCTGTTCGGGAGGTTGAGGCAGAAGGATCGCTTGAACCCAGGAGTTTGAGGTTGCTGTGAGTTAGGCTGATACCACACCACTCTAGCCAGGGCAACAGAGCAAGACTCTGTCTCCAAAAAAAAAAAAAAATAGAGTAGCAGTCTCAAGGCTAAACCCTGGAACTCATTTGCAACCATCCAAAAGAAAAACACCTGAGAAACCTACCACACATGTCTGAGGAAAAAAATAAGAATTTTTAACAAATAGAATGAATATAAGACAAGATATTTAATGTTTTCCCCTCAAATCCACCTCTTTTTTGCGTCTTTGTAATCATCATTCAAGCTCTACTGATAAAGTACTTTACATTTAATGAAAAACAGGATAAAATAAGTAAACAAATCTTTTCAAGTTGGTAAGTCTAGGGTGGGGCAGTGCTGACCTATCATATTGCACACACACCCCGACCACCAACACCCTGGCTCACTGACCACCCTCCCAATCAACATTGCTGCGCCCCGCTGCCTGCCCAAGTGCATTTTACTTTTCCGGTTCTTGCACCACTTCAAAGAAGTGGGTTTTTCTTGCCCCTTGGGGACAGTTTTTCTCCCTTCATTAGTCTAAAAGGATCCAGAGGGCAGAAATTTCTGTCTTATCCCCTCGATACCAGCATACGAACTGACATTGAAAGGAACTGAAACTGGGCTAGGGAGGAAAAGCTGTGTGTCCCACGGGAGGGCTATTTAGATGAAGGGCACGCCAGGAGACTCCTTCCAGCTCCGGGACATCCAGTTGCTCCCCGCCCCGAATCCCCTCCCCCAAACCTCAAGGTGACGGATCAGGCTGTCCTCTGGGAGGAGTGACCCAGGGGCTGACATTCACTAGACCCTCCAAAAGACTTGGCAGCTGTAGGCATCTTGGGTCAAGCCCAGGCAGTTCTGGAACCCGTGACCTTTATTAAAGGGTCATGTTGGCTAAGGACACATGACCCTATAAAGTTTCCAAAGAATATCCACTACCCAAAGACAGTCTGACAAGGCATCAGTACTCAGGAAAAATAAAAGGAGGAGAAGCACAAAGATGTTTTTACAGATTTTCAGGTGGTTATTATCCCCTTTCCTCTCAGATTCAACATCCACAAACAGAAAACAAATGTTTTCAAAAGAGCCATCTATTGCTCTGTGAAAAAAACGATAAACATTTAAAATACTGCGTCTGTCTGAAATACAGAACAAAAATACAAACAGTTGATAATGTTGTCGTGAATTGGAGAGGGGAAGTCCGCGTCTGGGAATGCCGGGAGGGAACCGGAAATTTAGGGATTTATTCCCAGCCCTAGAAAAAACTAGGCTGGGGGACAGAGACGAGGCTTTGAGACCCTGTTTCCGATCCATTTAGAAGACTCAAAAGGAAACCAGTTCCCCAGGAAGAAAGGAGGGACTGGGGAACCCCACAGACCGCAGCCCCTCCCACGCACGACCCCCGACACACCGAGTGGGGACTCTCCCCCGATGACCCTCCCGCCGTCACAGCACAATCTGGGGACACGCGGGGCTGCGGGCAGAGCTGCCCAGACAGGGCGCCGAGGCCGAGGTCGCCGCGCGGGGACCGAACAGAACGCCCAGGGGCCCGGCTGCCAGCCCAGCCCCGCCCCACCCTCCGAGGGCTGCAGGGACCGAGGGCCGAGCTGCGCCACCGGCGACTCGGGTCCGCAGACTCCGGAGCGGACCGCGGGGAGGCCCGGGTCCCGCCACAGCCGGTTCCGGCCGGTTCCAACCAGCCCCTCCTCCCCGCCTGGGAATGCCCGGCCCCGCACACTCACCATTTCCTGGCTTCCGGGGTGACCTGGCGTCCTCTCTACGGCTCGAAGGGCCTGTGCAGGCCACAGCGCGGCGGAGGCTGTGGTGGAGCCACCGAGGCCTCTCAGCGAAGCGGAGACGGAACGCCGAGCTCTGCGGACGCAAGAAAGGAAGACCCCGCGGAGTTGTTGAACGTTGCCCCCTCCCCCCTGCGGAGCTCCGGATTGGACAGTACGCACGGCCCCGCCCTACCTCCCCTGATTGGATGGTTATTCAGGCCCCGCCCATGAAGCCTGAGTGACAAGAGATGCGATGCTATAAGTGGTTTAGTGGCCGCTAGATTGACAGGTTCTTGGCCACAGCCCTTGGCAGGCCCGGCTCCCTCCCTGCTCCTGTCTATGCTGGGGAGGATATTTGCATTTAAACAGCAAGTGTTTCGGGCTTTGCAGAGCAGACTCTGGCGTCTTTCTGCACTCAGTGTGCCCTTCCTGCTTCTTCCTCCTGGACACGGGGTCAAACGTGTGTGCCCACGGAATTCCAGACTCAGTGTCCAGTGGAGCCATCCCCTAGCCACAGGGCAGGAGGAGCGCCCAGGCCAGGGCAGCCCACGCTGGAACAGGAGGAAGGGGCTGATGACCTCCAGGGGTCAGATGTTGGAATGACGCTTTTGGCAGCATCGCCAGTGCTTTATCATACTTTGTCCCTCAACCTACTCATTTTCAGGCAAGGAAATAAAATTATTAAATGCATAGGAAAAAACTAGAGTTATATGGCAGCAAAATGCTATTAAAACATCAACAGGGAAGAAAAGCAAACACTTGAACAATTCACAAGGAAACTTCATATTGAAAAGATTAAACGTATTCCCAAGCTTAGGAGCCAGACTCGGGTTGCTGAAATGGAGCCCCAGGGTGGATCGTTCCCTGCTGATAAGGCAGAGACACTTAAGAATTTAACCCTGGAGGCTCAATATGCCTGCCTGTCCCGTGCTCACAGTGTGGAAACGCTCCCTCCTTCAAAACCTCCATTCTCACCAGCAGGAAACCCTCACCTGGAGTCAGTTTAAGCTTCTGACCTAAATAAACTGTCTAATTCATAAACCCTTTCTCCAGGAGACAATCCAAACAAATCTTCCTCTGAACCTGACCTTCACAGACTTAATTCATATATAAAAATTATAGTCTTGACTCCAGTGACCCAGTGCATGCCACAACAAAAACACCGTCCAGAAAATGGCCCCAGGAACCAGAGGTACAACCTCAGAAACACAGAAGCCCCCAACCGCATCTGCACATGGGTCCCTGCTGTCCAGTGCTCTTGGGCTTCTCAGAATCCACACTTCTGCTGTGTCTCTCCTGAGCAGCTGGAGGGCACCTGCAGGGAGGCAGTCCCGAGGGGAGCCCCATATCCCTCCCCTTGCAGGTTCCAGACTGGCCTCAGCTTGGAGCCACTGGCCTCAGGATCTGCTGCCCACTGCAGGGTGTTCACCTGCTTCTCACCAAAATCGATCAGTTAAATGGGAAAAAGACCCACGATCCCAGTGTTAGAATAAGATACCAGCAGAATCCCTTCTTTCCTCTTTTGTTTATATATAAAGTAGAGGAGGAAAATTCTAAAATACTTCATACGGACTTAAAAACTGGCAAGTAATTATTCCTCTGAGAAAACAAAGATGCCAGCTGTGATCTGATGATATATATATGTGTGTGTGTGTGTATTGGTTTTCATCCACAGTTCTTATGGGTTCACAGTTCAAAGGGTCTTATGACCCACAATCAGATTAGAGTCCTGTCCACACCCTGGAGGAAGCTGCACGGAGAGGCAAGGAAGAATCTACACAGACAGGTCTTGTTGGGTTTAATTGTTTATTTATTTATTTATTTGAGACAGAGTCTTGCTCTGTTGACCTAGCTAGAGTGCAGTGGTGTCATCATAGCTCACTGAAACCTCAGACTCCTGGGCTCAAGCGATCCTCCTGCCTCAGCCTCCCAAGTAGCTGGGACTATAGGCATGCGCCACCATGCCTGGCTAATTTTTTCTATATATTTTTAGTTGTCTGGCTAATTTCCAATTTCTTTCTATTTTTTAGTAGAGATGGGTTCTCGCTCTTGCTCAGGCTGGTCTCAAACTCCTGACCTAGAGCAATCCTCCTGCCTTGGCCTGTCGGAGTGCTAGGATTACAGGCATGAGCCACTGCGCCCGGCCCTGGAGGACTTAGTAATATACCATTGACAGAAGTACAGGTAACACTGTTCACTTTGTTTTTATTTACACGATTTAAGTTTTTGTAGGTTGTTAATAACATGATAAATCCCGTGAAACTTGATTGGATTTCACTGATTCTGAGAAATGTAGTTGTACTGAATTCTTGTAAATTTATGTTGCCTCGGCTGGGCTTGGTGGCTCACGCCTGTAATCCTAGCACTCTGGGAGGCCGAGGCGGGCGGATTGTTTGAGCTCAGGAGTTCGAGACCAGCCTGAGCAAGAGAGAGGCCCCGTCTCTACTGAAAAAAATAGAAAGAAATTATCTGGACAACTAAAAATATATAGAAAAAATTAGCCGGGCATGGTGGCGCATGCCTGTAGTCCCAGCTACTCGGGAGGCTGAGGCAGAAGGATCACTTGAGCCCAGGAGTTTGAGGTTGCTGTGAGCTAGGCTAACGCCACGGCACTCACTCTAGCCAGGGCAACAGAATGAGACTCTGTCTCAAAAAAAAAAAAAAAATTTATGTTGCCTCAACATCCATTTTAAATATGTTTAATTTTCTCATACCAAAAGCAGGGTTTAGTCACCCTTGACAATTTCAAGTTTTCTACCTGCTCCTAGTTCCACAATGTGGTCAATCCAGATATCTGCCACACACAACCCCCTCCTGGTGCCCATCTCCCAATGGGACAGCTACATACAGCGTACTTGACTCACCCCACTGTCCCCCTGTACCCCGCAGGGACTATGCAGTTATACCACAGTGACCACCTCTCAGTCTCACTGTAACCTTTTGGAACTTGTGCCTGCTTGCTTCAAACCCATAATTAGAACTCTGAGGGAAACCTGTTTGGATAATGCCTGCTGGACTCCAATACAGGCTTTTGCTCACACATCCATTTCTCTCTCCCTGCCTGTCCTCCATGACCTCCGTGTGTGTGGACTCCAGGCATGTGTACCCCCCAGGACCTGTATGTAGTTATAAAATCTTTATTTCCATCTTGTGTCTCTCCAAATCACCAAAGGAGTGCTTTCCATCTTAAAGATCCTAAATTAAAACAACATCCCATGTGCATGGATTGAAAGACTTACAATTGTTAAGATGACAATACAACCCAAAGCAATGTACAGATTCAAGGCAATTCCCATCAATGTTCTTATGGCTCTTTTTTTTTTTTTTTGCAGAAATAGAAAAACCCATCCTGAAATTCACATAAAATCTCAAGGGACCCAGAATACCAAAACAATCTTTTTTTTTTTTTTACAGGGTCTTGCTCTGTCACCTGGGCTAGAGTACAGTGGCGTCAGACTAGTTCACAGCAATCTCAAACTCCTGGGCTTAAGTGATCTTCCTGCCTCAGCCTCCTGAGTAGCTGGGACTACAGGCATGCGCCACCACCACCACGCCCAGCTAATTGTTCCTATTTTTAGTAAAGACAGGGTCTTGCTCTTGCTCAGGCTGGTCTTGGACTCCCAACCACAAGTCATCCTCCCGCCTCTACTTCCCGGAGTGCCAGGATTACAGGTGTGAGCTACGGAGCCCAGCCCAAAATAATCTTAAATAGGAACAAAGCTGGAGGGCTCACACTTACTAATTTCAAAACTTACTACAAAACTACAGTAATGAGAACAGTATGTTACTGACATAAGGACAGACATAGAAAACAAGGAAATAAAATAGAGAGCTGAGAAATAAATGCTTGAATATATGGTCAAGTGATTTTCTACAACAGTACCAAGATCATTCAATGGGGAAATGACAGTCTCTTCAACAAATAATGTTGGGAAAACTGGATACCTACATGCAAAAGAATGAACAATTCCATTGTGATGGAATCGTTATATATCTTCACTGCTGTAGGTGTCACAAGAAACTACCTGTGTGATATAACTACATAGAAATAACACAGACACATATACACGTGAGTGCATAATAGCCGGTGAAATCTGAGATCAGTGGATTATATCACTTTCCTGCTTGGGACATTGTACTGTAGTCATGCAAGATGTTAGTATTGGACGGAAATGGGTGTATTATTTCCGAAAATTGCATGTGTATCTACAATGATCTCAAAATTTAAAAAAAAGTTTTGTTGAAAAGTGAATCACTAAAGTGTGACTCACACTCAAGGGGAGAAGAATTAAACTCCACTATTTGAAGAGACTGAATATTTTTGTCCCTCTCCCCCGCTCCCCACCAAAAAAAAAACCCATATGTTGAATCCCTAATCCCCAATGTGATGGTATTCGGAGATGGGGCCTTTGGGAGATAATTAGGGTTAGGTGAGGCCAAGAGGGTGGGGCACTCTTGATGGGATTAGTGCCCTTGTAAGAAGAGATACCAGAGAGCCTGCTCTCCCCCTCTTTCTGCCACATGAGGACACAGGGAGAAGGTATCACTCACCAGGAACAGAATATGCTGACACTTTGACCTTGGACTTCCTGGCATCTGGAACTGTGAGAAATAAATGTCTGTTGTTTAATCCACTCAGTCTATTGTACTGTTACAGCAGAATGAAAGACAGGAACAGCAAGGAATTTAAAGCCATCACACCAGAGGTTTGTCATGGAGGGAACAGAGCGTTAGGATTAAGCCTGAGCTTTGAAGTTGGAAGGAAGTGAGTTCACACCCAGGCCGGGGAACTTGGACAACGCCCTTGAGCTCTCTGGACCTCAGCAGTCCCTTCTGTAAAGTGAAAATAAGGGGGTTGTGAAGCTGCCTTTCAGCTGCAAGACACATGGCCCAGCACCATGTAGGCCCTCAATAAACAGGGTAAGTGCAGTTCTTGTTATTAATATTAATGTTTTTGCATTTGTTCATGCTAAGGACACAGTGGAACAGGCAGGGCAGGGTCTTTCACGGTTTCAGGTGCCAGGCTGAAGAGCTTGGACTTGCCCTTGAGAGTAGTGGGGAGCCATGGGAGATGTGTGAGCAGGGGAGAAACAGGGAAAGGTCCCCTTGGGACTGGAGTGAATGCTAGGAATTGAAGTTTGGGACACTAGGGAGGACACTAGAACAGGCACCCAGAGTGTGTCTAGACCTGAGTGGTGGCCATCGGGATGGAGGGAGTGAGAGAAAGAAAGTAGCTCAGGGTGAGTACTGGGTATGGGGCTTGAATGGTGACCCCATGAGCCAGGTTGGGAAGAGCAGTTAAGGGGGGTGAGGTGGGGTATCGATTTTAGTTTTGACTTTGCATATGTCGTTGTTTTTGCTTAGGATGTCTTTTCTCATTGCGTCTTCCTGAACCACTCCTACCACCCCTTGGAGACGCTGCCCAAAGACCCCTCCTCTGAGAATCCCTCCGGAGCAGACTCGGTTTGCAACTTTGCTGGGAAGCCGGCTGCTCATCCTCCAAACGTCTCAATCCCAGCGTATCTCGCTCATCCTGTCCCTGGGATTTTCCCTGGGGCAATCTCTGGCCAGATCCATCGCAGGATCTTCCGCGCCCTGCACAGGCCCAGTACTTAGCGGCCTGGAGGGAACATTTATTATTTGTTCATTAAAAAGGAAACGGGATCTGCAGGAAGGTGCCGCAGATCAGGCTGTGACCACGCGGGGGCAGCAGTGGACAGGTCGAAGCGTCTGAAAAGTACGCTCAGGCAGGGGACCGCTCAGGCAGGGGACCGGCGCAGCATCCCCTCCCCAGAGCTTCCCTTCCCAAGACAGCCCCTTCTTTTTTAAAGGGGGCGGTCACCATGACCCAGCTGTGCCCACCTAACCCACCCACCTAGCGGCCCATGCCCCACAGCCCAACAGCTGGTGGACATTATGCAAAGCCTAAGTCAGAGCCGTCCCTCCTCTGCTCAGAACCCTCCATGGCTCCCACCTCACCTGGGGTAAAAGCCCCCTTCCTGGCAGTCCCCAGAGCCCCACAGATGTGCGCCACCCACCCCCTCCTCACCTCTCTGTCTTCATCTCCCCCGTCCTTCCCCATTGCTCACTCTGCTCCAGGCACAAAAGCTGTTTTTGCTTCCTCAAATCAAATTCACGATTGATTTGGGTTTTCAAAGCTTTGAGACCTTGAAAATTCCATCTTTGTGGTTCCGTTGTAAATGCGTAGTCAATTCAAATTAGGTTTAAAAACACAGCTTCCTTAAGCCTCTAGATACAATTACGGAGATTATGTTTCTTCTACATCTGGAAAAGTGGATCCTCAGTTTTTGTTTCGAGACAGGGTCTTGCTCTGCTGACAAGGCTGGAGTGCCATGGCATCATCATAGCTCACTGCGGCCTCCAACTCCTGGGCTCAAGCGATGCTCCTGCTTCAGCTTCCTGAGTACTTGGGAGTACTCTACAGGCGTGAGCCACTCATCTCTACTGAAAAATAGAAAAATTAGCCAGGCGCAGTGGCGTGCACCTGTAATACCAGCTACTTGGGAGACTGAGGCAGGAGGATCGCTTTGCTTGAGACTAGGAGTTGGAGGTGGCTGTGAGCTAGGCTGACACCACCACACTCTAGCCCAGGCAACAGACTGTTGAAATTCCTTTGACTGTTACAACCAGGTCATATATTAATAAAAAGTGTTTTAAAGGCACATCCTAGTTGCCAGGCATTCCTCAGTATTTCTATGTAGAATAACATGTATAATACCCACAACAGCTCAGGAGATGACAGATAGGTACCCTTCTTATTTCCATTTTAGAGACGAGACACTGAGGCCCACAAAGCTTAAGTTCATTTGCTCCAGGTCACAGAGCTTTCTAAGTGACACAGCCTGTGTTGCTTGCCCTTACTTTTCTTATTTTTTATTTTTTAAGAGATGGGGTCTCGGCCGGGCGCGGTGGCTCACGCCTGTAATCCTAGCACTCTGGGAGGCCGAGGCGGGGGGATTGTTTGAGCTCAGGAGTTTGAGACCAGCCTGAGCAAGAGCGAGATCCCGTCTCTAACTATAAAGAAATTAGCCAAACAACTAAAAATAGAAAAAATTAGCCAGGCATGGTGGCGCATGCCTGTAGTCCCAGCTACTCGGGAGGCTGAGGCAGTAGGATTGCTTGAGCCCAGGAGTTTGAGGTTGCTGTGAGCTGGGCTGACGCCACGGCACTCACTCTAGCCTGGGCAACAGAGTGAGACTCTGTCTCAAAAAACAAAACAAAACAAAAAAAGAGATGGGGTCTCACTGTTGCTCAGGCTGGAGTACAGTGGCATCATCTAGCTCACTGAAGCCTAGAACTCCTGGGTTCAAGCGATCCTCCTGCTTTGGCCTCCCAAAGAGATGGGATTACAGGCATAAGCCACCATGCTCAGCCATTTTTATTTTTTGTTTTGAATCTCATCTGGGGTAAATAAGAGACTTTTTTTCTTTGAGACAGGATCTTCCTCTGTCGCCCTGGCTAGAGTGTAGTGGTATCACAGCTCACTTCAGCCTCAAACTCCTGAGCTTGAGTGATCCTTCTGCCTCAACTTCCCAAGTAGCTGCAACTGCAGGTACGCACCACCATGCCCAGCTAGTCAAACTCCTGACCTCAAGGGAGCCTCCTGCTTCCACCTCCCAATGTGCTAGGATTACTGGCAAGATACACCTGCCCTAGCATAGTTTTTTTTTTCCAAAGAGAATCAAGTAGGGATTTCTACATAGGAATTTCATCATCTGCAAAACCATAATTTTATTTTTTCCTGTCCAATATGGATGCCTTTTTTTTTCTTGTTTAATTTCTCTGGCTACAACTTGCAGCGGTATGTTGAACATAAGTGGTAAGAGTCGGCACCCTTGGTTTATTATGTTCAGGAAGTTTCTATTCCAAGTTAAGTGCTTTTTATGAAGAAAGGGTGTCCAATTTTGTCAAATACTTTTAGTGTTCAATTTTCAATGGGTTCAAATTATGAACATTTGTTTCAGCTTTGTGTCTTCCTTCCCACTCTCCTTTTTTTTTTTTCCTTTCCATTACTGATAAAACTTCAGGGAGAAGGTCCTCTATAATGTATTAATTGTCATTTTCTTCCTCCAGAGATTCTCAAAAGAATATTATCAGCGTTATGAGCTCCTTGATTCCCTTTAGTGTGGCTATAAAGGAATACCTGAGACCGGGTAGTTTAAAAAGAAAAGAGGTTTATTTGGCTCACAGTTCTGCAGGCTGTACAAGAAGCAGGGCACCAGCTTTTTGTTGCTTTCTGGTGAGGACTTTGGTGCTGCATCAAGAGTGTGGAGGGTCTCAGCGGGCACATGCAAAGAGGGACCAAACAAGAGGAGGAACTCTGCTTCATAACCCACTTGTGGGAACCAATCCATCCCTGAGAGAACTAATCGTGTGTTACCAGAACAAGAACTTACTTACAACTGTGAGAACAGAACGAAGTCTTTCATGGGGGATCTGCCCCCATGACACAAACGCCTCCCACTAGGCCTAAAACCAACACACTGGGCATCAAATTTCAACAGCAGTTTTGGTGGAGACAGACCACATCCAAACCATAGCAGGGCCTCCTGTATGGCAATAGAAGCTTCACAGTTTAAGGACTCCAGGCTTGGTTCAGGTTTGAACTAACACCTATGCTGAACTACAGGGATGCCACGCGTTTTGTTCCTGATAAGCTAGGCTCAGGGTCTTTGTTGAGTCAGAGGCAAGGGCAGCAGCGGCATCAGCAGCAGAGGTACTTAGGTGTCCTGGTAAGATTGAACTTCAGGACACCATCTAATGGCAGCCTCCCACCCCCTCTCCTCTTTCTCTTTTTCAAGTGATTGTTCTTTTAGGAATGACCACCCAACATGCACAGGATATAACCTCACCACCAACCCCTAGCCTAGACCTATAGGTCAAGGCCAATGCCCAGCATCAGTTGCAGCTTCATTCTAAAACACAGATAGGTCCAGGTGAAAATGCCTGACCCAGGACCACTTGAAGGAGAACCCAAATGCCACATTCCTGCTCCTCGGTGCCAAGGACTTCTGGAAAGTGCCTACTTTGAGTCTTGGTAGGCCTCTACGACACAGAGCAGCAAGCAGCAGCTCAAGGCACATGCCAGCCATCAGGCAGCAGGGGAGGTTAATGACTCAAAACAAAAGACAGACCCAGAGGGTGGTGATCACCATGTAGATATCCTGCTAAAGGTGCCAACTGTTATGGTCACCTAAAAAACTGTGGTTCTGATGTTGACACGGACAGGTATGTGGCACACACAAACTGAGAGACTATGAAAAGGCTTATTACTCATATAACTGAGGTCACAGGGAGAGCAGGGAAATCCTCTAAAGCAGGTGTGAAACGGCATGAGAGGGCAAAGCAGATAGTTTTCATATCCCTTATGAATACTGATGCAAAAATATTCAAATAAGTAACAGCAAGCCATACTGAGCCACATAATGAAAGCATTATGCAACATAACAAAGTGAGATTTACCCCTGGAATAAAAAGATGGTTCAAGATATGGAAATCGAGTAATGTGATAATACACGTTAGCAAAACCATGGGGAAAATGGCAATCATCTCAATTGATGCAAAAAAAAAAAAAAGCATTTGACAAAATCCAACACCCATTCACAATAAAAACCCACAATAAACTTGGAATAGAACTTCCTCAAACTGCTATAAGCCATATATGAAAAACCCACATCATCATTCTTGATGGCGAAAAAACAGATTTTTAATATCTAAGACAAAAACGAAACAAGGATATCTGCTCTCACCCAGGAAAATCAGACAATAAAAGCATTCCAGATTAATACATATACACAAAATCCCATAAACAAACAAAACTCACAAACATTTTGTCACTATATTCACAGATGAACAAACCCAGACACAGGCACATAAACTCCCAATCCCACAGATTTAACAGTACAGACACTGAAAGATGATCCCAGAGACACATAGACCCTGGCTGTTCTGATCTCATCTCTGTGTTTCTCTGGATTCTTAGGAATAATACATTGTATATTTTTGCTCCTTTTCTTGTGTCCTAGAATGTAAGTATCAAGGGACAGAGATATTAGCACATCTTTGCTCACTAAACCAATTAGAGAACCTGTCACATAGAAGAGACTGGTATTTACTGAGTATCAGGACTCAGACACACACATAAAATGGGTTTTACATAATCCTCATCATAGACCAAAACACACAGGATCTTCAAAGACTGAATTGTTCTCACCCCCATCCCATGTGACAGAGGGGTACTCCTTGGCCCCCAAAACCAATCACAAAGGTGGCTCCTTGAGCCCATTCTGATGGTAAAGGGATTTCACACTTCTGGAGCAGAGTACAAAAATCTTACCTCTAAGAGCACAAAATGGGGGCCCAAGAATACAAAAAGGCGGGCCTGCAATGGGTTGAGTAATAATGTCCCAGCCCCTCAAATGTTCCAAATATATATCCCACATCACTTGATCCTTACTAAGTTTGCTTTTCCATTGAGACCTCAATGAGAGCAGCAAGGGTGTATATCTCATGGCTCATCAGACATGCCTTCCATTGCCACTTATTGGTAGCCATCACCTCCAGAGGCCACATCTGGTGGCAAACCTTTCCCCAGTTAGCCTCATGGGGCCCTACTATATTCACGGAGGCCTTGGATGCTGCCACTTGACCCATACCTGCTGTTGGGGGAGGGTGTAGGCCTAGTGAGCTCAGACTATAGGTCTCCAGGTGAGAGAAAGATCACTTTTGAGGCCCAGAGAAAGAATGGAAGTTGTCACAAGGGCAGATGGTGACCTCTTTCCCTTCATACTGCCATTTCCCTTCCAGAACACTCTGATTTGTTCTGCAAGAAACAGGGGGCACTGCCTCTGACAAAGGAAGGGCCCAACACCTACTACCCCTGCTCAATTCACAAATAGGAGAAATCATCAGTGGTTCTGGTAGGCAGTTGATTGGGAGTTTATCTGGCCTGATAGGGATGATGTGAAGAGTCACCTCTTGGCCTATGAAGCATAACTGACACTAGTATTTTCCATGCACCACAGGGCTGGAGCTCTGCAGGGTAGGTACTGCTCCCAGAAGTAGATGCTGGTCTTGGTGGGGAGGATACGAAACTAGCCCTCAAGCAGTACACACTCAGCATGCATTGAGGTGAGGGGGTCTAAACCATAGTCAGTGCATACACCACTGAATATCTGAGTGGAATGACCCAGAAAGTTTGGGGTAGACAAGTTAGGGCAAGTAAGAACTTTGAGTGTGTTCTATAGCTAAGACATGGCAGGGTGTGTCTTTGCGACACCATCAGTGGTTTTGAGACTATGCTGTGGTGGTTGGTGCAAAGCTAGCGATTATGGGACAGTGGATATTGCGTGGTCAAGGGCCATGTGTCCTGTGGCATGTGTTCAGCCATTGCTTCTTCAGCTCTCTCACCTCAGAACCACCTGAGGTTGCCACAGAGAAAGGTTCCAGTGTGAGGCAAAAGTGAATTTTTAAACATGTTTCCCAGTAAGCATACACAGTATAGGCTTGAAATGGGAAAATGGGAGCTGGAAATGGCCTTGAGTCAGCACTGGAAAGACATGCTGTTGATGCCCATAAATTAAGAAGTCTCCAGGCAGATCCCATTTGGGGAAAACTGTGGGATGCACTTTTGTTTCAGAACCACAGCATTCTCGCAGATCTGACCAGAGGCAACTGGTTTAAACACAGACAGATTCTGGGAGCCCTATCACTTCTATCCAGCCATGTATGTGACCTGAGAGCAGGTTCCATGCTAGAAGTTGTTTCCTAACTACAGACTAGGTTCTAAGAAAGGCCTGTTAGGGCCCAAGTCCTTCTTCCCCAGTCCTTCCATTCTTCCTACGAAGGCTCCCCAGGTGGAAGAAAGAAGTATTACACACATAATCGAAGGACTTTCCATATCAATTACACTCAAGAAGTTGTTCTCCAGTATGAGTGGTTTCATGGTTTCACAATGAACCGGGAAGAAGAAAGGATTACACACATTGTTTAAATTTATAGAGGTTGTCTCTAGCATACATTCTCATATGTCCTCAAAAGATAGTGTGAAATGAAGGCTTTCCCACATTCCTTAACATTCATAGCGTTTCTCTCCAGAGTCCTTTCATATATTTACAAGCCTAGAATGGAAGTTTTTCCCCACATTTTAAAAAGACTTCACTGCAGCATGAGTCACGGTCTTTGAAGTGAATTAGGACAACCAAAGGCTTAACCGCATTGTTTACATTCATATAATTTCTCTCCGGTGTGAGTTCTCTCATACATTTAATAGGAACTAGAACAACTGACAACCTAACAACATTGTTTACATTCTTAGGGTTTCTCTCTTGTATGAGTACTTTCATGTAACTGAAAAGACCTTGAATAACTGAAGGCTTTACCACATTCCTTACATTGATAGGGTTTCTCTCTAGTGTGAGATCTTTTATGAACTTGAAGGGATCTGGAAAAACTGAAGGCTTTACCACATTCCTTACATTCATAGGGTTTCTCTCCAGTGTGAATTCTTTTGTGTACTTGAACAGAACTTGCACAAGTGAAGTATTTACCACATTCCTTACATTCAAAGGGTTTCTCTCCAGTGTGAGTTCTTTCATGCCTTTGAAGGTGACTGAAAAAAATGAAGGATTTACCACATTGTTTACATTCATAGGGTTTCTCTCCAGCATGAGTTCTTTCATGCACACGAAAGTGATTGGAATAAAGGAAGGCTTTACCACATTGCTTACATTCATAAGTTTTCTCTCCAGTATGAGTTCTTTCATGTATTTGAAAGTAACTTGAACAAATGAAGGTTTTACCACATTGTTTACATTCATAGGGTTTGTCTCCAAGACGAGTTCTTTCTTGCACTGCATAGGAATTATCAGACTTGAAGACTTTCCCACATTCCTTAAGTTTATAAGGATGAACTCTGGTATGCGTTATCATGTGTCTTCGATGGTTTGAGTGAAAAAAGAAGGCTTTCCCACATTCTTTACATTCATAGGGTTTCTCTCCACTATGAGTTCTTTCATGACTTCGTAAGTACATGGGACAGCTGAAAGCTTTACCACATTGCTTACATTCATAAGGTTTCTCTCCAGTGTGAGTTCTTTCATGTCTTTGAAAAGGCTGGATATGATTAAATGCTTTTCCACATTGTTTACATTTGTAGGGTTTGTCTCCAGTGTGATTTCTTTCATGGTCTCGTAAGGAACTGAGAAACTTGAAAGCTTTTCCACATTCCTTACATTCATAGGGTGTCTCCCCAGTATGAATTCTTTCATGGCTTCGAAAGGAAAAGAGAAATCTGAATGTTTTTCCACATTCCTTACATTCATAGGGCTTCTCTCCAGTGTGAATTCTTTCATGGATTCGAATGCTGTGGTAACGAGTGAAGGTTTTCCCACATTGTTTACATTTATATGGCTTTTCTCCATGTTCCTGTTCCTGATAGTCATTTGTTTTCTTTCCAGTGTGAGATTTCATGTGCTCATTAAGCAATGAATGATGCATGAAGAGCTTCCCACACATGCTGCATTCACATGGTTTTACTTCAGTAGAAGTTTCCTTGTTCATAAGATTTGAAATCTGGCTAGTGCTTTTTCCATATTGATGACCTTCTTTACTTTTACAGAGTCTCTCAACCACATGACCTCTGTAAAAAATAAGTGGCACATTATCGGTGGCTTTTTTACTAACAATTTTATATTTACTATTAGAATTATATTACTACTTCTAAGTGATTTATTTTTTATACCCGAAACATTTTCATGAAACACTTTTGGAGAAAATTTTCTAAGAATGAATAAATTTGAAGCTGAGCTTATTATTTTGCTTGTTTTTTTTTTTTTTTTGGGTAAGGGACAGGGTCTTGTTCATTTGTCCAGGCCAGACTACAGCACCCAATCACTACAATCTGCAATCTTCAACTTCTAGGCCCAACTGATCCGCCCACTTCAGCCTCCCACCACTGCACCTAGCTAATTTTTTTTCCTTGGTAGAGACAGGGTCTTGCTTTGTTACCCAGGATAGTCTCGAACTCCTAGCCTCAAAGGGTCCTCCAGCCTTGGTCTCCCAGAGTCCCGGGATTACACGCATAAGCCACAGTTCCCAGCCCATTTGCTTATTTTTATAATTTCATGTAATACTAAGATTCTCTCATGGGCCACATAAGTACTCTTGTAAATACAACTCACCTTAGATTTCTCCCCTGGTTTTTGTGATCATCATCAATGTCCTGGTCATTCCATTTTTTCCCTAAAATGCAGACCCAGAAAACTCATTATAAAATACAGAAAATTATAACATTCTAGGTCCATGGTTAACTGTGACCCAGTATGGATTATTCACCAAAGTATTCCCCTTCCAAATTTCAAATCTTGGAACACAGTTGATGAGCAAGCAGCACTTATGTTCTACTTAACTAAGCCGAGAAATGTTGTTATCCTTACCTATACAGGCCAGGTTATTGAAGGTTTCGCACATTACATCTCTGTAGAGTGTTTTCTGTGAAGGATCCAGCAAAGTCCACTCCTCCTGGGTAAAGTTCACAGCCACATCCTCAAAAGAGACTGAGTCCTAAAACATCCCATGTGTACAGGAAGATGGGTGAGACTGGCAGTACTAGGGATCTACACAATTCATAAGAAGTTCACATACAATTCTGTGATCTACAAACATTTAGTGTATGACTTGGTTGTCAGAACTGTGTCCACAATCACTTCCTGATAAATGTAACACTATCATAAGCACACAGAAATTACTTCTATATTTTAACTGTGATCACTTGAAGCCTCATTGTTCTCTAAAGGCAGACTGAAAACCACCTTAGAGAAATAAGAGGGAGACTATACAAATGAAATAAATTTTAAGACCATCAATTCCTTGTGAGAAAAACCTCTTTCATTTCCCACCTTATTACATACCACATAGCTCTGTGTCATTCCATGATACATGGGGTCAAATCTGGATGAGGTTTTAGTAAATGAATACACCCATAAGAAATGTAAGATATTCTTCTAATCCCATCAAAAAACATCAGAGACCAAGAAGAGTCTGTGGAAAGCCAAAGTGTAACAAGAAGCCACTGGCCATGTTGTCCTGAAGGATGCCAGACCATTAGAAGTATGTACATTCAGCTGGTTGAATTAATATATTCCTTTGCAGAGTATTTATTTTAATTTGTTTGTGTAAAATTTATCACAAGTTCAGTTTTCTTTTTCTCTTTGTCACATTTCATGGTTCTAGAAGTTATTCAGAAGTTAGAAAACAGGCATGATAAAGCATAGCAACTTAGACCTCTACAAAATCCCTATACTCAAGAAAAGGTTTATTACTCACATCCTTGAGACCTCAGAGAGAGCAGGGCAAGTACTCAAGCAGTTGTGAAATGCCTGTGAGAGCAAGAAAAGGAGCCTGGCTGGGGAATTTTATTGAGGTTAGGGAATGAGCTGGTGTGAGAGTTTAAGCACACAGACAGGAGCTTGTGAATGTGAATTAGATGTCTTGCCAGCACCAAATGAGGGTGACCTGGCATTTCCTCCTTCCACATCTGGATGTGGGACACAAGGGTGGAAAGCAGGAATGAGGTTTTAAAGCTGTCAGCAGTCAAACATCATGAAAAATGAAGTCAGAGACTTCCAATGCCTGATCTGACAAGTAAGGAGCTTAGAAGCTGTCATTCCCATCCATGGAAGTAAAAAGCAACCTTAAAATGAATAACTCTTCTTAGATCCATCAAAGTATTGAAGCCATAGGGCAAAGTTTTATCCCCAAAATTGGAGAGACAGACAGAAAATGTAACTATTTTGTAATTGCCCAGAACATTCCACTATTCTAGAAGGCCTGTCCTCACAAGAATCTATTTCAAGAAGGCCTAACTGGGATTTTACCAGAGCCTAACACACATGGAGGTGTGACTGAGAAGTGCATGTGAAGGCAAAAATTTTTTCACTTCCCAAAACCAAATATGTTGTATCTTTTCCAAAACCACTTCTCCAACTCTCTGACACCAACTACATGTCCTAAAATTCAATTCAATTCTAATAGTAAATACCAGGAATTGGTGTCAGAATCCATAGATTAAGGGCTCAGTCCCACAAGACTGCCCCCATGCTGGACACCAGCCACAAAAAGGGGTGCCTAGCCCATACATACTTCTATTGAGCTAAATAGAATTGGGGGCATTTCACACCATACCCCTTATAGTTTGATAATTCATTAGAACATCTCTCAGAACACAGGAGAGCCTGTAACTTAATATTACCATTTTAGTACAAAGAATTTAACTCAAGAATAGGCAAATAGAAAAGGTTCATAGGTCAAAGTATGAGAAGGTGGGGTGGAGAACTTTCATGCATTCCCAGGGTATGTCAACCTAATAGCACCTCAAAGCAATCACCAACCTGAAAGTTCTCTGAACCCTGACATTTATGGGCTTATATGGAAGCCTAATTAAGTAGATACAGTTAATTAAATCATTGGGTATTGGTGATTAGCTCAACCTCCAGTCCCTTTTCCCTCCAGTAAAGTTGAGGGTATGGCCAAAAGTTCAAGGCAGGCTGTCTTTCTTGCCATCAATTCCCACCCTGAACTTCGGAGTCACTTCTTTACAATAAATGTAGATCCTAACCCTATCACCCTTACCACACATGAAAGTCCAGGGGATTTAGGAGCTCTGTGCTAGGAACCACACATAAAAACCAAATGCCTTCCTTATCAAACCACAGTTCAGGGGTACAGCTCACCAAAAAACCGAGACCTAATTATAAGACCATAGCATTTTTCCCCTCCACCCACAGCTTAACAGTGTGTCATTAGGGCTTCTGATTAAAAAATAGTTGGATATAGCCAGGTGTGGAGGCTCATGCCTGTAATGCCAGCACTCTGGGGGACTGAGATGGGAGGATCCCTTGAAGCCAGGAGTTTGAGACCAGCCTGGGCAACATATCAAGGCCCTGACTCTACAAAAAAATTTTAGAAAATTAGCTGGGCATGGTGGTATGTGCCTGTAGTCCCAGCTACTTGGGAGGCTGAGGTGGGCGGATCACTTGAGCCCAGGAGTTTGAGATTGCAGTGAGCTATGATGATGCCACTGCACTCCAGCCTCGGCAACAGAGCAAGACCCTGTCTCTTAAAAAAAAGAACAGTTATGATGAAAGAATTGTCCATTGTTTGTTTCTGCATGTTTCAAACTTGAAGTTTCTAGAGTATTCCCAAAATCACAGAAAAGATAAAACCAAGGAAATTTTATCCTCTGACACCTAACTACCAAAAATAAACAGCTTAAAACCAGAAGGATAAACCTATAACTAAAGGCTTATTTACCTCAGTTCCTTTTCTCCAGTATACCATGTCCAGATTTTAACAAAAAATCACAAGACATACTAAAAGACTTAAAAAGTTTGAAAAGCAAATGCAAGCACCATAATCAGATTCAGATATAAAAGAGATGCTGGAATCACCAGACTAGAAATTTAAATGAAGCCTGATTACTATGCTAAGATTTCTAACAGAAAGAGTGAACAATATATGCAAGAACTAATACGCAATTTAACCAGAGACATGAAAATTCTAACAAAGAATCAAAAGGTAATGCAAGAAATAAAATACACTGCAATGGAAATGAAGCCTGCACTTAAGGATGTATCAATACAGTGGAAATATCTGAAGAAAGAATCAGCAATCTTGAGGAAATGTCAATAGAACCTTCCAAAACAGAAATGTGAAGGAAAAAAAAAGAACAAAACAGACAAAACACATTATTTAAGAACTGTGGAAAAATTGCAAAAGCTGTAACACACATAATGGGAATAACTGAAGAAGAATGACTGAGAATTTCCCCCACGATAGGAATCAAAGCGCATATCCAGGAATCTCAGAGAACACCAAGCAGCATAAATACCCAACAACCCAAACCCAGGCATATCATATTGAAAGTGGAGAAAAATAAAAAACGGATAAAATCTTGAAAGAAGTTACGAGGGGGAAAAATACCAATACCTTAGTTATAAACATGTATAAGAATTAAATCACACTTTTTTTTAAGAATAATGCAAGCAAGAAGGGATATTAGAATGAAATATTTAAGACATTGGAAGAAAAAAACCACCCACCTAGAATATTTTTTCCTTTTTCTTTCTTTCTTTTTTTCTTTTTTTAAATAGAAAAGGTCTCACTATGTTGCCCAGACTGGACTCAGACCTCCTGCCTGAGCATACCAAGTAGCTGGGACTACAGGCACACACCACCATGCCCAGCTAATTTTTCTATTTTTTATAGAGAAAGGGTCTCACTGTTGCCTAGGCTGATCTCAAACTCCTGGCCTCAAGCAATCCTCCTAGCTTGGCCTTCCAAAGTGCTAGGATTATACCATGTAATATTTTTTCCTGAGGTACTTCCACAACCAGTGTAGTAATATAGTGTTACTTCAAAGAGGACCTAGGTTAGTTATAAACACATACTGCAAACTCAAAGGCAACCAGTAAAACAGTTTAAAAAAAAAAAGAACAAAAACCACTATCTGATATGCTTAGAGGAGAGGAAAAAATGAAATCAGGTAAAATGCTCCGTAACAGCAGAAAATTTAAGATAAAGGATGGAAGGGAAAAAAGAAGCAAAGAACAACAAAACAACAGGCACATATAAAAGAATACAAAAAAAAGAAAAAGGTAGATGTTAACTAAATCAATAATCAGCTTAAATATCAATGGTTTAAATACAACTGAAAGATACTGTCAGAGTGGATTAAAAACCCCATCTAATATGTGTTGTCTATAAGAAATCCACTTTAAATATACCAATCACATAGATATACCATAGATACATCAAAAATAAAGGGATGGAGAAAGATATACCATGCAAAGACTAATAAATACAAAAGTTGGCATGTGCCTTATTACTTTCAGACAAAACTGACCTCATAGCATGAATACCTCAGTGACAGTGGCATTGCATAATGATAAAATGGTCAACTCACCAAGAAGACAAAGCAATCCTTACTGTACAAGTGTATAACAACAGTGTGGCAAAATACATGAGGCAAAAACTGATAGAACTACAAGAAGAAATATAAGAATGCACTAGTGTAGTTGTAGACTTGAACACACCCCATCAGAGATCCAGCAGGCAGAAAGTCAGGTAGGACACAGTTGAATTAAACAGCACCAAATAACCAGACTTAACTTAAAAACAGAATACTTCATTCACTAACAGCAGAATACACATTCTTCTCAAGTTCACATGGAACATTCAACAAGATATCTCACATTCTTAGAAATAAATACATCTTAAGAAATTTTCAGTACTATGCTCTCAGATCGGATGGCATCAATCCATAATCACTAACAGAAAGCTTGAAAGCTCACAAATACTTGGAAATTAAGCATCATATTTCTAAATAATCCACAGGTGAAAAATGTCTCAGGAGACATTAAAAATTATTTTGATTTACATAAAAATAGGATTTATCAAAATTTGTGGAAACGTAGCAAAAGTAGTGCCTGAAGGGAAATTAAACTATAAAACACATATGTCACCAAAGAAGAATCATCTGTAATCAATAATCTCAGTGTATACCTTAAAAAACTAAAAACAGAGGGGCAAATTTAACCCAAAGTAAGCACATGAACATAAATAATAAAAGAAGAAATGAATGGATGTGTGGGAAAACAACAGAGAAAAATCAACAAAACTAAAAGCTGGTCTTGTGAAAACATCAATAAAAACTGACAAACGTCTACTCAAGCCGAGGGAAAAAAGACAATAATGATTAATATGACAAATAAAAGAGTAGACATGAAATGAAAAAAAAATTTTGAAAAAATCCAACATCCATTTATGATAGCAAACTAGGAATAGAGGGGAACTTTTTGAGAAACAACACCTACAAGAAACCTGCAGTTAACACCATACTTAATGGTGAAATACTATATGCTTTCCCAGTAACATGAGGAACAACGAAAGAAAGATCCCTCTCACCATTTGTATTCAACATTGTACTGGAATTCCTAGCTAGTGTAATTAAGATTAAAAAAAGGAAATAAAAGCTACATAGATTGGGAAGGAAGAACTAAAACTATCTTTTTGCCCTTGTTCTTTGATAAAGAAGCAAAGTCAGTCAGACATCAAAATATGTGGAGTTTGACTACTCATTACAAGACCAACACAGCTAAGGAAAATACGCATCCACAATTTCTTGTTCTTGTATAAAGAAGAACTGTAAAAATGCATAAGAAATTAAAATTGTTATTTGGAAGTGGCTGAAGCAAGAACACTGGAGTAGACCAGGATAAGTTGGCAATGAGTCTTCTCAAGTTAGACTTTCCAAGCTTATAAATTATTTTTAAAACTTTCACATGCTTTATATACAAAACTGTCAAATTTTGTAATGAATATTTTGTAAATAATGGTACATTTAGCTATAATTTCCTATTTTCCCTAGGTATGGTGACTTTTGGGGACACCGTGTATTTTAAATACATAGAAATTTATCTAAGCCACATTTTACTTTTAATAGTCTTTACTTTTAATTCACTTTTTAAAAAATTTAACTGTTCTACACAGGAAACCATTCTAAGATTTAATCTCTTCAACACTAAAGGTGATATAAGTGCAAATCATAAAATATGAAAATTTTCATATTTCTTTCTAACTAAAATCACAAGGGGCATCATAGTTTATGCTTCCACTACATCTAACACTAAAGAATATTTTCAGAAATGAGTAGCATATTATAATATATTGGAAATTCAGAATCAACCCCTTAAGTGTACTAGCATTTTCAAGGATATACATATGCTTCTAGTAGCTTTCCTCATATCAGTTAAAATAGGAATTTAATCACTTTAGGAATAATACAGCCTTTAAAATTTTAAAATTCAGCTGGGCACAGCGAGGGTGACTAAGGAGAATAAGATGGGAGGATTGCTTGAGCCCAGGAGTTCATGACCACCCTGGGCAACAAAGCATGACAAAGCCCCACCACCACTACCAAAAAAAAAAAAAATGAATTAAAAATTCTCTAGGGATTTGCACCCCAAAAAGTGATATAAAATAAAATGTACATGAGAATTTAAATACCCGGATCTCACATCTTTAGGTTGTCTTTCCTAAAAAGAACAGAAATTCTGTTTGTTCCAGAATATTCTTGTTTTACGGATATCTTAACTCAGAATCAACTTACATTTTCCCTTGTGAAACTAAAAATCGTATATTCAAACAAGGGAATAAGACCACCCAGTGCAGACCTGGCGCGGTGGCTCCTGCCCTGTAATCTGGGCACTTTGGGAGGCCCAGGTGGGAGGATCACTTGAGGCCAGTAGCTGGAGACCAACCTGAGCAACACAGCAAGACCTCATCTCTACAAAAAATACAAAAATGAGCTGGGCATGGTGGCATGAGGTTGAGGCAGAGGATCGCTGGAGCCCAGGAGATTAATGTTGCTGTGAGCTATAAATACGTCAATGCACCCTCGCCCACGACAGAGGTCTCAAAAAAAAAAAAAGGGATTACCAGGATGGTGCGGTGGCTCACGCCTGTAATCCTAGTACTCTGGGAAGCCGAGGCGGGAGGATCGCTTGAGGTCAGAATTTCAAGACCAACCTGAGCAAGAGAGAGACCCTGTCTCTAGTAAAAATAGAAAAAATTAGCCAAGCATGATGGCGTACGCCTGTAGTCCCAGCTACTACAGAGGCTGGGGCAGGAGCATCGCTTGAGCCCAGGAGTTAGAGGCTGCACAGTGAGCTATGAAGACGCCACTGCACTCCAGCCTGGGCCACAGAGCGAGACCCTGTCTCAAAAAAAAAAAAAAGTAAAACCCGTATTCAGAAGGTCACATACATTCGCCAGCTTGAGAGCTGAAGCCCTCAGAGTGGGTCAGTCGCTGGTGACCCGGGGCCGGGGCGTCTGAGCAGCCACAGTAACGACCTCTGCGAGCTCCGAGCGATCTCCTGTCCCCTGGCAGAGAAGAAATGCTCCTTCCCCCGGGACACAATTCTCACAAGTGAGGAAACTCGGTGGATTCGCCTTAAGGTTATGGCACAAACGAATTCTCACAGGCACGACCCCCACACGCAGAGTCCGGATCCTCCCGCCGTCACCGCACAATCTGGGAACACGCGGGGCTGCGGCTGGGAAGCTGCCCAGAGAGGGCTCCGGGGCCCGAGCCGAGGTCGCCGCGCAGGGACCAGACAGGATGCCTGGGGGCCCGGCTGCCGGCGCAGCCCCACTCCCCTACCCCCTAGCCGGAGGGACCGAGGGCCGCGCTGCGCCAGCGGCGACTCGGGTCCGCAGACTCCGGAGTGGACCGCGGAGAGGACGGGGTCCCGCCACAGCCGGTTCCAGCCGGTTCCAATCACCCCTCCTCCCCGCCGGGGACGCCGGGCCCCGCACACTCACCATTTCACCGGCTTCTGCCATGTCCCGAAGTCCTCCCTCGGGATCTCTCAGTACCTGCAAGTCACAGCGCGACAAAGGCTGCGCCACAGCTACCGAGAGTCCCGAAGGGCAGGTGAGACGCAGCAGCGCGAGCTGACAGGACACGCCACGTCCACACGCGCGAACGGAGCGTGACCCCACGCGCCTTTTCAAGGGAGGTACTGATTGGACAGTTTGTGCGGTCCCGCCCCTTTGTCCCTGAGTGACAGCCGAGCAGGAGGACACGTGGTTCGGCCAAATGGCTTCGGCTAGGGCTTTTCCTTCCTAGGATATTTGCATTTAAGGAGAATTTGTTCTTTGCCCCAGGTTTATTTTTAAGTGTTCTATTCAGTAGTGTTAAATACATTCACCTTGTGAAACCAATCTCCGTAACTGTTTTTATCTTGCAAATTTAAAACTCCATAACTCCCCATTCACTTCTCCCCACTCTGACACCCATCCTTGTACTTTCTTTTTTTTTTTGAGACAGAGTCTTGCTTTGTTGCCCGGGCTAGAGTGACATGGCGTCAGCCTAGCTCACAGCAACCTCAGACTCCTGGGCTCAAGCGATCCTTCTGCCTCAGCCTCCCAAGTAGCTGGGACTATAGGCATGCGCCCATGCCTGGCTAATTTATATATATATATATGTATATATGTATATATTTTTTTAGTTGTCCAGATCATTTCTTTCTATTTTTTAGTAGAGACGGGCTCTCGCTCTTGCTCAGGCTGGCCTCGAACTCCTGACCTTGAGCGATCCACCCGCCTCAGCCCCCCAGAGTGCTAGGATTACAGGCGTGAACCACGGCGCCAGCCTCTACTTTCTGACTGTATGAATTTGATTGTAGGCACCTCATATACGTGGAATCATAGAGTATTTGTCCTTTTATGACTGGCTTATTTCACTTAGCATAATGTCCTTTGCATATGTCAGAATTTACTTTTTTTAAAGCAGAATACTGTTCCATTATATGTATATACCACGTTTGGTTGATCTGTTTACCCTTTCATAGACACTTAGGTTGCCTTCAACTTTTGGCTATTGTGAATTATGCTGCTAAGAACCAGAGTGAACAAATATCTGTTTGAGTTACTGCTTTCAGTTCTTTTGGGTATACTCAGAAGTGGATGTCATGCTACATCATACAGTTACTTTGTTTTTAAGGTTTTGAGAAGCTGTCATACTGTTTTCCCTAGTGGCTGCATCATTTCTCGTTCCTACCAACAGTGCACAAGGGTCTCAATTTGTGCTTTCACTTACTTAATGGTGTCCCTTGAAGTACAAAAGTTATTAATGTTGATGAAGACCAAATAATCTATTTTTGTTTTGCTGAATTTCCTATTGGTGTTATATGTAAGAATTTTTTTTTTTTCTTCCTGAGACAGGGTCACTCTGTTGCCTGGGCTAGAGTGCAGTGGCATCACTATAGCTCACTGCAACTTCAAACTCCTGGGCTCAAGCAATCCTCCTGCCTCAGCCCCCTGAGTAGTTGGGACTATAGGCTCTCACCAGCACACCCGGCTAATTTTTTCTACTTTTAGTAGAGACGGTGTGTCACTCTTGCCCAAGATGTTCTTAAATTCCTGGCCTCAAGTCATCCTCCTGCCCTAGCCTCCCAAAGTGCTGGGATTACAGGCATGAACCACCACACCCTGCCAAGAATTCTTTGCCAAAGACAAAGGCATAAATATTTTCCCCTATTTTTTTTCTAAAGGTGTTACAGTCTTACCTCTTACATTTTGGTCTTTCAGCTCTTTTGGTAAATAATGATATGTGGGGTTGGGGTTAAACCTTATTATTTTTTATGTCGCTATCCCGTTGTCACAGGACCAATTTGCAAAAAATAATATTATTTCCCTATTCTTGGCACTGTTTTTAAAAATCAATTGACTATATATGTATGGGTTTATTTCTGGAATTTCAATTCTATGCCATTGATCTCTGTGTCTAAATTGCCTTATCTATTAGACATTACAATTTTGGTGCTACTAGAGACTGAATGACACAAATTGTAAATCAGAAAACCACAGAGTTCTTCCCAGTTTGGAGAAGAGTAATACTTATCTTCACCATGTAGCCTATCATGGGTTTTTCTTACGAGCAGAGCAATGTCTCTCCAAATCCAGAGTGATTTCCCAGTTAATACTCTGACAGGAACTATGGCTATTTAGAGCACAAATATCCAAGTTATAATTGAAACAAACTGCAGAAATAGGGTATCATTTTGAGTACCATCCCAGTTTAGTGGGAAAGAAGGTTGTGATATTGTGAAATATATATTTTGTGTTTTATCCAGGGTTCCTGGGTCACATCTCCTGAAATCCTTGTAATTTCCTAAGTGACTAGAGCAATAGGAGTATCTTTTGTTAAAATGTGTCCTTTTGGCCAGGCGTGGTGGCTCACACCTGTAATCCTAGCACTCTGGGAGCCCAAGGCGGGGGGATCGTTTGAGCTCAGGAGTTCAAGACCAGCCTGCACAAGAGCAAGACCCTGTCTCTACCAAAAATAGAAATTAATTGGACAGATAAAAATATATAGAAAAAATTAGCCGAGCATGGTGGCACATGCCTGTAGTCCCAGCTACTTGGGAGGCTGAGGCAGGAGGATCGCTTGAGCCTAGGAGTTTGAGGTTGCTGTGAGCTAGGCTGACGCCACGGCACTCTAGCCCGAGCAACAGAGTAAGACACTGTCTCAGAAAAAAAATGTGTCCTTTTGTTCTTAAAACAGTTCTTAAAATAGCTCTGGAACAGCTGTAACAGTGGAAGGGAGGCTTAACATGACTAGTTCCATTTTGCTTTTGACCCCCCACAGTAACATCCTTCAGGTGAAAAAGCTGCTGCTTTTTAATGGCTCAGCTCTGCACATAGACCAGCTAATTATAGGAAGAATCTAGTTTGTAGTTCAACTGTGGAAGAAACATAATCGTCCCTTTCCCAAAATTAACTCCCAGGGAAATAAGGAAAGTATGCACATAAATAACAATGCTATGCTAAAGATTTATAGGAACAATGTGACCTGACCTATGTCCTCCAAAGTTAACTGACCAAGAAGGAGAAGTTTTACAACCTCCTCCCAAACTTGCTGACACCTAGATGTATGTGGTCCTTGGTTACAACTTGCAACCTCTCCTTCTCTTAACATAAAAAGGAGCCTAAAGTTCATGTTAACTGAAGATGGTTCTTCTTATTATGATTAAGAAGATTTTGTTTATTGTAACATAGTTGGGCCAAAATATGTCAGAGGAACAATGGCTGTGGAATGGTTTTTTTTTTTTTTTTTGAGACAGAGTCTCACTCTGTTGCCCCTGCTAGTGGTATCAGCCTAGCTCACAGCAACCTCAAACTCCTGGGCTCAAGTAATCCTCCTGCCTCAGCCTCCCGAGTAGCTGGGACTACAGGCATGCGCCACTATGCCTGGCTAATTTTTTCTATAATTTTAGTTGTCCAGCTAATTTCTTTCTATTCTTTTAGTAGAGAAGGGGTCTTGCTCTTGCTGCGGCTGGTCTTGAACTCCTGAACTCAAACGATCCGCCTGCCTTGGCCTCCCAGAGTTCTAAGATTACAGGCATGAGCCACCCCACCCAGCCTGTTTTTTTTTTTTTTTCTATTGACTAGGCTCTACGGTTACAATTTATCTGAATCATTGGTGCCTTTTGTTCAGGACTGAGCACAGGATATGCCCCA
This sequence comes from Propithecus coquereli, assembly GCF_000956105.1. NCBI lineage: Eukaryota > Metazoa > Chordata > Mammalia > Primates > Indriidae > Propithecus > Propithecus coquereli. Next base: position 3,261,560 of record NW_012140969.1, read on the forward strand.
GGCTCGGGGGACCTTATCCACACAAGGCTCAAAGGGACACACTCTCCCAAAGGACATATGGGGCCCCAGGACCTGGGTTTGGTATTGCCCATCTCCGACCCAGCAGGGAACCCATTTGGCAGGGGAGTGCCCCACATTCCTGGAGCAGGGCGATTACTGATATGCCAATATCTAATAGTAGGGCTAACTGCCCAGGGTCTACCAACTGGTTTTCTTTGGATACATAACCCATTTTCAACTTCAGACTTATTCAACTGAAAGAATAATAATCGGACACCCCGCCGCCCCCGCAGCACAGTGGCTCACGCCTGTAATCCTAGAACTCTGGGAGGCAGAGGCCAGAGGATCGCTTGAGCTTGGGAGTTTGAGACCAGCCTGAGCAAGAGTGAGACCCTGTCTCTACTAAACATAGAAATATTAGCTGGGTGTGGTGGCTTACACCTGTAGTCCCAGCTACTTGGGAGGCTGAAGCTGGAGGATCGCTTGAATTCAGAAGTTTGAGGCTGCAGTGAGCTATGAATGACATCACTGCACTCCAGCTCTGGCCACAGAGTGAGACCCTGTCTCGAAAAATAAAATAAAAGGATTTGTTCTGTAAAATCTGGATTCACTCAAAAGGCACTCAAGAATCCAGAAGGCGACATGTGGCCTCGTGGCCCCAAGGCTACAAGTTCCCCTCTCCTTTGGACTAAAGAGTATCAGGAGGCTTTTGATACCATTAAGGAAGAATTAATTTAGCACACACCTTGGGAACTGCCAGACTTGCAAAAGCCCTTCAATTTGTATGTCCACCAAAGACAGGGCATACATCTCAGAGTACTGACCCAAACCTTGGGGACGAGTCCACAATCTGTTGCCTATTTCTCCAAGCAATTAGACCACACCACCAAAGGATGATCCCCTTGTCTTTGAGATTTGGCAGCCAATTGTGACATATTTCCAGAAGCTGAGAAATTAACCCTGGGGCAGCCCACCACCGAGTCTGCCCCTCACTATGTCCTTTCTTTGCTGGAACAAAAGGGAGGCTATTGGCTGACATCAAAGAGATTGGGGAAATATCAGGCCATTCTCCTAGATAACCCCAACGTGAGGCTATAAGTTACTTTTGCCCTAAACCCAGTGCCAAATGTGTGGGGGTGATGAAGGGACAGGTGGAAGTCTCAGCCCTACCATGGTCAAAGATCTAAATAGAGCCACACTCTGTATTACATATGATGAGGTTACTTTTAAGTGTTTGTTTGTAAACAAGGGTCACAATCCCATGAGAGGCCTCTCAACAATATGCCAAGCCCTTGATCCCTGGAGGACATGAGACCCTCCTGTGCCTGTGTGGCCTTGCCTGGGGGACCTCTTGCTCTGGACTTGCTCCTCAACGGGTCGCTCCATCTGGAAACGGAGACTGTAATTCCCTGTGCACACCAGTGTCCCCGCGTTCCGAAAGAGCTGCGGGAAGACTTCAGTGTCCGACCCTAGATCCCGAACGAGCTCTGTTTAAACGCCAATGTCCACGGACGCCACAAGTGTCACCCACGGGAGGGAGCGGGATCTGCTCAGGGAGGTGAACTCCCTGCTGGCCCTCGTTCAGACAAAGGAGGGCGGGGCTCTATGAAGTGTCCAATCAGGGGCGCTGCCGGGAAGGAGGGTGTGGCCAGGTTGCGCGGCAGCGTCTTACGTCACTATGCACTCTTGCGGCGCTCTGCTGCGGGTGTCATCCTCCCCGGACATCTCAGGTGGCTCAGCCGCAACCTCAGACGCGCGGTGCCCTGCCCTGGCTGGGGGAGCGGTGGGGAGGACGCAGGGAGACTCCGGAAGCCGACAAATGGTGAGTGACTGGTTGGGACCCGGGCCTCCCCGCGGTCCGCTCTGGAGTCTGCGGACCCGAGTCGCCGCTGGCGCAGCTCGGCCCTGGGTCCCTCCGGACCGCAGGGCGGGGCTGGGCGGACAGCCGGGTCCCCGGGCGTCCGGTCCCGTCCCTGCGCGGCGAACTCGGCTCCGGAGACCTGTCTGGCCAGCTCCGGGCCGCAGCCTCGCGTGTCCCAAGATTGTGCGGTGACGGCGGGAGGGTCATCGGGGGAGGGTCCCGACTCGGTGTGTGAGGGTCGTGCGTGGTTGGGGCTGCGGTTTGTGGGGTTCCAAGTCCCTCTCTTCTCCCCAAGATGACTGGTTTCCACCAGAGTCTTAGACAGATGTGGGAACCACGGTCTCAAATCTACCACCCTATCTCCCAGGCAAGCTCTTCCTGGGGACAGGCCATCACTCCCTAAATTTCCTGATCTTTCTCGAATTTCCAAACGCCAGCTTCTATCGAGTTCAAAACGTCGTTATCAACTCTTTGTCCTCCGTGGTGCGTTTCAGACGCATGCAGTATTTTAATAATCATTTTTCCGCACAGCAATGGAAGACTCTTTTTAAAAGATTTATTTTTTGCTTGTGGATATTTTACATGAGAGAACTGCAAAGGATAATCACTGGAACTACTTTGTATAAAATCCTGTGCTTTGGCCGGGCGCGGTGGCTCACGCCTGTAATCCTAGCTCTCTGGGAGGCCAAGGCAGGCGGATTGTTTGAGCTCAGGAGTTCGAGACCAGC
>NW_012140969.1:3265808-3268785 GCF_000956105.1 Propithecus coquereli
GCCGTGGCATCAGCCTAGCTCACCGCAACCTCAAATTCCTGGGCTCAAGTGATCCTAGTGCCTCAGCCTCCCGAGTAGCTGGGACTACAGGCATGTGCCACTATGCCTGGCTAATTTTTTCTATATTTTTAGCTGTCCAATTAGTTTCTTTCTATTTTTGGTAGAGACAGGGTCTCGCTCTTGCTCAGACTGGTCTCGAACTCCTGAGCTCAAACGATCCACCCACCTCGGCCTCCCAGAGTGCTAGGATTACAGGTGTGAGCCACCTCGCCCGGCCTAAATTCATTCATTTTAAATAAATAATGCACATGAAAGTTTTTAAAAAAATAACATAAGCTAGGAAAGTCTAATTTGAGAATACTCATTGCTAGCATATCCTGGTCCCCTTGAGTGCTCTTGTTCCAGCCATGCCCAAATAACTGGTCTTGATAATTTCTTGTGCATCCTGTCAGTGATTTTTTATATAAAAACACATAATCGCAAATGCATATTTTTCTCACTTGTGCGTGTTCTTATAATGAATAATCAGTCTCAACATTTTTTGATATTTGCTGACAGCTCCAACCCCCTCCCCCAGGTTCCCCTAGTGTTGTACACCTGGACAAGCTGAGAAAATCTGGGGGCTCCCCTCTGGGCCATGCTGGAGATTCAAACCCCAGAAGCCCCTGCCCATGAGGGGAAACTCCTACTGCCCCACCCCAACCACAAAACCCAGTTCAAGCTCCTTTCCTTGTCCTCTCAAGCCATTTGCCACCTGCTGGAGAGGCCATCCCTGCTCTCTCCAGAGATCACAATCTTATGAATATCCTCTGTGAATACCACACCATCGTCACTTTCAACGTCAGAACATTGCCTCTGCAAGTGACCATAGCAGGTGGCATTGTGAGCACATTGTCCAGACTTTCACCACCCTGTGGATCTGTCTGCTCTCGCACTGAGTTGGTAACCATCTAGGCTCTGATGGCAGGAATGTACTGTGGGCGGCTGCTCTCTGGGGAGCTGCACCTTCATTCAGTGTGCTGTTTTTTGTTCCATCATTGAGACCTACCAATCCTGAGTTCAAGATTCCATAATTCTTTGGCATTTGGGAGCAAGAGTATGGGACTGGGGCCTTTCTTAAAGTAGGACTCTTGGGTGATTGTCTAAGAGTTGTCCCTTTATGGTAAAAGAACTCTGGGAATCTCTTACCTCATAGGTACCAAAATATAAATCAAGGGTAACACATGTCTCTAACATTTGTTGTGACACGTCTTAATAACAATATAAAACATCCTTGGAAACATCATCAAAATTTAAAAATAGGCATTGGAGAGTCCTTAGGGTCTCCTAATGTTCACCTCCCTGGCTCATCTTCTTCTGATCCTGTAGATGACTACTGTCCTGATTCTTCGGTGATTTTTCATACCTTCACCATCTATTCTTTTTCACAAGCAGTGTTTTGCCTCCTTTGAACTTTTAATACATGAGTATTAATGAAATTACATTTAAAAGGCTTTTTGGCGGATTCTTTGCCTTAGTATGTTTTCCACATGCTAGTATCTGAGGCTGCAGGCCATCTATTCACTCGTCAGTTAAAATGGTTCTGGTGTTTAGGATTTTTTTTTTCCTTAGGGTCTCACTCTATCACCCAGGCCAGAGTGCAGTGATGCCATCATAGCTGACTGCAACCCCACACTCCTGGGCTCAAGCGATCCTCCTACCTTGGTCTCCCAAAGTGTTAGGATTGCAGGTGTGAGCCACCATTCCCAGCCATATGTTTAGGATTTTTCATGTTTACTTTTTGCTTTGTGAAAATACTGCCTTCATCACTTTTGTTTCAGTCTCCGAGTGAAGATGCGCAATAAATTATCCAGAAACTGGATAAAGATTGCTGGCTCTTGGTTGAGTTTAAATTTATAAGAAAAAGCAGTGGAATGTGTCAATCAACACTTCCCCCATTTGTGCATAACTGTTCTCTATAGTCATCAACCCTAGGGTTATCTAAGTGACTAGTTTTTGTCTTTCTAATCAGTGTGAAATGCGATCTACTTGCTATTTTATTTATTTCCTAATTAGCAAGGAGATGGACCTTTTTTCATGTATGATGCACTTAGTGCATGGGAATGAGAGAACCTTAGAACAGCCTCTAGGGTGGTGTTTGGGAATCATTTCCTCCTAAAACTGGAAAAAGGAGATTTTATGTTCTTTTAGAGGAAAGTACTCTTGAACCCTTTAATTAAATTTTATAATCATGGGCAAATTCACCATCAGTCATTGTGGACATCGGCGAAGTCCCTTGCAAATTGATACTCTTAACCTGTTTCTCAAGGTCAGCAAGGCCCAGATTACACTGTATGGTCTACCAGAAAGTGCTCTTCTGACATCTATGTCAGTGTGTATGTTTGCTAAAAAATGGTTGCAAGCAGCTGAGGCTCATGAGTTACACAGATTTTGTGAAGGTCCTAGATGTCAGGCCTTCTTCCTTGTGCCTGAGCTCTGTCTTTCCAGTAATTTTCTAGTCCCTTGAAGTGGGACAGAAAGTAAAAGGAAAAACTGAGTGTTTGATAAAGATTACACAAACAAGTTGAAATTAATGCTCTTCTAAAAGAATATTTTCACTTGGCCAGCTGAATCTGAGTACTTCTAATGGACTCAAGTACTGGAGGACAATATGGTGACATAAACCTTGTTACATGTTGGATTTGCACAGGCCTCCTGGCCTCTCGTGTGTAATGAAGGGAATAGAAGAAAAAACTTACAGGTTTTCTATGTGTAGTTATTCATTAAAACCTCATCCCAGTTCGATCCTGTACCTCATGGAGTGCTGAGTGATCTGGGTAATAAGAAATGAGATAAAAGGCCGGGCGCGGTGGCTCACGCCTATAATCCCAGCTCTCTAGGAGGCCGAGGCAGGCGGATTGTTTGAGCTCAGGAGTTCGAAACCAGCCTGAGCAAAGAGCAAGACCCCGTCTCTACTAAAAATAGAAAGAAATTAATT
>NW_012140969.1:3268835-3270018 GCF_000956105.1 Propithecus coquereli
TGCCTGGGCTAGAGTGCCATGGCATCAGCCTAGCTCACAGCAACCTCAAACTCCTGGGCTCAAACAATCCTTCTGCTTCAGCCTCCTGAGTAGCTGGGACTACAAGCATGCACCACCATGCCCTTCTAATTTTTTCTATATATTTTTAGTTGTCCAGCTAATTTCTTTCTATGTTTTAGTAGAGATGGGGGTCTCACTCTTGCTCAGGCTGGTCTCGAACTCCTGAACTTAACCAATCCTCCCACCTCGGCCTCCTAGAGTGCTAGGATTACAGGTGTGAGCCACCGCACCCAACCTCCTTGCTTCTTTTACACATAAACACTGGCTTTGGGTAATGTTGCTGGATTCTTAAAGATTGTGTTTGTCTCATTTAAAATGATCAATAGTGGTCCAAAGCCATGTGACTGGGGAGCAGAAGCCTGAGGTTAGTAATTCCAAGCTAAGGCCACCCTTGAGCCTGCAGAGGGAGGTCATTGAAGGCCCAGATGATTCTTCCTGGGGAGCCTCCCCTGCAGGTGTCCCAGCTGCTCACACTGACCTTGGGAGGAGCCCTTTATACTGAAAGAAGCTGCAGAGCTCTGGAAAACTGGAGATGCACACCTACATGGGACTGGGGGAGGGGGAGAGGGTGAAGCCCTTTCTCATTTTTTTTTTTTTTTTTGAGACAGAGTCATGCTCTGTCTTCCCAGGTAGAGGGCAGTGGCATGATCATGGTTTACTGTAACCTCAAACTCCTGGCCTCAAGCACTTCTCCTGCCTAAGCCTCCTGAGTAGCTGGAATTACAGGTGTACCCCCTCCCAGAGTGCTGGGATTGCAGGTGTGAGCCACCATGCCCAGCTCTTAGAATGATTTTATATGTAGAAATCTTAAAAGTAGACAAACTGGGTGCAGTGGCATGTGCCTACAGCTCTAGCTATTGGGGTAGAGGGCTGAGGCAGGAGGATCGCTTGAGCTCAGGAGTTTGAGGCTGCAGTTAGCTATGATTGTACCTGTGAATAGCCACTGTATTCCAGACTGGGCAACATAGTAAGACCCCATCTCTTTTTTTTAAAAGATACATTTAAAAAATTAAATTTTTTAAAAGGAGCCAGGCGTGGTGGCTCGTGCCTATAATCCTAGCACTCTGGGAGGCCGAGGCTGGAGGATTGCCTGAGGTCAGGAGTTCGAGACCAGCCTGAGCAA
>NW_012140969.1:3273178-3305633 GCF_000956105.1 Propithecus coquereli
AAAAAATTAGCCGGGCATGGTGGCGCATGCCTGTAGTCCCAGCTACTCGGGAGGCTGAGGCAGAAGGATCGCTTGAGCCCAGGAGTTGGAGGTTGCTGTGAGCTAGGATGACGCCACAGCACTCTAGCCCAGGCAACACAGTGAGACTCTGTCTCAAAAAAAAAAAAAAGAAAAAGAAAAAGAAATGAGATAAAAGAGTTTCTCATCATGAATTGATGATCTTAAAATTTGTTTCATTTGTATAGGATTTCTCCCATTTCTCCAAGTTGAACTAGACACACCATTAAAGAGCAATAAGACTTGTAGTGACCAGAGTAAAAATATAGATCAAAATCCACATGTTCAAGGTGCTGTTAAGCTTATAAGGAAGTGATGGTGGACAAAGACTTAAAGATCTGAAAACCAAGTTGAGTGTTTGGAGACCACAGAATCATACATGAACTTATAGATTGAATGCGTATCTCTAGTGCTGTCAGTCTCACCCATTGTCCTGTACACATGTGGAATGTTTTAGGAGTCGGTAGCCTTTGAGGATGTATCTGTGAACTTCACCCAGGAGGAGTGGGCTTTGCTGGATCCTTCACAGAAGAAACTCTACAAAGATGTGATGCGGGAAACATTCAAGAACTTGGCCTCTATAGGTAAGGATGATGTCATTTCTTCACTTAGTCAATTAGGGAAGAAGTATTTCTTGTTTATCATCACTATTCCAAGATTTGGAATATGAAAAGTCAATACTTTGGTAAATTAACCAGACATGGTCACAGCTCATCATGGACCTAGAATCTAATAATTTCTCATAATTTATAATGATTATTCTGGATCTACACTTTAGGGAAAAAATGGGAAGACCAGAACATTGAAGATCAGCACAAAAATCAGGAGAGAAATCTAAGGTGAGTCACACTCACAAGAGATAGCAGTATCCCTCAAAAGAAGCAGTGTCCCTCGAAAGAATCTTCATTTGTTATGAAATTTTTAAAACAAGCAAACAAAACAAATAAGCCCAGCTTCACATGTATTTATTCTCAGAAAATTTTTACCAAAAATGTTTTCTTAAGTGACATAGATGTTCAGTGTTTGAAAAATATCGTACTTGGAAAGAGTGTTTTAAAACCCCATATATCAATGTGGCATTGATAATAGGTATAGATGAGCCCTCTTGCAGAACATTGAGTATATTCATTTTCAAACAGTTCAGACAGGTCAGGAAACTTACAGTTTCCCTGAAAATGATAAAAAGCTAATTCTGCTACATAGTAATAAATATAAAAGCATTAATATACAACCATTATTAACGTGCTTCTAATTTTTTGCAGAAGCCATATGGTTGAGAGACTCTGTGAAAGTGAAGAAGGTAATCAGTGTAGAGAAACCTTCAGTCCAAATCTCACTTTGGCAAAGCAGACTACTGGAGTAAAACCATATGAATGTAGTGTGTGTGGAAAAGTATTCATGCGTCGTTCATCCCTTACAAGGCATGTGAGGTCTCACACTGGACTCAAACTAGATGAGAAGCCATATAAATGTAAGGAATGTGGGAAAGCCTTTAGTTATCTCAAATCTTTTCAAAGACATGAAAAGTCTCACACTGGAGAAAAACCCTATAGATGTAAACAGTGTGGAAAAACCTTCATATATCACCAACCCTTTCAAACACATGTACGGACTCACACTGGAGAGAAACCCTACCAGTGTAAGCAATGTGGCAAAGCTCTCAGTTGTCCCAGTTCTCTTCGAATTCATGAAAGGATTCACACTGGAGAAAAGCCCTATGAATGTAAAAAATGTGGGAAAGCATTCAGTTGTCCCAGTTCTATTCGAATACATGAAAGAACTCACACTGGAGAGAAACCCTATGAATGTAAGGAATGTGGCAAAGCCTTCATTTCCCATACAAGTGTTCAAACACACATGATAACACACAATGGAGATAGACCTTATAAATGTAAGGAATGTGGGAAGGCATTCATTTTTCCCAGTTTTTTACGAGTACATGAAAGAATTCACACTGGAGAGAAACCCTACAAATGTAAACAATGTGGTAAAGCCTTCAGATGTTCCACTTCCGTTCAGATTCATGAAAGAACTCATACAGGAGAGAAACCTTATAAATGTAAGGAATGTGGGAAATCCTTCAGTGCTCGTCCAGCCTTTCGAGTACACCTGAGAGTACATACTGGAGAGAAACCCTATCAATGTAAAGAATGTGGGAAAGCCTTTAGTCGTACCAGTTACTTTCGAATACATGAAAGGACTCACACTGGAGAAAAACCATATGAATGTAAAAAATGTGGGAAAACCTTTAATTATCCTCTAGATTTGCAAATACATGAAAGAAATCACACTGGAGAAAAACCCTATGAATGTAAGGAATGTACAAAAGCCTTCATTTCTCTTGAAAACTTCCGAAGACACATGATAACGCATACTGGAGATGGACCCTATAAATGTGTGGAATGTGGGAAAGCATTCATTTTTCCTAGTGCATTACGAACACATGAAAGAACTCATACTGGAGAGAAACCCTATGAATGTAAACGATGTGGAAAAGCCTTTAGTTGTTCTGGTTATGTTCAAATACATGAAAGAACTCATACTGGGGAGAAACCCTATGAATGTAAGGAGTGTGGGAAAGCCTTCATTTATCCTACAAGCTTTCAAGGACACATAAGAATGCATACGGGAGAGAAACCCTATAAATGTAAAGAATGTGGGAAAGCATTTAGTCTTCACAGTTCCTTTCAAAGACATGAAAGAATTCACAGTGGAGAGAAACCTCTTGAATGTAAGCAATGTGGAAAAGCCTTCAGTTTGTCCACATCCTTAAAAAAACATGCGAGAATGCACATTGGATAGAAACCCTACCAATGTGAGAAGTAAGGGAAAGTTTTTAATTTTAACAAGTACTGTCAAATTTGCGAAAATTTCCACTATAGAGAAAGCCTATAAATGTAATTAATGTGGAAATCTAGATGCAAGGTAATTCATGTACAGTCAGATGCCACATAATGAAGACCACATATACGACAGTGGTCCCATGAGATTATACTAGAGCTGAAAATTTTCTATTACCTAGTGATGTCATAGCAGTTGTAACATCATAATACAAGACATTACTCAAGTCTTTGGTGTTGCTGGTGTAAACAAACCTGCATTTCCAGTTGTGTGAAAGTATAGCACATATCTTATGTGCAATACATGACATGTGGGGATAAGTGACTATATTACTGGCTTATATATTTACTATACTTTTATTGTTATTTTAGAGTATACTCCTATTTATTAAAAACAAAAAAGTTAACTGTAGGACGGGTGCGGTGGCTCATGCCTGTAATCCTAGCTCTCTGGGAGCCTGAGGCGGGCAGATTATTTGAGCTCAGGAGTTCGAGACCAGCCTGAGCAAGAGCAAGACCCCATCTCTACTAAAATAGAAATTAATCAGACAACTAAAAATAGCTGTAGTCCCAGCTACTCGGGAGGCTGAGGCAGAAGGATCGCTTGAGCCCAGGAGTTTGAGGTTGCTGTGAGCTAGGCTGACGCCACGGCACTCACTCTAGCCCGGGCAAAAGAGTGAGACTCTGTCTCAAAAAAAAAAAAAAAAAAAAGTTAACTGTAAAACAGCCTCAGGCAGGTCCTTCAGGAGATAATCCAGAAAGAATTCTTATCATAGGAGATGACAGCTCCATGTGCATTAGTGCCACTGGAGACCTTCCAGTTGGACAAGATAAGGAGGTAGAAGACAGTGATATTGATGGCCCACACCCCATGTAGGCCTAGGCTAATATATGTGTTTGTATCATGTTAACAAAAAAGTTTACAAAGTAAAAAAGTATATATATTGCAAAATATTTAACAGAAAACATACAATAAAGCTGTTAAGTAGGAAAATATTTTTGTACAGCTATACAATGTATGTTTTAAGTGCTATTACAAAACAGTCAAAAAGTTTAAGGAATCTTAAATCTTATAAAGTATTAATCAAAGAGTTACTATAAGCCAAACTTAATTTTACTACTGCAGAAGGAAAACTATTTTTTTATAAATTTGGTGTCATGTAAGGGTACAGTGTTTATAAACTACAGTAGTGTACAGTAAGTTCTAGGCCTTCACATTCTCTCACTAATTCACGCAGAGCAACTTCTAGTCCTCAAGCTCCATTCATGGTAAGTGCCCTATACAGGTGTACCCTGTGTTATGTTTTATGCTGTATTTTTCCTGTACCTTTTCTGTGTTTGAGTATGTTTAGCTACACAAATACTTACTGTGTTACAACTCGAAGAAAATGTTATGAAAGTCAAAAATATGTTTATCAGTTGCTTTATTCTTCCAGTGCATCTCTGGACTGTGGATTGCTACTTCTTACTTTTGCAAGGAAGCTTTGAAGTGAGATAGTTCTGTAAATACTCTTTAAGCAATAGTCCAAAAGTTTAAAAGATTGTGTTTTCTCATGAAATCAATTAATAAACTTTTTCTCTTTTTATTTTGACATCTGGATCCATGGGTGAATTGAAGTGTATTTGTAATATACAATTAGGTTTGATATTTCTATCATTTTTCAGTTCTCTAAGAGCTCACTGAAAAATGACACATTGGTAATTGTGGGATTTTTCCTGCTGGCCTTGTGCAGAAGGTAATGGATATATCTCTTAGCCATTATATATTCCACCTTTCTTTTGAGAAAAACCTTTTAAGTTTTTTGGCCAGAATGGCCTTATTCCATTTTCCTTTTTGTTAAATATCTGGCATAAACTGGTAAGTATGCAAAGTTTATCTAGAGTACAGTCTCATGTGAATTATACTCACCTTCACCCTTTGTTCTTTATTATTCCTTCTGGCTGGGATTTGGATAATAGAGTTTGAATTAAGAAGAGACATCTGTGGGCCCCTTAGAGACCCCACCTGCAAATGGAAGCACACTCGGGGTTAGAGCTTAAACATATGAATTTGGTGGAGGGGACACATTTATTCCATAGCATTCCATCCCTGGCCCCCAAAATTCATGTGCCTTCCCACATGCCAAATACATATATTGCATCTCAACATCCCTGAAGGTCTGGACTCATTCCACTATCAACGCTATAAAGTTCAAAATCTCATCTAAATACATATATAATAACTCAAGTCTCACCCATACCTGATTTGGGTGAAAGGCTCAAGACACAATTCATCCTGAGACAAAGCTCCTCTCACTGTGAACCTGTGACACCAGACAAGTTATGTACGTCCAAAATAGAGTGGTGACCAGCAAGGCGAAGTCCATTAGACCTTAAGGTTTGAGAATGATCCTTCGGGTTCAATGCTCTGCCTTCCATGTCCAGCGGGGTGAACGGCGTGAGAAGTGTCACCCCTAGGGCTCTGTGGTGCTGCCTGCTTCTTCAACTGAACGAGGCAGCCCTACCCACGCGGGTCGCTGTGAGGGGAGCCCCACACCTGAGACACTTGAGAGCATTCCGGCCTTCTGAAACCAAAGAGGCAGTCCCAACCCTTTGAGTCTGAGGAGGAACTGCCCCTGCCCCCAGGTCCCATGGTAGGAGCAACAGTCCCGATGATCGAATGCGCAGGCGCAGGACGGGCTGCGAAGGCATCTCAAGGGAGGGGTGGGGCAGAAGCAAGGGAAGCCTCGCCCACACCCACAGCTCAATAGCTTCTGGTCTTTTCTTGCCTCCCCCCAACCTTTGGTGCGAGCTCCCGCCTTCAGAAGTGGTGGCCCCCTGGTGACAATACACAAACAAAGGCCTGGGGGACGACAGTGACACTGCAGCAGAAGCTGGGGCACTTAAAGAGATCGCAGTGGAGGAAGGACATGGCTCGGAGCGAGGAGTTAGACATCTGCCCTTAGTTAGCTTACAAGGGGAAGGGGAAGTAACAAGGTTAGGTAGTGAGCGGTGCGTCCTGGAAGCGTTTATAGCTTGGTGAGGGGCTGGAACAAAACAACTCCAGCCATTTGGGTCCCCGATCTCCTTAGCTTCCTGTTTTATTGGTTTTTATGGCATTGGAGTTTTTGTACTGTGAGGGCCCGGCAAGTGTGAAGCCCCCTTCCTATCAGACCTGCCGAAGGACCCTCCTTTGGGAATTAGTTTCAGAGCCAGGAGATGCCCCTCTGCCACAGGGGATGGGAACAATTTACTCTGTGAAGATCAAATGGAGGTGGGCCCATGATGACGCCCCTGTGTGACCCTGCGCCCTGTGATTTATTATTATTGATCTCCTCCTATGTACCAGTCCTGCTAGCGCTTCAGGGAACCAAGCTGAAGAAATACTCCTGTCCCCTTGAAGCTGACATTCTAGGAGACAAGAAACAAGAGATACAAGTAAAATATGCATTGTATCGGATGATGCTTAGTCCTAAGGAGGGAGAGGAAGCTGAAGGAAGCTGCATTATGGAAGGAAAGGAGAGGCCTGGGCTGTGTATGTCTCTGGGAGCATCTGTTGGTGTCGCCCTCTTTTGGAGGTCAGGCCGTTAACTCTGAGGGATTGTGAGCTTGTGTTTATCTGAGTGAGTCCACCAGTATGTCCCAGTGACAAAGTCTGTAGTTTTGTATGTCTGAGTGGTGGTCCCTGTGTCCTGATAGCAGTGTGTCTGTGTGTCCCACTGCCAGGCAGTGGTGTGTTTCCCAGTCTGTGTGTACAGAAACCCAGAGCCACAACAGCCTGACTGAACTTACATGCAAGTTGTATTTACCCTTTAAGAGGTGGATAGCTATTGTAACATTAAATTCTTTCAAAATGTATAGTAAAGTAGAAGCTTCACAAATATTTGTATTAAGTTTTATGAGCTCCAGTATGTTCTTAGAGTGCTAAATCCTAAGTTAACAACATTGCATACCTTGGCAGTAGCAGTCCTGGTCATAGAATTTTCTTACATGTAAATATCTTCCCAAAGATACTGATTTTTACTCCACCAACCTCCTGTCGAAGGCCCACAGAATGAAGTCCCCAGGGCATCCTATTGAGAACCCCCCTGTACCACCAGGGCCAGTGCTCCTGTGCAGAATTGGAAACGTTTCCCCAGGTGCTTCAGATGACCAAGCACCAGTGCAGGACCGTGGCCACGTCCAAGGAGCCCACCCTGGGTCTTCCTGTTTGACCCTTAAAAGGGTCAAAAGGGTTGTCCTTAAAAGGGTTTTTTTCCAGGGGAGGGGAGGGCAGTGTCCAATGAATGGGCCCCACAGGAACTGTAGCTGTGCTCTGAGTGCCGTCCATCGGCCTCTCTGTCATTCTGAACCTGTGTCCCATCTAAGAGGACTTAGAAAAAATTTCAGAACGCACTTTCAGCGACGGTGCCCCATGCCGGCCCAGGACTTCCCTGGCTGCGATCTTGGCCCCAGGAAGGGGACCTAGAAAAATTTTCAGATGGCACTCTCCATAACTGGGCACTAGGTGGGCCGAGCCCAGGGTGCCCTAGCCTGGTCACCTGAGAAAGCACAAGTCGGTCCCCACGGGCGGAGGGGACCTCGGTGAGCTAGTCAGGCAGCCCGCACAATTCCCAGATGCTGCTCGCCCCGCTCCTGCAGGATCGATCTCTTGGGAGCCCGTACTGATGCGGCGCATGTCGCCTCCGAGATGACCCTGCCGTTGCTCCCCGGCCTCCTGGAATTTAATCCTGGGCTCCGCAGCCAGATCCTGTCCCACGCTTTAGGCTGCTGAGCTCCAGGGATGATATAAAAGTGGCCACCAGGGGACGCTCGACAATGAGTGCGATCCTGACAGACTTGGACACCCAGAAGCTACCTCATCCAGGTGTCACTTCAACTTGAATCTCGGCCCATAGCGGTCAGAGGGTGACCTGGTGGGCCCGCAGCACCCTCCACGGAGCTCTCTGAATGGCCAGGCTAATGCCAGCCTCCAGAGGGGGACTTAGAAAATTTTCAGGAGGTGCCCCCGGTGACCAACCTCATGTGGGACTGTGACCTGGCCTCTTTGGCCATCCCAGTTCAGTCTCCAGGGAGGCTTAAAAACATTTTTGGGAAGCACATCTGGCAACTGAGTCCCATGTGGGATCATGACTGGGCTCAACCACTCCCCAAGCGGTCCCAGTCTGCCCCCCTACTGCCTCTCTCTGGAAGAGGGCCCGGAAATGTTTCAAGTGACGTGATGCAAACATGGGACCACAGCTGTGTCTGAGTACCCTCCCTTGGCTGGCTTTCTGGCCCAGATTCGTCCCTACCAAAAAAGGGGGACTTAAGCACTTTTTAAGTGGCCACCTCAGAAGACAGTGCCCTAAACAGGACCACAGCTGGCTTCGGAATGCCCTCCGCAGCCTCACTGGCCACTCGGGATGGTCCAGGTTTCAGAGGGGTACTTAGAAATGTTTTGGGGGGTTGCATCCAATGACCAGACCCTAAGCGGATCACTGAGCAGACCGGGGGCACCCCGCCCCTGGGTCTCCCTGGTCTGCCTCTGCCCATCTTTCCTTGTGGAGGAGGCTTGGAAAACATCGGAAACCATTGGGATGCACATCTTCGATCCAAGACCTGGGCCACCCCATGGGCATTTATGTCCAGCCTGGGCCAGTCGTGGCCTAGGGAGAGGGATTTCAGAATCTTTTCAGGAAGGAATCTTAAAGACGCCACCCAAGCAGGACTGGGACAAGTCAGTGCATCCTCACCCAGCCTCTCTGCCAGCCTGAGCCCATGTCCCCTCCCATGGTGGAAGAATACAATGGCCAGGGCACATCAGAATGGCATCCAGGTCACGGTCACACCATCCAGGACATACTGGTCCATCTGGTCCTGTCCACATCACGAGAGAGGATCAGAAATGCTTTTTTTCACGGCATTATCAGAAAACAAAAACAAAAACAGCAGCCAAACAAACAAAAAGGAAGAAATGCTTTTGGTTGGTACCTCCTTAATTAAATAGGTTCCCACCCAAGACCACTGCGATGCCCCCAAGGCCCCCACCCAGAGCTCCTCGGCTGGCCCTGGCCTGTCCACACTGATCAGGACATAGAAATGTTTTCGGGGGATACTTCTGTTGACAGAGCCCTAGGTGGGACAGTGACGAGGCTGAAGGTGCATTTCTTGGGCCTCCATGTCTGGCCCAGGCCTGTCCTGGCTTCCGCAGAAGGTCACAAAAACTTTTCAGGGTGTGGTCCCATGACTAGGACCCATGGCACCCTCTGAGGGTCTGCCTGTCATGCCCAACCCAATGCCTCGCCTTTGAATGCGGACATGGGCCCTGTTCCATGAAAGGGCTGTCTACACAAAGTGACCCCCAAATGCAGAAGGAGCCACAAAACCAGAGAACAAGGCAAACCCAGTTTGTCAGCAAAGAGTGATTTACTGGGGAACTTAGAGACGGAAGCGTGGTCTTGGGCGGCAGCAAGCCAGGTAGATATCCACACCTGTCACCCCCCAGACCCAGGGCTTATTTACCATAGGGAATGGGGATCTGTGAAAGTCACAGAATTGAAGTCAACCCTCCAGAACAGACAAGAACACTATGTGCGTTATAGCCTGTAATTTATACGATAACATCAAGGTTGCTGTGATCTCGTGCAGAAGTTATGGTCAGTGCATGTTCTTCCATGAGAGACACTAAACACAGTAAAACTCAGGAGGCATTCCCAAGACTGGCATGAATCTAAAATTAACATGGCAGATTCGCATCCAAGATGGAGTCACTTTTGTCTCCACAGGTCTGTTTTCAGGAGGCACCAGCAGGTGGGTTCAGTACCAGGACCCTGGCAGAACAGCCTAGCCCAAGTATCCACTGTGAGTCTCTCTGGCTAGACTGTGCCTGTCCCCACCACCAAAGAATGACTTAGAGAAATTTATGGGGGTACATCCAGTGATCAGCCCCCATGTGGGACTTAGGGAGGACCCAGGGCAACCTCCAAGGGTCTCCTTGGCCAGTCTGGGACAGTGCCTGTGCCCAACTTCAGAAGGGAACTTGAATATGTTGGCCCAAGGAGCCATCTCTGAGGCTCACTGGCCAAGTCCAATCTCTGCCACCAGAGGAATACTTAGAAGCAATGTTGGTGGGTACCTCCCAGGGAGGGGTCCCATGCAGGAGGGCACATTCCCCAGACCACCTCGCTGGCCCCCCTGCTTACTCCTTCTAGAAGAAGACTTTTAGGGTGCCCTCCTCAGGCCTCTCTGGCCTGTCTAGATGATCCCTGTCTTTAGAAGAAATTTTTGAGGGGCACATCTGGCAACTAGGTCCCATTGTGTGATTGAAAGCAGACACAGGTTGTCTTCCCCCGGAGTCCCTAGCTGGCCTGGTTTCATTCCTTCCCCCCATCCTACCTCTAAGAACTTACAGATATTTCTTGGAGGCACATCTGACAATCAGAGGCCCATGCAGAATGGCAGCTGGACCTGGGGTACCCTCTGCTGTCTCCCTCTCTGGCTGGAGCCACTGCTCACCACTGGCAGGGGGCTTAGGAACTTTTTCAGTCAGAGCCCCCTAAAAGAGGGACCACGTGGGGCTGTGGGCAAACTCAGGTCACCCTCTCTAGGCCCAATCCCCCTTCCTGGTGGGGGACATAAAAATGTTTTGGAGCCAGATGTGGTGGCTTACGTCTGTAATCCCAGCACTTTAGGAGGCCAAGGCAGGAGGATCACTTGAGCCCAGGAGTTAGAGACCAGCCTGAGCAACATAGCAAGACCCCATCTCTACAAAAAAATGTTAAAACTTAGCAGGCATGGTGGTTGCGTGCACCTGTGGTCCCAGCTACCAGGGAGGCTGAGGTGGGAGGATCACTTGAGCCCAGGAGTTTGAGGCTGCAGTGAGCTATGATCGCACCACTGCACTCCAGCCTGGGCGACAGAGCAAGACTCTATCTCAAAAAAAGAAAAAAATGTTTTGGGGGGTGGTATCTCCAGTAATGGGCCCTAAGTGGCAGATGGGAGCAGGGAGACCTCTTCAGGCCTCACTTGCCGGTCTGGCCTCTCCCTCCCTCAACAGGGAAACTTAGGAAAAGGGAGGCACATGTGGTGATCAGGCCCCATGTGGGTCCCCTGCCAGCCCACTCTGGCATCTCTAACAGGCCCGTGACAATCAGGCCCATTGAAGTGGTACTTGGAAACATTATAGGGCTAACATGGTACCACCTTCCCTTGGCTTCCCTGTCCACCCTTGGGCCTGTCCTTATCATGAGAGTAGGGTAGGGAACATTTGTAGTTTGTGCTTCCAAAGATTGGCCCCTATGCGAGACCACGGCCAGGTGAGTTACTTCCTCTAGAGGGAAACTTAGGAAACTTTTTGAGAGATGCATCCAGCAACTGGGTGGCACACAGGAACAGGGCTGGCAAGACCCTCCTCCTGTGTCCCTATCTGTCCCAGACAGTCCCACTTCTGGAGAGTGACTGTATAAATTACTGAGAGGCACATCCAAACGCTGGTCTTCACATGGGCCACAGGCAGGCCTAGGATGCCTTTCCTCACTTCCGTGAGCCATCGAGGGACTTGCACAAGGCTGTGTCCACAGGAGGGGAAGTCAGTTCCTTTTGAATCTAAACCTTGGGCTTGGCTGGGCGTGGTGGCCCGCGCCTGTAATCACAGCACTTTGGGAGGCCAAGTGGGAGGATCGCTTGAGGCCAGGAGTTCGAGACCAGCCTGGGCAGCACAGTGAGACCCCATCTCTGCAAAAAATTTAAAAATTAGCCAGGTGTGGTAGTGCGTGCCTGTAGTCCCGGCTACTCGGGAGGCTGAGGCAGGAGGATCTCTTGAGCCCAGGAATTGAAAATTTTAGTGAGCCATGACTGCACCACTGCACTCCAGCCTGAGCAATATAGTGAAACTCTCTCTCTAAAAAATAATAATAATACTAAAAACAATAAACCTTAGGCTTAATCCCAATGTCTCTGTCCTCCACAACAGACCCCAAAGTATACCAAAAGCCCAGGGTGCGCCAGACTCTCTGCTCCAGCCCACCTGTCCAAGGCCTCACTTTGGGATCTGCTACTAATTTCACCTCGTCCACCAGGACCTCCCAGATTCCTTGCCCTGGCAGCCCAGTCCCCCCGCGGCCAGGTCAGGAATGGCCCAAGGTGTATCTTGGTCTCTGGGTGTAGGTCCAGCACAGGCCTACCCTCAGTGACTTCTCAAGACAGCTGTGCCACAAAGAAGGAGGAGGGGGGCAGAGTGGAGACTGAGGCCGGGTGAGGACCGTGGAGGGTCTGCTGTGAGGATTCCAACCAGCGAGAGATCTCCCTGCAAGGCCTAGGGCTAGGGCTCACTGAGGGCTTGCTGACTTTTCTGAGTCATACAAAAATCCGAACAAAAATCAAACAAAAACACCCACACTCCAAAAATCAAACAAAAACACCCACACTGGCTCACACCGCCACCTGTGTCTTAGTGGTGGCATTTTAATGGCTTTTGTTGGTGGCAGCAACAGCAAGAGGAGAGGGAGAGTCTGCCTTGCCCCCAGAGGCTCCGAGGGGGCATCCTAGCACGTCTAATCATTCTCGTTCCATTGAACTGAGGCCAGGAAGGTACGGATTTCCATGGGCTCCAGTGTGACAGCGGCCGGGTCCAGTAGGTAGGGAGTGGAGCGGGGTCTGGGGCCTGGGGAGGTGCAAGGGGGGTAGGCGGAGTGAGGGGTGCAGACTTCTTCTGCCTCACCCCACTGTGCTCCCTCCCCTGGGCCTGCACACAACAGTCCCTCCCCAAATCTGTCGCCAGGGCCTCCCAAACCCCTTAAACTGCTTCTCCAGGCCTGACTATCACGCCCCAAATCCCCTCCAGTGCCTGGTCACAGCCCTCATACCCTCTGGCCAACCCCAGTGGTAAAGGACACCCTCCCAGAACTAGACAGGGCAGAGATTCTTGTTCTTGGGACTAAACTCCATCCCCAAACCTTCAAGACACATTGCTAGTTTGCTGCCCCATTGCAGATCCTTAAGCCCCTAACCTGGACCCTAGGCCTCAGGTGAGGCCCCCAGCTGCCCGCCCCAGGCAGGAACCCCCAACCCTTGGCCAGGTCGCCACCTGTGTTTGGTCTCCACTTGAGCCGGGAAGCGGTGGCCCAGGGCTGGTTGGCCGCCAGCGTGGTCTCCTGCAGGCTGGTGATGGTGAAGGCGGAGAACATGTCCTGTGGGCAGTGGATGGGTCCAGGTGAGTGCAGGCAAAGCGGCCCGGTTTCCCCTCTTCCCCTCTCTCGCCTCTCTGGTCTCCTTCCCAATTCCACCCTCCTCACCCGCAAGTCCAAGGTCACAGGGGAGCTCAGGTTGCGTAGTGAATCCTCCCCTACGGCAAACTGGTGCTCCAAGCGCAGCAGCAGCATCCCCGGGCCCCAGCGGGCCAGTGTGAGCAGGTGCACCGAGGGCGGCAGCTCCCGGCGCAGCCCTGAGAACTGCGGAAGACAGGACGGGCGATTGAGTCGCAGAGGGGCGGAGCTTGGACGGAGAGGGGCGGGGCCGAGCTGCGGTGGGGGCTGCCGGGTGGCGTAGGGGCGGGGTTTAGCCAGGGATGGGCGGGGCTCGGCCAAGTTGGGCAGTCAGGGCGGGAGAGCTGAGCCAATGAGGGGATAGGGCGTTCCGAAGCTGGGGGCGGGTTCCCAGACCCGGGAGTCCTGGCCGGGAAGGGATAAAACTCTAGCCTGAGACCTTGTGGCTTTAGGGCGAGGCTGACCGAGGGGTGGGGTAAGGCAGGACAGAGCCTGGAGGAGGGAGGGGATGGGGGCGCTTATGGGGCAGTGGGCGTGGCTTAAGTGAGATGGCGCGGGGCCAAGGCGAGGAGGTGGTTAAGGAGATCCACCTGGGGCTATGCCCTGATACAGTCCAGGTGGGCTGTGGCTGGGCATGGGGCTGAGAGGGACTAGTTATGGCCTCCCCAGGGCAAATTAGGGGAGGGGGAGGGCCAGGTGGGTCCCTGAGGAGCCCAGGAGAACCCGCACGCAACCCCGCCCCCTGGAGGCCTCATTCTGGTCCGCCCTTTCTGCCTGCGCTGTCGCCCCTCACCTGCTTGCGTGGAGCAGCCCGGAGGTTGTAGGGGGCGCCGCCACCCTGGGACAGCACCACCTGCGGGGCCAGGACCTCCTTCTCTGCCAGCAGCCGGTGTCCCGCGGCCGCAGTCTGGACGGTGTCCAGCAGCACGAGGTGGCGCCCTCGCACCCATGCCCCTGACCCTGACTCCAGCAGTGGCTCCCCTACTCCACGTCTGTCATCTTTCACCAGCCTCCGGTGCACCTGGGAGGAGAGTGGCCGGGAGAGGGTGAGGGTCATAGGTCTCTCGGGTGTCCCTGGGCCAGAAATTGGGTAAGAGCTTGTGGGAACGTCAAGAGAAATTAAAGAGTAGGGGGGACAAGATGAGGATGAAGGCGAGGATCTGGTAGGGGGACCCCAGCAGAGGCGGATCCAACCCGGCAAGGGGACCAGGACAGGGGGAGGTAAGTACCTAACACGCGACCCAGATAGGGCATGTCAGAGCCTGCAGGGGGTGCCTGGGTAGGGATCAGATAAAAGCTGGGGAAAAAGTCAAACATAAGAATGGAGTTCTCAGCTTAGTGGCGGTCACAAGCCTTCAGAAACAGCCTTCAAGGTCCTGCAGGGGGACCTGGCCTGGATGGGGCTCTGACCTACTCACCATGAGCTCCAGCGAGCCATCTCTCACGCTGCTTCCCCCCTGGGAGCGGTCGGTCAGCACGGTCAGCTGCACTTTCCCATCCTGGGGGGTGAGGGGCAGAGTGAGGGGCAGAGGTTCCACCCAGCCCCAGCCTCAGGCAGTCGGAAGATGATTCAGATGAGGGGTGGCTCCCACTCTGTAGCGGCGGGGAGGGGGCGGGGTGGGGGAGGGGTACCGTGATATAAATCCGGGTGTTCACTGGATAGTAGTTTCCTGCCACCGGCTCGGTCTGGTTCAAGTTCCAGGTGGGTCGATAATCCCGCCTGGGGTGCGGTGTGATTTGGTCATGTTTGGGGTCTGTGTCCCCCACTCCTCATGCCCCCTTCCCCCTCTCCCTCCCACACTCATGTGATCAGAAAATGCCCCCACTGCCCATGGGCCCCAGCACACCGCAAACCACCGTTCCATGCCCTCGGTCAATCCCACCTCCTCTCCAAGATTTCACGGCCATTGCTGTCTGTGTAGAAGACTCCGTCTGTCTCCAGCGACGTGTCAAAGCGACTGATGACCTCCTTCCCCCAGGAATCGCTATAACCGATGGGATGGCAAGGTTGTGGGCCTCACTTAAACCCAGCTCTGTCCTTGCCCCCCACACCCCAGCCCCAGCCTGTACCACTCACCCCACAGGGATGGGCCCCACCGTCCACTCCAGCTCCAAGTGCCGCTGTCCTGGATACAGGCGAACCACCTGGGAACACCATGCTGAGAAGTTCTGGTGCACCTCCTGCACCAAGGCCGTCTGCGGGCACATGGGGATGAAGGGCAGGTATCAGCCCACACCTGAGCAGAGGTAAGCTCTGCAAATGTGCCCCCCACCCATAAATGCCAACATCAGGGTTGACCCCACCAATGGCATGCCTGCACTTTCTACTACAGTCACTGCCACATAATTCTTGAATGTGGCATGCATGCTTGCTGCCTTCCACTCCTTCATGTCCCCTCCTTAGAATAAGATTCTAGCTTGGCACATGGCTACCTGGAATAAAGGTAGACTGTCTAGTCTTTCCTGAGACTATCAGTAGCTGTGTGACTATGGTTTGCTCCCCGCCCCCCCACTATGGAAAGTAATCAAAGTGATGTGAACAATGATCCTTGTCCCTTTCCCTCTGCCACTGGCTCAAATGCAGATGTGATGGCTGGAGCTTGGGCAGCCATCTTGGGCCATGATATAGAAGCGGACTGTTGAGGAAGGTAGAGCAATGAGAGAGAAGGGGTCTGGTTGGCTATGGAACAACCCCACCTTCCCTGGATGGCCCGGCCAGACTTTCTGTTAAAAGGAAAGAATCTATCTTGTTCTAGGCACAGTTAATTTGGGGAACTCTGTTCAAATAGGCAAAACTACATCTTAATACAATGACCTAGGCGTGCAGATGTTCACCTCAAAGGGAAGCACATCAAAGGTGAGGCCCTTGAACCTGCGCAAATGTCAGTGTTGCCATTACCTACCCTGTTCCCACCATAAGAGGAAACATCAGTGAGAGGCCTTGGGAAACGGCTGCTTCCAGCCAGATGCACCCTCACATATCCACCCTAAGTGAGACTCACCTAAGGCCTCACCAAGTGTCAACTCTTAAATATCCACCCCAGATATAAACTCTTCTTACTACAGATCCCTGGGCAAAAGTGATCCTCCTACCTCAGCCTCCCAAGTAGCTGGGACTACAGGCACATGCCACCAAGCCCAGGTGATTTTTCTATCTTTTGTAGTCTCCTTTGTTGCCCAGGCTGGTCTCAAACTCCAGACCTCAAGCGATCCTCCCACCTCGGCCTCTCAAAGTGCTGGGATTACAGGTGTCAGCCACCGTGCCTGATGCTTGCTGAACTTTTGAAGCAGCTACAATTTTCTCCCCCCATTCATGGGCTAAGTGGGAACAGGCCACCCCCAATCTCCAAAGCTAAGTATAATTGTGACACCCACAGATGCGAATTGCTTTGTATGTGTCGGGAAAGACTCTTACACAGTCAGCCCTGAATATCAACCCTGTGGGAGAACCCTCAAATATTCCTAAGACTCGGGTCTTAGCTCCCTTATCTGAAGATGTCAATCCTTCCACCCACACTCTGCACACAGCCCACCACCCTCCTGGGCTCCACACCTTCCCCACTCCCCCTCTCCAACTGCCCATTTGTCATTCCTGGTCACAGACCTTCACCAGTTGAGTTTGAGCCCAGCGCCTCACAGGCAGTGGTTGCTGTTGGCTCGGTCTAAAGATATAAGCACCCGAGGCCTGGGAGCTTATTCTGTCACCTACACTGGCGTTGTACCTGCAGTGGGGCAGGTGAGAGTCAGGTCCGGGCTCCACGCACCGCCCCCCTCCCTGCACCTGGTAGCCCTGCCTCACCAGAAGAAGGCCTGCTGAACAGGTAGCACGAGGTTCTTCTCCAGGTTTTCAATCTCCACCAAGAGCCCCGTTTTAGGGCTGAACGTTGCACGGATGTACTGGGAGAAAACAGTTGACAGATGTTAATCACCGCTGCCTCAGCCAACAGCAACCCCATCCGTCCCAGGGCTCAGGACAAAACCCTGGTGTCACCCTTACCTCCTGCCACTGTCTAACCCCTCACATGTGATCCTAGTAGCCCAGCCCAGCCACTTCATCTCCAAGCTTATCCTCAATCTCCCCACTTTCGGGCCTTCCAGGACTAGTGCAGGTCCCAGTTCCCTGCAGGCCGCCCCACAATCTGTTCCCCGCAACAGCCAGAAGGCACCTGTGACAGCCTAAGTCTCATCATAGCCCTTGTCTTCTCCAAACCAGGGACAACTTGGGCATCTGATCCAGGAACCAAAAATGCCAGGACTCAAGAGACTTTTAGGGGCCCACAGGACTGTTTGGACTTCTTTTAGAATCAGAATAAAACACGAATACAATAATAATAAATTATAATGAACCTGCCTAGTCATATTTATTGTCATAACAACACCATCATAAAAATTAAATTTTTTTTTAATGGAAGAAATGGCCCACAAAGGCAAAAGTGCTAGGGCCCAGGACAGTCTTAATGCAGCCCTGTCCTGCCGGTGGCTCCTTTGCAGTACAAGCTAAAGTCTTCCTATTGGTCCTCAAGGCCTGACCTGTCACCTCCTTATCCTGTCCACAAGGAACACGGGGTTCCTTGTGGTCACTTGAATACGGCACACCCTCCTGCCTGAGGGCTTTTGTGTGTGCTGTGTGTGCTCTGCCTGCCCAGATCCCTCTTGTCCCAAATAGCCACACAGCTTTCTCCCTCAGGTCTCACCTTAAATGTCACCTTCTCAATAAGGCCTTCCCTGACACCCCCTCTAAAATTACAAACCAAAACCTGCCATCAGCTCCGACCTATCAAGTGTCACCCATGATCACACTGGGTCCTCATAATAACCCCAGGAAAGGACACGGAGGCTCAGACAAAGGTCACTCCCTCAAGGACACACAATCAGGGGAGTGGTGATAACAGACCATGAACCCAGGACCTGCTGACCCGGAGTCCATGTGGCTCACCATGACACTGAAAATTTGTCACAGAGGGCAAGGAAGGGGATCTGAATGGGGTCTCACCTCATTTTCAATGGCCAGGATGTGGGATGAGGAATTCTTGGGTCTGGGTTTTGGGGTGCGGGCCTGGGCGTCCCGGCTGGTCAACAGGTCTACTGAATAGACGCTGAAGCCCAGGGCAGGCACTGAGGCTGAGAACAGCAGCTCTGAAAGGTCCTTCTGCTCTGTGCTGGGACTTACCACCACCTGGGGTAAGGGAGGAGGGAAACTGAGTCAAGGTACTGTGAGTACACATACATGGAGGTATCAAACTCAAGGTGGGGGAAGGAGCCCTGGGATGGGGGAAAAAAATCTAGGTGTTGTGGGGGGCTGATGGGGTTGGCAGATTCCACAGAAAAAATTGCACGGAAGATTCACAACGTGGTAAAAATCTACTGGGAGGATGGAGAGACCTGGGGAGCAGTGAGGGAACAAGTAAGGGAAGAGATACTTGAGGCAAGAGAGAGATGGGAAGATTTTGGGGAGAAGAAGAGGTTTGTGGGAGGAGGCTTTCTGGGGTAAGGGGATACTCATAAACAGGAAGAAAATTTCCGGCGTGGGGTGGATATGAAAAAGGGGACCTCTCACGGGAGGCAGATGATCCCAAGGTGGGCTGATGTTAAGGGGCAAAGAGGGAAGAGGCATTCATGGGCAGGAAGTGTTCATGGAGGGGGTTGGTATTCAGGAGGGGTGGTGCCCAAGAGAAGGAGGTGTCCAAGAGGGGAGGGGTGAACTGTCCATAAGGAGAAGTGTCTAAGGGCGGAATATTCGTCAAATGGGCTCACAGAGCTCTGCACAGTCCTGCCATTGGGGTCCCTCACGAGGAAAACGCCTTTTGTGACCGGCAGCCGCACCATCCAATCCACCTTCCGTGCCAGGGGGTTATACACGGTGACCTGGAACTGGGGTAAGAGGGTCAGGGAGGGGATGGGTCACAGCAGGCCTTCTCCAAACCCATCCACCTTGCACAGCCACGTCCCTGAGTGGTCCCGGTGTGGTCAAGGCCCTCCAGGCCAAACTCCTTCGTGGTGCATTGGTCTCTGTCCTGTCCCAGCTTCACTGCACCCCAGGTCATCTCACCCCACCCAGTACAGTCCTCCAAAGAAATTTCGCAGCTACCCCCTGTACAGTCCATCGACCCCCTCTTCGCCCCACCGGGCTACCTGCAAGGTTTCCCCTGCTCTGGTGGCACCCGCCGGACCTGCCTCCCGGCCCCGCCCCTCCCGCCTGGCTCACGCTCGCCGCTTTCTGGCTGAGTGGGCAGATGCTGATGTTGAGGTTGAGGCAGAACGTGAAGACGTCCTTGGAGCCACTGAGCCACGCCAGCGCGTTGCTCAGGAGAACCTGGGGAGGAGCCCAAAGGGACGGGTCAGCTTCGGAGGATCCCTTCTGCGGCTCCTCCCGAACTCTCCTACGACTCGCGGCGTTCCTGTCTCCGCCTCTCATAGGCCCCGCCCCCACTACGAGCTCTTCTAGGCCCCACCCCGCTGCCCTAGACCACGCCCCACACACGCCTTCGCCCTATCCTGTCTCCGCGCTATCATCCGAGAAGCCCCGCCCCCAAGCCTTTTCCAGGCCCCGCCCGGCTGCCATCCACCACGCCCCACACCTGTCTCCGCCCCGGTCTCAAGTTCTCAACCCGCCCTCTTCCTGTCTCCACCCCTCCCCTGCTCCGCCCCACGCACCTCGCACGGCCCCCAGCCCTCAGCTAGCTGGCGCGCGTAGTCGTCGGCCACGTGCTGTCTGGAGGTGCCGCTGACCGCGTCGTGATGCTGGAGCACTGCCATCGCCTCATCTGCAGGCCGACGGTGAGTCGGGTGGGGTTCCACAGGACTCCCGGCCCCGACCACAGGGAGAAGCCAGAAGTCTCCGGTGGACAGCGTTCTTTGGGGCTTTAAGAGGGTACTCAAGGGGGCGACCTAGGGATGGTCTCCAGCTTTGGCCCCGCCCCTGTCCCCTCGGTGGCCCGACACCTACTGAGGGGTGCACTGTTTCCTGAGCCATAGGGTCCCACGTTGGCTGCCGGACCCGCCAGCGCCTCCAGCTGGTTGCACACCTGGGGGGCAGGGAGTATGTTGGGGCACCGGGCCTGCCGGGCCTCCTGGGCTGCCGCCTCGAGCCCGGTACCCACCCACCTGCAGGAAGTTGTAGCTGAGGCGCTCGTAGCGTTTGAGGGCCGGCCGGCTGGTGAAATAGCCGGTCCAGAACATGTGGGGGCCGTCCGCATAAGGGAAGAAGTCGTCGTGTTTCACCGACCTGCAGCACCAGGGGCATTGACAGCGGGGTCATGACCCACCAGGGCATGCCAACCCCCCTCCAAGCTTCCCAGTCCCCACAAATACCAGGTGAGGTTGGCCTTGTTCAGCTCCCAGAGGTAACAAGCAGGGGTGGAGTAGAGAACATTGACGCGGCTCCCGTTTGCCTGCTGCTGGGGGAGGCGTCTGTGTGAGCCCGCGGGAGTCCACACCTTCCCGGGGGCCCACAGGGGTGCGTGTGCACACTCCCACACGTGTGCACACATTCACGCATCCAGTAGGTTCAGAGGCTCTGAACACACATTTCAAGTGCAAACCAATGGTCCAGTGTGAAAATGAATTTGGGCTGAAGCCAATATTACCAGCCTTGAAAGGATTTCAGAGATGCAAGAAGAAACCTGAACTTTTACTAAACTCCTTTTTATTAATTCCGATTTTATTATTAAAAACTGTCATGGACAAACTAAGTGTGACATTATAGGGCAGGAATAATCATTTTTCAGCAGCCAGCATCAGATTGTTACCAAAAGACACAATTTTTATAACGGATGGAAGCTGACTTTCAGCCGAGGAAGGTGGAGGAACAAGATGACCTCCATGAGGAAAAGGATGTTTGTTCTGCTGGTGCTGTGTCCCCAGTGTACACAGTAGGTGCTCAATTAACATGTGAGTGGACAAAGGGCTGTACATGGGACTACAAGCTTTATGTGCATACACACAGTGAAATACACAGACACACATTCATACACTGTGTTCATTCAGCAGACAGTCACTCAGTTCTTCAGTATGCTCAGGATTGCAGACACAATCTAGAACCAGAGAGGCCAGCCTCCACCCTCATGGAATTCATAGCCAAGTGAAGGACAGAGACATTGAACAGATGGCCAGTTGGTTACGACTGACATGGATGTGACATCTTAGCTACGCACTGAAGCTGGTATAAGCAGAGGAAAGATCAGGGCTCTGCCTGGGGTTAGGTGAGGGCTTCCTGGAGGAGGAGACATTGCATCTGGTGTCTTAAAGCAGGAGCAGGAAGTTTTCAGCCAGAAATAATGATAAACAACCACTAAAACGTATTATGTGCCAGGCACTGTTCTACTGGTCTATGCCAATAAACTCATTAAATGTTCATTAACAGCCCTGTGAGATGGGGACCACCATTATGCCCATTTTCTTGATGAGAAAACTAAGGCCCTGAGTGCTGAAAATCATTTCTTAAAGTCACGGAGCCAGTAAGTGGCAAAGCCAGGATTTGAACCCAGGGACTCCATTTCCAAAGTTTGTAAAATGGAATCAGTGACAGGAGAAACAGCAAGAGAGTGTGACATCATGGTGGCCCAGGGACATGGTATTTGCAGAAGAAAGTGGTCAGGATGTTGAAGCCTCTGCAGGGGGCAGGGGCATGGGAGGACTGGGAAATGTCTTTTGGAAGGCCCTGGGTGACAGTTGGTTACTGGGAGCTGTTTCTGTGAAACAGCTGTTCAGGGAGCAAGTGGGGAGGTGGGGACAGAGACTGCACAGGTAGTAACATGTCTGAGATGGGACAGGGGAAGAAACAAGTTTCTGTGCTGATGGGAAGTAGTGACTGCCTGTGCCCACAGCTACAGCCACAGGCCACTTACAGGGACACATCAACACATCTGTGGTAGGTAGAATAACCACCCAAAGATGTCCATGTCCTTTTGATCGCCAGAACCTATGACTATGTTAGGTTGTGTGGCAAAGGAAGGCTGCAGGTGCAGTTAAGGTTGCTTATCAGCTAATCTTAAAATAGGGAGATTATCTTGGATTATATAGCAGGCCCAATGTCACCACAAAGATCTTAAAAATTAGAAGAGGGAGGCAGAAGAGGTGAGAATGAGAGAAAGAGATGTGATTATGGGACCAGGTCAGAGAGCTGCTATGTGGCTGGCTTTGAAGTTGGAGGAAGTGGCCACAAGCCAAGAAATGCAGACGGTCTCTAGAAGCCGGAAAAAGCAAGGAAACGTATTCTCTCCTGGGGCCTCCAGAAGGAACCAGCCCTGCCAACTCCTTGATTCTAGCCCAGTGAGACCTATGCCAGACTTCTGACCTACAGAACTGTAAGACAATGTATCTCTGTTGTCTCTGAGCTGCTAAGTTTGCAGTAATTTGTTATGGTAGCAATAGAAAAACTAAGACAGCACCCGGAGCTATGCACATGACCCAAGGCCCAGGAATACAAGCACATACATGCACGCGGGCATCGCAAGGTAGGCACACTGACCTCAGCATTGACCAGCCGGATGAGTTTGTCAAGATTCTTGAACCACATGTTGGCATTCTCATATTGGAAGTCCGAGCCCATGGTCATCACGGTGTGGTTGGTGCGGTAGTGCTGGCTCTGCAGACCAGAGGGGAGTCCTTAGGCCAGGGTGTCCTGGGCCACCCCTGTGTATAGCTGTGCCTCGGTATGTATGTGGTTAAGGATGTAGGGGCATGGGACTATGGCACATGGCAGCATAGAGACACAGATGAAAGTAGCCACTAGTTGTTGAGCAATTCTCTCGGACCTCTATACAGATGAGGGTATGGGGGCACTGGGCCATGCTATCTTTCCTAATGACAAATGCACACAAATGTGGAAGAGGGGTGTGGCAATGGTCAATGGAATACTATATTCCTCCAAGGGATATGAAAAGGTTTTAGGGCACGTGGGCCATGGAAAGGACTCGGTGCCTTGTATACGTGAGATGAGACCTGCAGGTTCTGGACAGCAGGGTTACCTGCGAAACGGCCAGACGCAGGAAGTAATTGACCAGATCCTTGGCGTTGTACTCGGGGCTTTGGGGGTCCTCCACGACAGGCCCATCGTCACACAGCACATCCCAGCACAGATTGTTCGGCGGATTGTAAATATTGGGGAGCACACCTGTGGGGCCACACCAGGCTCAAGGGGTGCCCCAGCATCCCACACCTACCCTGGAGTCAGAGTTTGCCATGCCCCACCCAGGAAGGGCTTCAGAACTTGCAGGGCCCAGTGCACAAGGAAAATGCAGGACCCCTGTCCACAGATTACTAGGAATTCTAGGACAGTGACCAAAGAGCATTAAACTAAGCCCAGGGCCCTTCTGAGCATAGGGCCTATGGGCCAGCCCTGCCCCCACTGGGCCCCCTCACCAGTGAAGAGGTCGGCGATCGGAGGCCTCAGGCTGGCACTGGCCTGCCACAGCTGCTCCATCTCTTGTGTCCCCTCGCGCTCCAATTTATCTTGATAATCAATGCGCCCCAAGAAGAAGCCATCAAAGCCCATCTAGGGGTGGGGCAGGAAGAGACAGTGTGAATCAGTGCCCAGCACTGTCACCAAAGCTCCTCTCAGCTCTGGGGTGGCAAGTAAGAGCCCAGGTAGAAAGCAGGGCTGGGCTGGGTGCAGTGGCTCACATCTGTAATCCTAGCATTCTGGGAGGTCGAGGTGGGAGGATCACTCCAAGGTCAGGAGTTCAAGACCAGCCTGAGCAAGAGTGAGACCCCATCTCTACTAAAAATAGAAAGAAATTGGCTGGACAACTAAAAATATATAGAAAAAATTAGCCGGTCATGGTGGCACATGCCTGTAGTTCCAGCTACTTGGGAGGTTGAGGCAGTAAGATTGCCTGAGCCCAGGAGTTTGAGATTGCTGTGAGCTAGGCTGATGCCTCGGCACTCTAGCCCAGGTAACAGAGCAAGACTCTGTCTCAAAAGAAAAAAAAAGAAAGCAGGGCTGAATAAGGGAGACCTCCAGTTTCCTTCCAGGTTTGAGAAAGGACCAGAACACATCACCCTAGGAGAACAGGGAGCTGGTAGATTGAAAGCCAGAACCCACCTCCACCTCTCCAGTGTGGTCACAGCCCAAAGGAGGCCTGATTCCAGGAGGGAGGGCCCCTTCTGCAGCCTGAGGATGGGTGGGGACAGAGCACAACTAATGACAAAGTCTTGATCTGTCACCCAGGCTAGAGTGCAGTGGCACGATCATAGCTCACAGCAGCCTCAATCTCCCAGGCTCAAGCAATCCTCCTGCCTCAGCCTCCCGAGTAGCTGGGACTGCAGCAGCTATAGGTATGTGCCACCACGCCCAGATGATTTTTCTATTTTTTTTAGAAATAGGGTCTCGCTATGTTGCCCAGGCTGGCCTCAAACTCCTGGCCTGAGGCGATCCTCCCTTCGCAGCTTCCCAAAGTGCTAGCATTACAGGCGTGAGCAACTGTGCCCAGCCCAAAGCCAGTTTTAAAGCAGAGTAGAGCGAGACAGAGTGGCTCACACCTGCAATCCCAGCCCTTTGAGAGGCCGAGGCAGGAAGATCGCTTGAGGCCAGGAGTTCAATACAAGACTGGCCAACATAGTGAGACTCCCATCTCTACAAAAAAAGCAGGGTAGGCACCCACATGAAACCCAGCTTGGGGAGAAGCCAGGATCGTGGCAAGTGGATGGGGCCAGAACACGGAGAAGGGAAGGTCAAGAAAGGAGGCGGAGCCAGCCCCAGCTGGGTTAGTCTGGGGCCTCAACATAGATAGCTGACTGAGGCCAGAGCAGTAGAGGCATGCCAGTCACTCAAGGGGCAGGGCCTCATCGGGCCAGCAGGACATCACTGAGATTGCAGGGGAAGGGCGGGGCTTGAGTGGCCATGGGCGGAGTCAGAGCAAGTGAAGGGGCAGGTCCAAGAGCGGTTGGGGCAGCACCTGGGAAAACAGCGAGGCCTGTTCCCTAGAGTGGCCGAAAGGGTCTATGTGCCAGGCCACACGGGGGCGCCCATCGTTGCCGAATGTGTCCTCCAGGAAGCGCAGCCCCAGTGTCATCTGGTCCACGATGGCGCCGTAGTGGGTGGCCGCCTCATCGTTCATCACCCAGCCACCGTTGGCAAACTCCAGGCGCCCTGTTCCAGGACAGAAAAGGTCAGGGTCAGAGCCGGGAGTGGGGCCAGGGTGGGTGATGCTGGGGACAAGAAGGCTGGCCTGTGTACTCAGGCCTGGTGGAAGGAGAAGAGGGATTTCTCCCTGGCCAGTGTAGCTGGATAAGGAAAGAGGACCCCTGCATGGCAGGCTTCCCGAGGACCCACTGGAGGTGGGGCCTTGAGGGATGCACAGGAGTTCTGCAAATAAAGGGAGATTCCATGCGGGCGGAGTGGCACGCATGTACAACTGACATGGTGTGATAAAATCTCAGAAACCAGGATTGCAGAAGCAGAAGCTGGGCTGAGCTTCCTTTTTTCACTTCCTTGGGGTTTTCACTTCCTTGGGGCAGGCTCACCCTGGCGCACCAGTTCCCGCACGATTTCCTGTGTTGCATTTGTCTGTTGGTGCCACCAACGAGAGAAGAAGGCGATCTCCACATAGATGAAGCGGCGACTGGGATCTGCCAGAAGGGCTGAGATGACTGAGTCCAGAATGTACTGCACACCGGCGTGCTGGTAGTTTTCCTTGGCTATGGACACAGAGGTGTGGACACAGGCTGTCAGGGGCCAGCATAGCTAAGCAGGATATTCCCAATCACAGGAGCCCAAGGCATTGCCCCCACCCTGATGTCCAGTACCCAGAAGGGACTAGAAGGGCCAGTCCCCACTTTCTACTCACTGCCATAGTAGTACTGGTCCACCGTCTTGAGCCAGCCCACGTCGTCGTGTGTGTGGGCCACCAGGTGCACATTGAGCATGTCTGGCTGTACTGTGGGGCATGTCTGCACAGGGACCCCAAACACACACACACCCTATCAGTAACCCTGGAGTTCAGAGGCAGGCTGGGGTGGGGGTGGGGGTTGGGGGGAGAGTGCAAAGTTAGCCTTGATCTAGAAGTGAGTGACTCAAGAAGTAGACAGGAGGCCTGACCTTGCCTATGTGCAGAGGCCAGGCCCTCCCAGGTAGGACACACACATAGTTGTGCTCACGGATTTAACTCCCACTTTGCACAACCCCACAAAGCAGCTCTCATTTGCACCTAGAGAAAATAATAATAGTAGTAGCTGATGTTTGTTAAGCATTTGCAAAAGGCAGACAGTCACCCTGGGGGATGGGGTGATATTATCCCCAGTTTTCAAAGGAGGGGACTGAGGCTCAGAGAGGGGTGGTGACTTGCCCAAGGTCACACAGCCAGGAAGTGGAGGAGCTAGCCTGGAACTCCAGATGGGCTGACTCCAGAGTCCCAGCTTTCAACCAGTACCCCCTACACACACACACACACACACATACACACACACACACACACCCGCTGCTCACTCCTGGCCCCTCCAATCGCACAGTTAAGTGCACGAAACGTCCAGGCAAGCGACATGTGGACGCAGGTACAATCAGACAGCCCCATTCTCAGATGGGCACAACCAGATCTCGCAATGACACAAAGCACGCACGCAGACCACCCTGTCATATCAGCAACCATTCAGTCGGCACCCACAGAACAGACCACCCACACCTTGGGGCCGGTTCTTGTAAGTTTCCACCCCCAGGCCTAGCTCACCTCGTATCCCGCAGCCCGAGCGCCGGGCGCCGCCAGCAACACCAAAAACAAACAGGGCAGAGGCGGGAGCGGTGGCCGCAGGGCCCCGGAGCTGGTCCGGGGCCCCGCGGCGCGTGGGCAGCCACCAGAGCGGACCAACAAAGCCCGCGCGACGCTGCCCATGGCTCAGAGGTGGCTTCCTGAGGCTTCCCGGGCCCCAGTAAAGAAGGGAAGACGCCCCGCCCCCAGAGCACTGTCTGGCCAATCGGCACCGGTGGAGGCGTGGCTAGGCCGCAGCTTGGCAAGTCACGGGACAGGCTGTATCCCTGGGCAGACCTGGTATCGCTAGGAAATGCAGGAAAGCCCCCCGGCGTGTTCCATCTTCGGACAATTGGTTTGGCCACTAGCGCGTTTGGCGTCTCTCCGGCTTTGTGGGGCCTTAGAGTGCCTCCCATCCCCAGCACTGCAAGGGGAGTTCGTTTGCCCACCTCCCAGTCCCCACAGGATAGAATGGGACCCTCATCAAACTCTGCTCCTAGCCAATCTTGGCCTCTTTGTCCCGGTGGGAGCTGAGGTCTGTTTTTCCCTGCGGGGGGCTGGGTTTTCCTAGGGAATGGGGTGTGTGCATGGGATCCTAGGATGTTCCCTCGACCTTCAGGGCTGGGGACCTCTTTTGACAGCTGTGCTTTTACGTGTATCTTAGAGCCAGATATTGGAATTCACCTTTTGGCTCCCAATAAGCAAAGAAACATGTCTTTCGAAAGAGTGTTAGTTCATAATGTTAAGTTTCCATCTCAAATACTTTCATCCACCGAAAGAAAACAGATAATGCTTCCTCTTTTGACAAGTGTCCGTTCATTTGTGTATTAGGGCCAGATATTCAACTTCGCCTTCTATCTACTAATAGACAAAGAGAAGGGTTTCGAAGCTAGGAGGTATCTAGCTGGTTGGAGACAGACCTCTGGGTTGTCCAGAGAGGAGGGGGGCGTTGACAGGGGGGAAGGAAACAGAATCTTTTATGCCTTTCCCAATTCCTACCAGTCCATCCATGTGATATTAATTTATATGTGTATATGAATGTGTGTATACATGTATGGGTATGTATGTATATGCCATGTGTCTCTATATGTGGGTTTTCCTCTACAGTTCTGGGCTCGTGGTTCCTGCAACCCTTGTTACAGTTTTTTGGTTTAATGTTTAAGCACTTCAGC
Organism: Propithecus coquereli; assembly: GCF_000956105.1. Taxonomy (NCBI): domain Eukaryota; kingdom Metazoa; phylum Chordata; class Mammalia; order Primates; family Indriidae; genus Propithecus; species Propithecus coquereli. The sequence goes on from NW_012140969.1 coordinate 3,301,153, forward strand.
CTTCAGAAGTAAGAAGTAGGCTTCAGGAAACAGAATGTCTCCCTCTGAGCGTCTCCTGCCCTCCTTTCACCTGCCTACAGCAAGACTCTAATCTGATTGTGGGTCTTAAGACCCTCATTCTAGAGAGTCTTCTTTCCTCCCTGGGGGAAGAAACGCTGCACAGAGAGGCCAAGAATCTGAACAGACAGGACTTGTGGGGTCTCCCTAATCAGTAGGAGATTATCTTCTTTTCGGTCCAGTCACATTTCCACATGCTTGTCAATCATGTCTGTGTAATGAAGCCTGCATAAAAAGCCAAAAGGACAGGGTTTGGGGAGCTTCCAGATGGCTGGATACATGGAGGTTCTTGGAGGGTGGCACACCTGGAGATAGTATGGAAGCTCCACGCCCCTTCCCCCATACTACACCCTACACATCTCATCTGTATCCTTTGTAGCATCTTTTATAATAAACTGGTAAACATGTTTCCCAGAGTTCTGTGAGCTGCTCCAGCAAATTAATCAAACCCAAAGAGGAGATCATGGGAACCCCAACTTGAAGCAGAAGTTCTGGAAGCCTGGACTTGTAACTAGTACCTAAAGGAGGGGGGCAGTTGGGGACTGAGCCCTCAACTTTTGAGATATGATACTATCTCCAGGTAGTGTCAGAATTGAATTGGAGGACACCCAGTTGGTTTTCACTGCAGAATCGAGTGTTCGCTTGGTAGTGGGGAGAAATCCCCCTGAACTTTGGTCACGGAAGTCTTCTTCAGTATTGGCGATTGTTGTGGTGTGAGAGCAGAGGGAAAATGGTTAGTTTTTCCTAAATGATTCAGTTTACAGACATGACTACATTCCTCTAATAAGAAAGCCAAAGCCTGATTCCTTAGGTCAGGAGGACTATTTGCTGAGCTGCCAGAGGGCAAAGGTCACTGTCCAGTCCTTGGCACTTGACTTAAGGCACACGAGGTTTGTGAAATGAGCAAGTGAACCACCAGAAGGCTCCAGACCAGGGCCCCACCCCAGGCCTAAGGAGCTGGAGCCCTTTCTCCACTAGAAGGAGCACCCCCAATGAACAGAAGAGAGAGACTGACAGCCAGAGTGGAAAACATTATTAACACGTTTCAACAAGAAAACAAATGAACACACCTAAAAACATGGACGGCATCTCCCGACAGCAGATAGGGGAGGGGAGGAGAGGCGGGGCAGGAGGGTAGGGTACTCCTCTCTATGCCCCACCAGAAATCAGACCCCAGGGAAAGGGCCATTTTCCCTCCATCTAGCTGGGGGCCCTGTGACCACCTCGTTCAGGGAAGTCCAGGACAGCAGCTGAGGGCAGGAGGCTGAGCCACCAAAGGCCAGGCCTGGGGGAAGGTGGATAGAGCGGATCCAGGATGTGACCCCTCTAGGCTGACATCACCAGGGAGGGGTCATGGGCTGCGGATTCTGCAGATAGGACATCACCACGGCAGAAATGGACAACCTGAGACAGGATAGAGGTGTCGGTTTAGGATGAGTTGGCTTGGCCCACCTCCCCCCAACTCAGAGCCCCTCGATCTCTAGGCCAAGCCTCACATGAAGCTACTCATCATCTGCTTCGTGTCCTCTGAGCTCCGGGAGTTGGCAAAGCTGATGAAGGAGCAGTAGACAGCGACCCAAGCACACCACTTCAGCTGCAGAGAGGGAGGGTGGATGGGCAGGTTAGGTCAGTGAGAGGCGCACCAATGAGCTCCCCAAAAGCCACATTCCCAGGTTTCCTGTCCATCGATTCCACTTGGCATAGCTCAGACCTTGCACCCCAGGAATCCCTCAGTCCCACCTCCTCATAGCATACTCCATATACCTGGTTTCTGGTCTTACTCTCCCTCCTTTTTAAAAAAATATTTAAAGACATGGGTCCCACTTTATTGCCCAGGCAGGAGTGCAGTGGCACGATCATAGCTCACTGCAGACTCCTGGGCTCAAGCGATCTTCCTGCCTCAGCCTCCTGAGTAGTTGGGACTACAGGTGTGCACCACCAGCTGCGGCTTTTCCGTTTTTTTTTCTTTTGACAGAGTCTTGCTCTGTCGCCCTGGGTAGAGTGCAGTGATGTTATCATAGCTCACTGCAAACTCAAACTGCTGGGCTTAAGCGATCCTCCTGCCTTGGCCTCCTGAGTAGCTAGGACTACAGGCATGCATCAACACGCCGACCAATTTTTCTATTTTTGGTAGAGTCGCGGTCTCAGTCTTGCTCAAGCAATCCTTCAGCCTCAGACCCCCACAGCCCTAAGATCACAGGCTTGAGTCACCACGCCCGGCCTTGGCTAATTTTTTAATTTTTTTGTAGAGACGAGGTCTCTCTCGTTATGTTGCCCAGGGCCTGTGTCTCTGACCCCACTGCATCCTCTCAGGCCCAAGACTGGCTTTTGACATCGCACGTGCTAAGGACCCTGCCCTTTTTCTACAAATCCCTCCAAGTTGCTTCAAAGCCTGGCCCCACCCGCAGACCACCCTGCCATGTACCCTCCCTGATCCACCGCCCCCACCGCTTCTCCTACCACTGGGGCTTCCTTGGCCCAGCATCGGCCCCGCCCCCTCGGCGCTGGCCGGATGCCCCGGAGCCCGCCCCCAGACCTAGTTCGCCCGCCAAGCTACACTCGTGGAAGCTCAACCCCGCCCACCTTAAGCATAAGGCCGCACATGCTGAAGATCATGCCCAACAGGTTCATGTAGTCCGGCGTCGGGTCGTCCAAGGCCGGGTTACACTCGCTCGGCGGGGGCTTGTACCTGCGACAAGCTCAAGGGTCAGGGGCGCTCAAGTCCCGCCCCCGGGTGGACAAACGCTTCCCTGCGCCCCGACCCACACTCAACCCGAGCCCCGTTGCCATGACGCTGGGGTCCTCACCTCAGCACTTTGTTCGGTCTCCGTGGGTCCGACATATTGTTCGCGGACATAGCGAGTCAAAGGCCAGGGCGGGCCTCTTCCGCTGCGGGAGTTGCAGCTTCCGGCGGGCAAGCGGAGGATGGCTTTTAGAGTAACACCCAAAGCTCTCGCACTTCCGTTCCTTACAGCGGAGGCCAGGACAACCCCCAGGCAGAGGACAGAGAATTAGAAGAGGCCAGAAATGTTCCTTGACAACAGGACGTGAGGGAAAAAATTGGAAAGCGGGCTTCACTATTCCCAACACTGTCGCCAAAACGCTGAAGTTTTTCACCCGGAAGTGAGAAACAGGAAATAGATCATGGAGGACAATAATAAGGTACACCCAAGCGTGGGTTTCGAAGGCTGGGACAGATATCGGGCGGTGAAGAAGGGATCCCAGAACCATGGCTTTCCCTGAGCCAAAGCCGCGGGGCCCGGAGCTGCCGCAAAAACGGTTAAAGACGCTGGATTGCGGGCAAGGGGCAGTGCGAGCCGTGCGCTTTAATGGTGAGCGCCCTCATCTTCATTCCGAGTCCTCTTCCCGCTTCCCGAGGTTGGCGGCCAGTAACCCCCGCCTGCTGTTCCCCAGTGGATGGCAATTACTGCCTGACGTGTGGCAGCGACAAGACCCTGAAGCTGTGGAACCCGCTTCGGGGGACGCTGCTGCGGACATATAGCGGCCACGGCTACGAGGTGCTGGACGCGGCCGGGTGAGCCGGGGGCTGGGCCGGAACAGGAGCGCCGAAGCTGGGATCGGAGATCGATGCTGACTTTCCCTCTCCTGCCCTCCAGCTCCTTTGACAACAGCAATCTCTGCTCTGGCGGTGGGGACAAGGCGGTGGTGCTGTGGGATGTGGCATCAGGGCAGGTCGTGCGCAAATTCCGGGGCCATGCGGGGGTGAGTGCAAGCCTCAAGACTCGTGGGTAGCAGAGGGGACCCGTATTAACGCCTAGGTGGTGACAGGGACCGCCCCCCTCCCCATTACAGCATAAGGATCCTTCTCCAGATGGTGGGACCATCTCACCCCCACATGGCCAGACCATGCAGTCACCAAGCCCTGTCCTCGCAGTTACCCCAAAAATCTTTCACCTCCCCTACCCCTAGCCTTTGTCCTTGCTTTAACCTACACTGGGAACCCTGCCTTTATCCCAGTCCTCCAAATTCCAGACTCTGAGTGGCAGTAATTGTTTCTTAGAAGGTGAACACGGTGCAGTTCAATGAAGAGGCCACAATCATCCTGTCCGGTGAGTCTGGGGCCTAGGCAGAGGGTCCCAGGGTGGTACCCCTACCCCCCAAACCTGACCTCATCTTCATACTGACCTCACAGGCTCTATCGATTCCAGCATCCGCTGTTGGGACTGCCGCTCTCGGAGACCTGAGCCAGTGCAGACACTGGATGAGGCCAGGGATGGTATATCCAGTGTGAAGGTGTCAGACCATGAGGTACTGGCAGGGTGAGTACAGCCACGACCTTGCCCCTCCCCAGGTGCCACTGCGGATCATAGCTGCCTCTGTGCTCAGATTCAAACCTACTCTCAGCCAGGCACAGTGGCCTGCGCCTGTGGTCCCACCTACTCAGGAGGCTGAGGTAGGATCAC
>NW_012140969.1:3305883-3366135 GCF_000956105.1 Propithecus coquereli
ACTTTGAAAAGTGCTCCCTCTGGTGGCTGTGGGGGCCAGGGCAGGTGCTGGTGCTGATTGGGGGAGGTGGGTAAGTGGTGGGATTCTGGGATTACTGTGGAGGAAGAGCTGGAGAGTGCAGGAAAAGGGACTCCAGAAGGACTGCGGGGGGTTTGGAACAGGAGCTGTGGATCTTGGAAACAATGGGGTGATTGGACCCTGGGCCTGAGCCTCAAAGCTAGTGCCTCAGAAGTCCACTTGTATGCACAGGAAGAACAGGCCCAGCAGGGTGGGAGGGCACAGGGACACCAAAGCCACCTGAAGCCATGGAGCCACCCCCAGTCAAGGTTTTGGCTCCATCCACCCTCCTCTCCTGCAGCTCTGTGGATGGCCGAGTGAGGCGCTATGACCTGAGAATGGGACAGCTCTTCTCAGACTACGTGGGCAGTGAGTGTGGCTGCGACTGTGGGGCAGGCAGGGAAGATGGGGGTACTGCCAGGGACACTCCACCTACCTACCTGCCTGCCCCTCCCCTTCCTCTAGGCCCCATCACCTGCACCTGCTTCAGCCGGGACGGGCAGTGCACCCTCGTGTCCAGCCTGGACTCCACACTGCGGCTTCTAGACAAAGATACAGGGGAGCTGCTGGGCGAGTGAGTCCTTAAGGTCATGCTTCCCCACTTCCCCCACCCCTGTGCCCCCCTTACCATGAGGACCAAGCCCCCTGATCCCACCCACTCCCAGGTACACAGGCCATAAGAACCAGGAGTACAAACTGGACTGCTGCCTGAGTGAGCGCGACACGCACGTGGTCAGCTGCTCTGAGGACGGGAAGGTGTTCTTCTGGGACCTGGTGGAGGTGAGTCACCCCCAATCCCACTGAATACCTGGGCACCTACCCCGTCCCAGCCTCATCCTTACCTCAGTCACTGGAGGGCCTGAAAAGGACAGTGATGTTAGGTATTCGAGCTGGGATCTTGGAGGAGAGGACAAGGAAAAAAGGGCATTCGCGGCAAAGGGAACAGCATGTGCTAAAGTGTAGAGGTATGACCTGTGCAAACATTATAGGCTGGCAGCAGCAGCAAGAGCCAGGGCAGGCAGGGCCGCAGATGCCAAGCAGGGCCACTGGCACCAACCAGGGGGTAGCCGATGGTGGTGTCTGACCTTGGATGAGACGGTGTTGTTCAGGAAACCTGAGCTGCATCTGAGCATTCCCCTTCATGGTTTCAAGCCCCGCTGAACCCTCATGCCTCATGTCCTCAATGTGTGCCAGCCTGGCGGAGGAGTGAGGCTGGGAATAGACTGTCCTGGCTTAGTGGGGTCGGGGCTGGGGAGCCTCAGGGAAGGAGACGTTGGCACTTGGCCAGGGAAACTAAGTCCTCTTAAGAGGATGGAGGGAACTGGGAGACCCTGGAGACTTCAGGGACAAGCTGTCACTCCAGGAACTAAGACAGACTGGGAGTTGCCCTGGAGGGAGGACACCGAAGGAACATTTTCAGTGGAAAGAGGAAACATGGTTTGCTTGAGGGGAACTGTCTACACTGTGCTGTGACTGGCGGGTGCTTAGTGGGCAGGGTGGCGCCCAGCCAGTGACCAGGAACAGGGAAGCTGGGAGCAAGACATGCTCAGAGCAGGGTGGCAGCTGAGAAGGTGGAGAATTGGCAGTCTCTGGACACCATCCAGAGGCAGAGCCAAGAGGATTTACTGATAAGGAGATGCGAGTTGCGAAAGAAAGACTCCCAAGACATTTGGCCCAAGCACCTGGAAGGATGGATTTCCCGAGGGGCTCAGTTGGTGGCAGATTAGGTTTGCAGTGTCCAGGAGGCAATTAGAGGCAGGTGGCTGAAGGTCCAGGGAGAGGTGACCTAGGGCATGAGGATACCCAGGGAACTTGGGAGCTGGGGACAGCCTGGCCACCAATGACCACTCCCCACCCCTTGCTCCACAGGGTTCCCTGGCACTGGCCCTGCCTGTGGGTCGCGGTGTGGTGCAGTCGCTGGCCTACCACCCCACGGAGCCCTGCCTGCTCACTGCCGTGGGGGGCAGCGTCCATTGCTGGCGAGAGGAGGCTTACGAGGCAGAGGGAGGAGAAGGCTGAAGCCAGGGACCCACCACCAGGACCAAGGACCAACGCACGGACTCAGAAGGACCACGACACCATTTATTATAGATACACTGCTGTCCAAGGCGGACATGGGGGTTTGGTCTACAAACTAATAAATAGAGGCTGGGGCGAGGCCTCCCTGAGGCCACAGCCAATCAGTCCTCGTTCTTCTCGGGCGTGAAGGCATCCACCTTCTGGGCAAAGGTTTCAGCCACGAGCAGGGGGAAGACCAGGGAGGCATCAGCATAGACCTACGGAGGGGACCTGGGTGAGGCGTGGGGCCAATGGCCACGGCAGGGGAGACTTGCTCCCACCTGGCCAGCCCTTACCTTCACAGGCTGTGCATCCATCCGGATCTTGCCCCAAGAGACAGCCTCATCTGGCCGGGCGCCCGAGTCAGAGCCATCAAACTCCTGGGCCGTGTTGATGTAGACAGCATAGTCGGCTCCGTTGCGCTGTGGGGAGGGGCAGGGTAGACCTGGTCAGCTGGTGGCAGGAGACAGGGACACACAGGCAGGATACCATAGCCAAAGAGGCTAAGGGTTGTGTCCCAGATGCAGGCAGCCCCTGGCAGCCCCTTACTCCAGGGAGGTGCCTGGGGTCACGGGGGTTGCCAGGCAGACTTGCCTAGACCTACCCGCTAGGTCTCAGCAACCCTCCCCCACCTACACAGCAGGAGCCATTACCAGCTGTTATCTTCAGATGACCTCCAAAGCCAACCACCTGCCCACTTCTGCAAAGCCCTGGTGCAGGTCCTCTCTCACTTCCCTTGGAGCAAAAGCCAAAGGCTGCCCTGCGGCCTGGCAAGACTGTGCTATATCACCTCCCGGCCCTCAGCACCCCCGCTGTCCCCCTCACCAAGCTCCCAGCTGTTCCTTGACTTTGCACTGGCTGTTCTCTTCCCCAGGAATTCTCCCCAGTGACAGCCATCATGGCTCAGACGAGGCACCTCCCAAAAGCCTCTGCTCACAGGTCACATTTCCCAGAAGCCTCCCTGAACACCCTCATCCAGCCTTACTTTTCTCCATGGCAATTACTGCCACCCGACATGCATGTCACTCGTCTGCTGGCTGTCTCCCCAGCATGCAGCCCAGGCCCAGCACACACATGCCACCCCACTCACCATGAGGTTGGCGTTGGCGATGTGGTGCTTGACCACACCCCCGCCCAGGATGATCATCCCCGAGCGCTTGGCGAAGATGGCCTGGGTGTTGATGAGCCTCAGGTCTGGGGGAAGAGAGACGGCTGTGCTCAGGCCTTGGGCTCAGATGGCCCTCCGTCCCGCTCCTGTGGCCCCAGCGCCTCACCCTCAACGATGTCCAGGACCAGGCCTGGGTTCTTGTAGGAATGGAAGAAGATCATGTCGCCCAGCGAGCCATCTGTAAGTGCTGGGCTCAACACGGGGATGTGGTTCTGGAGAGGACAGGACGGGACAGCAGCTGGAGCTCAGAGCCTGCTGGGGACAGCTTGGTCCCCATCCCAGTTGCATCCCTTCCTCCCTCTCTGATTGTGGGCCTTTTCATTTCTCTGGGCCTGTTTGCTCCACTGTAAAATAAGGATAACAGTAACACTCTCACGGACGGGGAGGCGTATGTGCGGAGACCCACACACAATACTTAGGATGTGGCCTGGCACATAAAGAGTGGTAGCCGTTGTTATTTTTCAGACTGTTGGACTTCACAGCCTCTGGGGAGCATGGGACTCTGAGCCAGGCCCCAGGGGAGTTGCTAAGTGCCACCCCACTCCTCCTGGTCTAGGAGTAGCACTAGGATACCAAGATCCTCCCTCAGTATGTGTGTGACCTCAGACAGATTACCTAGTGTTTAAGGTGCCCCGTCTAAGAGTGGGGATGCTGACAGTGACAGGAGTGACTCTCCAGGTGGCTGTGCAGGTGAAACAAGGTAACACATGCCAGAGCCTGGCAACTCTGCCCCCACCCAGCCCCTCACCTTCTGGGCCCAGTAATACACCGACTCTGGATTGTTGATCTCCTTGCCCAGCCGGGCAATCATCTTGGAAGGTGTCCACTTCACACCCTAGGAGGAGGCCATCAGCTTCAGCCAGAGCACCCCACCCCTGCCCTGATTCCCACCACACTGGCCCCTCTGGGTCACTCCAGCCCTACCTCTGTGTTCTGCTCCAGCACCATCTGGTCCAGAATGGGCATCAGCCAGTCCTCAAACTTGCAGTAATTGTCATTGGGCACTAGTAGGTTCCCAATCCTGTGGTCAGGAGGCATGTGGGCATGTGGGCATCAGGACCCAAGACCCTGGGCCCAGCTCCCCTGCCTAGTACCACTCAGCGTTCTCACCTGTTGATCCCATTCTCCCGGAGCTCCTTCCCCCTGAGGCTGAACTCGCCCAGGTATGTGGGCGCCAGGCACTTGATGAGATCCTCCTCCACACCTCCAGCCGTGGTCACCAATACGTCCACCTGCAGCCACAAGGCAGCAAGGTTGGCCCAAGAAGGGAGGCCCTGCCCTCATTCTGGGCAGCACTTCTAACCTCAGCCTCATTCATTGACCCTGGGGGGTTGTTCTGCTGCAAAACAAAACTCGATTCTGTCCCTCTGCGTAAAACATACCCATCTCCCTTAAATGATCAATAACTGCATTGACCATTGACCCAGAGAGGCCAAGGCCACAGCCCCACCGGGTCCCCACCATGTTGTGCTGCACGAGGTAGCGAATGGTCTCACGGATGCCTGAACTGATGAGGTTGGATGTATATCCCAGGAAAATGGTGCAGCCAGTGAGTGGGCGTCGGCTCTGGGTCAGGTCTGCATGCTGGTCTTCATCCTGCGACAACGGCTCCAGCTTCTTCTCGATCTGGGTGTAAGGGCCGGGTCTAGCTAAGCACCGGTCCCCAAACCCGAGCCCAAGGACCCCAGGTGGGTTTCAGAGTCAAATTCCACCCCCAGGCCTTGCCCACTCAGGGATACAGGACCACTTCTACTAGGGACCAGGGAACATCCCCTGTGCAGACCAAATCTCAGGGCACACGTTCTGGCTTCGCCCCCCTTTAGGAATCAGAGTGTTATCTCCTTTTCAGGCCCGGTTCCCTTCCCTGCTGGGAAAAGCAAATCCAAGTCCAGGCCCCGCCCATTCCATAACACTAAATTTACCTAGAACCCGCCCCTGCGTAGAAAAAGGCCCCACCCCCTCCTGTTGTACTAGGATTTAACAACTGGAGGCAAAGTCTCCGTCTCGGCACGGATACTCCTGCCCAGGCTAAGCCCCGCTTCTCCCCAACTATTGGGCCACCTCGGCGAAGGACACGCCTCCTCCAAGTTCCGAACTGGACCTTCTAGAGGCCCCGCCCCCGGCCCTGGAAGTCCCGCCCCAAGCCTCACCATGGCGTTGACTTGCTGCACCGCGCGCCCGAAGTTGGTTGCTTGGAAGCCCGTGGTGCCGAAGGCTTCCAGCAGTGCGCGGTAATCCACGCCGCGGTTGAAGTCGTAGCCCCGAACCTGGGCGCTCTCAGGCGGCAACGCCGAGCTGTGCTTTAGCACGGCGGCCAGCGCCGCCGCGGGCGCCTCCCCCTCCGGGAAACCCTCCATGCGCCTGAGGCTGGCTCTCAAGTCAAAGCCGCCCTAGGCCGGGCCTATGGCGGCCTCGGAACGTGTTAAGCCCCCAACACGCGCGTCTCTGCTACAGCACAGGAAGTAGGGCTCGAGAGAAAGCACGGGGGAAAAGGCCGGAAGTGGCTCAGTCACATGACTCTCTGTGGCGCTCGTAGCTCAGGACGCGGCCATCTTTGCGCATGTGTTCCGTAATACGGAAGCCGCGAAAAGCCGCTAGTCCTTTTCGCGTGTTCTCAGCTTCACTGGAACGAAGATTCTCATTTTAATGCCGCCTGCTGGAGACCCACCGCCTTGCGCGGCGCTTGGCAATTCGTTTCTGTCCCTTCGAGACGAGAGGATGGCTTCTTAGGCGTCGCCCTTGACAGGATTTAGGTCACCAGGTAGAGTCACAGTTCCAGCCTCTCTGAGCCTCTCTTGTGTAATGGGATAGTGAGCCCTGTTCGTGCTCTCGCCAGTGTCCAGAGCCTCCGCAGGCTGCATAACCTTCTGTTCTTCCTTTCTGTGCAGCTGTAGCTGCCACCTTCTCTGGGAAGCCTTCCCTGACCTTCCACTGGCTCAGGGGCTTCCTTTGGGATCCTGGGCTGACACGTCTTTTTCCCCCAGCAAGACTTTGAGACCCTCGGTGGCGTCTGTATCTCAGACGCATCCTCCTAACAGTGCACAGAGTCCAGTGGGGTCCTTTTTGTTCACTCTCTCTACAACTTATGAAGTCTTTACTGTATATTGGGCTCTGCTAGGCCCTGAGGATGTAGCGATGAGTAAGACCAAGACGTGGACCCTGCCCTCCTGGAGCCCACGGTCTGATTGGGAAGATAGAAAGTTAACAGTGGTAAGTGCTATTCAGGATTTAAACAGGATGATTCAAGAGTCTAGGCTGGGGTGGAGGAGTTGGTGGCTTTAGTTGGAGGGACAGGTGACTGGGGAGGTGAGATTTGAGCCAAAGCCAGAAGACAGAGAAAGTCCCCGTATGTGAAGATGGGGGAAGGAGGCCACTCCCTGCACAGGGGGGAGAGAACAGCTGGTGCAAAGGTCCTCAGGCTGGAAATAAGCCTATGTTATTGGAGGAACGGAATATCTTCCTTGACATCCTTGATGTCCCCACTTGGATCTCAAAGTCACTCCGTCCGTCCCCTCTCCACCTAACCCTGATCCTTCTGCATCTCAGCAAATGGCCCCGTCCTCCACTCATCTACTAGGCTAAAACCTGGGGAGTTGAGCTTGACGTCTCCCCTTCTTTCACACCCCACGTCCATTCATCAACATGTTCACCAACCTCTATGTATAAAATAGGTCCCAAATCCAGGTGTTTGCTTCCTCCCCATGGTCTCCATCTGGGTTCCCTCCCCTCCAATTCACCTCCCAGCTGAGGCCAAAGAGCTCTAAACATAAATCAACACATTGTTAAAACCCTCTAACGTGGCTTTCCCCTTGGAGTAGAAGCCTTCAAGGGCGCCTGCTGACCTCCCTCACACCCCTCCAGCTACACGGACCATTTTGCTGTTCTTGGAACCCACCAAGCTCTCTCCCCACCAACAGCCCATGTATCTGCTGCTCCTGCCTGGAGCACCCCCTTCCCCAGTTCCTTCTCTTCCTTTGGGCCTCAGCTCAAATGTCACCTCCTCTGACAGGACTGCTCTGAGCACCCTTCTCTTATTTACCTTGATTTTATTCTTCTTTCGTAATAGTCTCTTTCAAATGTATTCTCTCACTGTGTACATTTTGTTGGCTGTTGTCTGTCCCTCCCTGATAGAATGGCAGCTCTGTGAGAGCAGGGTTTTGCATAGTGCTGGCACATATTAGAATCTCGGCAAATAACACTTGATCCCCCCTAAAATTTGTATCTTGAAGCTCTAACTCCCAGCACCTCAGAATGGGATTGTATTTCGAGACAGGGTCTTTAAAGAAATACAAAGTTAAAGCAAGGTCATCGGGGTGGGTCCTAATCCAATCTGACTGGTGTCCTTATAAGAAGAAATTTGGACGCAAAGAAACAGGGATGCCGGTACACAGAGGAAAGGCCATGTGAGGACGCGGCAAGAAGGCCACCATTTACAAGCCAAGAAGAGAAGCCTCAGAAGAAACCAAACCTGCTAACACCTCGATCTTGGATTTCCAGCCTCCAGAACTGTGAGAAAATAAATTTCTGTTGTTTAAGCCACTCAGTCGGTGGTATTTTGTTGTGTGGCCTAAGCTGACTCATACAGTGCTGAATGAATAAATGAATGAACGAACGAACAGAAAGCTGTCATGATGATCCAAGGGAGAAGCTGGTGACCAGGGCATAGGTAGGTGACTGCACTGGTCCAGGTGGGCCAAGATGGGGGTATGAGTGGTGACAGAAGTGACCCCTTTGAGAATCTAATTTGAAGGCTGATCTGATGGCACTTGAGATAGAATGAAGGAGTAGGAGATTTGGGCCTGAGCACTTGGTGCAGAGTGGTGAACTTTATCTGGGGGCAGAAGGTCTTGGGGCAGAGGAAGCCATCAGCATCAGCGAGTGGATCGAGTCTCCTCTGCAGGAGAGATTCCAGGCAGTGCAGACAGGAGGAGGGGCCAGCTGTGCCCGAGCGCGGGCACACACTGCATGTCGGGAGTGGCAGAGGCTGGCAAAGGAAGGGTGTTGGGCCAGTCAGCAGGGGACCCAGCAGGTCAGAGAGAGGCCAGGGCCTCTTCACTCCCCCAGACAAACCGCCTAGCCCATTAGGACCCAGGTGCCATGTGACTAGGACAGCCCACAGGACCTGCTGGGGCAGGAACCCCCTTGGCTGAGGCAGCTGCTGCTGCTGCCACCACTGGTGACATTTCACTCCATGAGCATCCTGGCTTCAAAGTCTCTGCAGGACTGGGGAGGAAGAAGAGGGAGTTGGGGAGGCCCGCGGCATAGAGGAGGGAGCCAGAGCAGGGCGGCCGCTGGAGGACCAGGCAGCCAGGTGGCTTCGGCCAGAGTCCTCAGCCAAGGTACGTGGGCCTGACAGGCCTGGGAACAGCCACCCCCATCCTGCAGCCCCCAGGGGACACGTGGGGAGGTGCAGGGACCCTGAGGCAGCCCTAGGCTCCCCTACAGATCTGGGTTTGGGCCCGCTGCCCACAATCCTACCCGCTCTTCCCCAGATGTCCAGCAAGGTGGCTGTTGGCAGTGACATTGGGCAGGCCCGCCGGACAGTGGAGCAGCTGCGGATGGAGGCAGGCATCGACCGCGTGAAGGTGAAGGTCAGGGCGGCACAGGTGGTGGGGAGAGGAGGCAAGCATGCGTGGGCTGGGGGGCAGGCGCACACCCAGGTCTGGCTGAGTGGCTTGGTCCGCAGGTGTCCAAGGCGGCCACCGACCTGCTGCAGTTCTGCACGGAGCAGGCCAAGAGTGACCCCTTCCTCGTGGGCATCCCGGCCGCCACCAACCCCTTCAAGGAGAAGAAGCCCTGTGCCATCCTATGACCCCACAACAGTGTTACCCTGTGGCCCCCGCAAACCAGGGGCCCTCAATAAACATGAAGTGAACGCTCCCCAGGATGTGGCTGGGCAGGGCTGAGATGTGGACGCTGGGGAGAGGGGTTGGCACTGAGGGCTTGCAGGGGACAGGGTCTACCCCCAGGGTCACAGCCACAGCAGCACACACACCCTGGAGCCTCCCACCCTCCCCCACACCCACGGGGTCTCCTGAGCAGATGCCCACTCCCACTGTACGGACTCATGTCCAGGGTTCGAGTTATAATCTACACACCCACACGCGCCACATGTCACACACACAGAGGCAATGTCACAGACACAGGTGCCCATGGTCCACTGGACTCTTCTTCAAACACACACACACACACATCAGTGACTGACACATGCACCCAGCCCTGCCACACCGTCCCCCCCGCCCACCCCCGTACCCGCCTGCAGCGCCCCAGCACCAGGCAGGCGCGGACAGGGCCCCGGGCGGCCACACCACACTCACACTCCAGGCCTGAGCACCAACACGTCAGTCGGGTTTATTTCTCCTTTGCTCCCCACAGAGAGCGGGGCGTCCAAATCATAAAACCGGGGCCCCAGGGGGGAAAGCAGCTCCCTAGGTGGGCCAGAACCCCAACTTCACCTCCGTGGGCACGGGGCCCAGCGCAGGGACCCCCACCCAACCATGGCCTGGACTCTTTGTGCCCTGGGCCTGTGGGGCGGGAGCAGAGGCAGCACCAACACAGGAAGGTCCCCGGAGAACAGTGGCGGAGGCCCAGCCTGCCGGCTGGCAGTGTCCACATCCACATCCCCGTCCACCTGCTCAGGCCTGCAGTCTCCAGACCTCCAGCGACAGGCCCCCAGAGGCAGCCACCACCAAGTTGCCCTCGGCACAGACCTGGGAGGGCACAGGGACGTAGGGAGTTCGGAGGGCAGCGTTCTGGGCGGGCAGGGCTGGGCACGCAGGCCAGGGCCTTACCCCATTCAGCACGTTGTGGTGGTTTCGAATGCAGATGGTCCTTGGTGGGTCTGTGGGCACGTGCACCTGGTGGGGGGCAATGGGCAAAGGTCAAGGGGCATGACCCTGGCCCATGGAGGTGGGAGATGGGGACTGTCCCCCAGGCACAAGCTGGGCAGGAGCCTCACCCGGATGGTCTTGTCAGTGGATGTGGTGTACAAGGTCCCCAGCGAGTGTTTGATCCCTGTGATATGAGACCTGTGGCCCACGTCGAAGGACTGCGGGAGGGCAGGAAGGATGACACTCAGGTGAGGCTCACCCAAGGCCAGCCCTCCACACCACGGGGGGCTCAGGGGCAAGGAAGGAGGCCTGGGGGAGGGACGGGTATGGGCAAGGGCCCTGCAGACCCGGACTAGCTGGAAGCAGCCATTGCGGTTGGCGAAGACGTGCAGCAGGCCCTGGTTGTCACCAGCCCAGAGCTGGGGCTCCTGGTAGGACATGCAGAGCAGGTAGGAGTCCAGCTGTGGGAGGGACAAGGGACAGGGCAGCTCAGGCCAGGCCAGGCCAGCTGCAGCCCTGGTCCCTCCAGGCCCCTGGGGGGCCCACCTGCAGCCGCTGCAGGACGCTGTTGGCTCGGCGGTCGAACACCACAAGGGTGTGGTCCTCGCTGCCCGAGATGATGTGCCGGTCGTCCGCCAGCAGTGCCAGCACAGCGCTGGAGTGCAGCCGCCGGCTCTTCAGCAGGGCAGGGCCGGCTTCGTGGGCGATGGGCCGGGAGGAGGGGGCACATCAGAGCCCCTCAGAGGCCCTCCCCAGCCCACCCAAGCATCCCGGGCCTCTCTCCTCCCTGGCAAAACCCTCGGTCTGCTCTGTCCCCTACCCTGCAAGCGACCATCTCTCCTCTCCTGTTCCAGCTAAATCTGGACCGTCCCAGGACCCCCAGGCCTCTGCCCCTCCCTGTCCCCTGTCCCATCTCCCTCCTCCAATTCCACCTACCCTGCTCAGCACAGAGCCGACCAGGGCAGTCTCAGCGCCAACCCCCTCTGCCTGCAGGTGGGCCTGAGACGCGCCCCACCCCGCAACCCCACTCCGGCTTGGCCTGGACAAGGCGCACTGGCCCTTCAATTAAACAAAATAAGAACGAAAAAGAAACAAACAGAAAAGACTTCTGTGCCAGGCAGTGTTTGTTCTAGGTGTTTTATGTAAACTAACTAACTTATCCACTGGTGTCTTATTGTCATTTCCTCCCATTAAGCCCGTGGGGCTGAAGTGTTGTTATTATTTGGATTTCACAGATGGGGAAACTGAGGTTCAAGCTGGCCTGGGGCTGCACAGCTCGGAAGTGGGAAAGGCAGGATTCTAACTCAACCCTGGAGGCTACCAGGCTTCCTCTGAACCCCCTGCCCCAGTCGTCTCTGTTGCCCCAGCACAGCACCGGCCACTCAGCGGTTAGCATCTGCTCATGGGACTGTCGCTCAAGCCAGGCCACAAGGTCTCAGTGCCTCCTTCCCCAGCACAGCTCTGGAGACCCCAGGCAGCCCTGTTCTCCCAACCCAGGCCCCGGGGTCCCTGGCCTACCTCTGGGGTCGTAGACGGTCACCTTCTTGTCGTAGGTGCCGGTCACCAGAATGTCAGGCCGGTAGGACAGGCACAGCACGGCTGCCTTGGCCCTGGGGACACACAGACCACAGGGCTCAGGCTGCGGCCAGGCAGGGCCCCACTCCGCCAGGCCCCCTGGACCCCTCACACTTTATCTCGCCAAACTGCTGTCCATCAGCCGCCATGTCCCAGAGCTTCACTGTGCTGTCCCAGGAGCCGGAGCACACATGGTGGTCCTGCGCCGCCAGCGACCACACCCAGCCCTGCAGGACCAGACACAGCAGTCACACATGGCTCCCCACCACGGCCCACAGGGGCAAAGCTGGGACTTCCTGTTTTTGCAGTCGTGGCTCAGAGAGGTCAATACACTCACCTGAAGCCACAAAGTTTTTCCTCCCTAACACCCAATGTGATAGACACTGTGGGACAACACACAACTCTGGCTCCATGGGATCATCCCCATTTCACAGATAACAAAAATCAAGGGGCAGAGGAGAGAGGGAGACAACTGACACGAGAACCCAGAGCAAGCCTGAACCCAGGTGACATTAGACTTTGGGTCTGTGGGTCAGTCTGACATGAGAGTCCAGGACAGGGATGCCACACCCAGTAACATTTCTAACTCAAGTTCTTCACTTCAGACACTCGGCACCAGTGGTGGTCTGCCTCAATCACATGACAGTGTGATCAAGAGTGCAGCCTGCACTCCATGACCTGGGCAAACCACATCACCTCCCTCAGTTTATTCATCAGCAAAATGGGCAGAAAAACAGCCCCCACCTCAGCAGCTACTATGCAGAGTGCCAGATGCAGACTGACTCATCCCTCCCCAAACCCTCTCAGAAGGGTACTGTCGTGTATCCTGTTTTACAAACGAGGAAACTGGGGTCCAGAGAGCTTGAGTCTCTCACTCAAGGTCACACAGCCAGGAAGTAACAGTGGGGATTTGAACCCAGCAGCCTGTCCCCAAGCGTGAGCTCTCAGCCTGGACCACCTTAATGCCTGGCAGAGGTGTCCCTACACAGACACTTCTCTAGGGACGACAGCCATGCTCAGAGCTGGCTGATCCGCAAGGCAGCCTCGTAACTGCCCTGCGCTGGGCCTCTCAAGGTATGCCTGACATCTTTCGGGCACCGACTATGTGTCAAAGCTTGATCTTAACACATACTCTCATTCATCCTCATTCTAACTGCCCACTGGGCAGAAGCAGAAACTGAGGCACAGAGAAGTAACACAGCTCACCCAAAGTACACCAACAATAGCAAAGCAAGATTCAAATCTATGAGGTCTGGTGGCAAAACCTGGGCCTTTAGGCAAGGCACGCTACCCAGGCCTCTTACCCCCTACCCCTGCCTGACCCCTCACCTTGTGGGTGCTGTTTGGCTGGGTGCCCAAGGCTTTGACCAGAACCTGGCTGGGGTCCGCCCCCAGCTGCCGCAGGTCCCACAGGTTGACGTTGCGGTCTCGGGAGCCCGACAGACATAGTGTCCCGCCCTGGGGAGGGAGGGAGGTGATGTTGTTGGGGCCGCCTTGGCCCACCCCTGCCTGGCCCCCACCAGACTTCGCCTCACCTGGAGCAGCAGCACTGAGTCAATGGACGCAAAGTGCCCGTCGGCCAGGCAGAAGTACTCGGCCCAGCGCCCATCCTCTGCCCAGTGGGCCAGGTGCTGTTCCAGCTCAATGCAGGCTGCCGGCCAGTCAAAGTCCTCCTCTGTGGGGCACCATGAGTAGGGTCCCCAGTGGGCAGGGACCCTACCACCCACACCAGCTGTCTGAGCCCAACCCTGGCTTCCTGGGAGCCCGCCATACACCAGACTTGGACAGAACCCCATCTGGATTCCTCAGCCAACCCCAAGCAGACCCAGAATCTGGCCTTGGGGCCACCTGCCCAACCATCTCCCAGGCAGATCTAGGATTGACTATTCCTCACTCCAATTTCCAGAAATCAGGGGCCTCAGGAACACCTTTCCAGGCTGCATCCCCCAACCTAAGCCTGGGGTACAGCAGCCTTGGGACGTTGAGGTCCTATTTTACCTCTGACTGAGATGCGGCCTCAGCCCCTCATAGGAGCTGGGGTCTCATGACTAACCCTTCTTGCCTCAGCCATCTCAACCAGACCAAGGGGAATGTTTCTCAGACTAATCTCTGTAAACCAGGGAGCTTTGTCAGGATGCAGAATCCAAGCTCCAGGTGCAGGTGGGTCCGAAGCATCTATGTTTATCAAGCTGTTTGGGAGAGTATGACCCAGGGTGTCAGACGGCAACACTTTGAAAATCACCAATCCAGGCCCCCTGCCCCTCTGCAGAATCAAAGCTTCCAGGTTAGCGTAATCAACCAATCAACTTGTTACTCATGTTGGCTCAAGGACCTGCACATCCAACAATTTCAGGATCAGCAATATTAACTCAAGGTCCCCATGCTGTCTTCTTCCCCCAGGACCAACCAACTCAGGGACAGGAGGAGTGACCACCAAACCCTGCCTAAGATGCGGGGTTAGACCCAGGGCTTGAGGATCTGTGGTTGTTGGTGTCAGGGATCCCAATACCTAAACCCTAATATGGTTCAAGGGTTGCAGGCTCTGGAACCTGAGCCCCTGCCTCACCCTCAGCTAGGTCAAGGCTCTAGGGGGTTAGAGGCTTTGGCAACACCATTTGCTGCCTCAGCCTCCAGGCTAGACCTCAGAGCCTGAGAATTCTTGGGCAAGCCTCTGAGCCCCAAGCAGATTCCACAGCCTGAGACTTCAAGTGCCTGCGTCAACCCCACAGCCTGGGGTTACCGGCTTGGTACCACCAGCCCCGAAGCCTAAGGATCCTTTGAATCCTGGGTTCAGGAACTCCAGCCCCCAGGGTGGGCTTTCACAGCTTCAGGACCCCAAGTGTCTGCCTCATGGTCTACCCAGAGGTCCTCAGGGGTTTTGGCACCACGGTAGCGACCTCAGCCTCCGGCCAGAGCCAGGCCAGCCACGAAGCCTGTTCCAGAGGCTGTGCCCAGAGTAGCCCAGGTACCCCCTCCCCCGCCCCAAGCCTGATCTGGGCGGTCGTCCCTGGCCCCCGGATGCGCGCACCTTCCACCACTGGGTAGGGCGCGCGTACGCGGCGTTGTGCGCGTAACCTCCAGGTGACACGGTCACGCACGAGGTCGCGCAGCGCGTGACACACGCGCGGCAGAACGTGGAGCACAAGGCGCGCGTCCAGGTAGGCGCAGATCTCCAGCAGCAGCTCCGGGGGAAGGCTCAGCAAGCCCGGAACACCCACCGCCGAGACCTTGGATGTGGCCCGCGGTTCCAGGGCGCTCGGGGACGCGGCAGGCGTGGACAGCGGCGAGGCGCGCGGGGGCGTCAGCCTGGGTTTTGGCGGATTGAGCACGCGGGCCACGTAGGCCTCGGCCTGCGCGTCGGGGTCAGGCTCCGGCTCCGGGTCCGAGTCTTCGTCCCAGGTTCGGGGATCGTCGTACAGCTCTGCGGGCAGCTCCATGGCGACCGGGTGGGCGCGGCCGGCGCGGCCCTGTCAGCTGCTAACCCGGCGTCCTGTCTCCTAGGCAGCGCGAGGGCACTTCCGGCGCTGCCTGCTGACGCAACTTCGCCGACCGGAAGCGAGCCGTCCGCGGGGAGACTGGCTTAGCGTTTAAGACCGGCTCTCTCGAGGGGGTCTCGTGCTGCAACTGCTTTGGCCTTAGCCTGGGAAATGCAGATTCGGGTTCCAGGTTTTGGAACCTGGAACATCAGGTTCCAAAATGCAGCATCTGTAGTGCTGTCGATGCAGAGGGGCAGCCGACTTTAGTTTAAAACGCAACTCTGGCCGGGCGGGGTGGCTCAAGCCTGTAATCCCGGCACTTTGGGAAGCCAAGGCCGGGAGGATCGCGTAAGGCCAGGAGTTAGAGACCAGCCTGAGCAAGAGCCAGACCCCGTCTCTAGAAAAAATAAAAAAATTATAGCGGGGTATGGTGGCACACACCTGTAGTCCCAGCTACTCGGGAGGCTGAGACAGGAGGATCGCTTTAGCCCAGGAGCTTAAGGTTGCAGTGAGCTATGATGGCGCCACTGCACTCCCGCCTGGGCGACAGAGCAAGACACTAACCCTCTCACCAAAAAGAAAAAAAAAAAGGCTCTTACTGTAGGCGCCTGTTACAGGTGACACAGCTTAGAACTAGGCAGTTAACCTATCCATCTGAGCAGCACTTGCCTGTTCTCTGCTTGACACTCTTATACGTACGTTTGTTCCAACATCACTTTCTCAGAGAAGCCTTCCCAGGGTACCTTGCATAAAATTTTAACCATTTCCCCGCAACATCTCTGCCTTCCCGCTGTATTTCTCTCCATGGGACTTATCACTGTTCTGCTGCTTAGTCTAGTTCCTCTCATTAGAATGTAGGTATTTGTTGAATGAACCTTGGGGGGGTGTCAGCATTTTTTAATTGGTTTCCAAGTTGATGCAGGTGATCCTTGGGCCATGCCAAGGTTGCAACAATATTTTATTCTCAGATCGTTTTGTAATTCGTAGGCGTAGTGATTGGGTTTTCATGCTCATGGGTGAGATGTGCCTCCCTCATACCTTGTTTAGGACATCTGCACATTACCCATCTGATGTGAGAAAAAAGAAAAAACAAACATTCTATTTGGAAGACTGTGTGTTCCCTCAGGGTTGGAGCTTTTTCTCATTTGCCTCAGTAACTGCAGTTCCTATTGACATGTCTCCCTCAGGCCTGGTGGTGGGCTGAGCCTCCTACAAAACTTTCTAACCTACCCTGTTGCGCAGGGTGGGCAATAAAGACCTTCTAGGTCCGTAAGTGCGGCCTTTTGACTGAATCCAAGTTTTACGGAACAAATCCTTTTGTTAAAAGGGGTGCAGCAGAGAAAGATGAAGCTTTTCTTGTTTCCTCTGGTGTTTAAAAAAGAACAATCTTGAAATCAGAAGGCCACAGATTCCCCCACTCCTTTTCTTACATACCTAATCTTCGGTCTTTCATATTCACCTTCCCATTTTACAGGGAAGAAAACTGAGAGGCTTGGGGTGCCAACTTCATGCTTACTTCCCCTCCCTCAGTTATCTCCTGACCAGAGTTCTGTTTGCCCCCTTTCCTTAAGAGCCCCCCTCATTTCCTTCTCCACTACCAAAGCCAAGGACACAGGAGGCCAGAGACCAAGGAGTTCACAAGAAACTGATCTTTACTCAACAAAGTTCTACACAAGTGGAATCTCACGCCGCCTCGGCGCCAGTCCCCAGCACAGCACGGTAACAAATGGACAGATCTGGGAGCCCGCAGAGGGAAGAGGGTGAGGAGGGAAGGAGGGACACGGGAAACATGGAGAGAGGACTGCGGATCAAGGCCAGTCTGGGTCCACAGCCCTGGGCAGGGGAGAAGGTTGAGAAGCTGAAACTTCGTTGTGCAAAAACCAACCAAAAATAAATTAAAAAAATTAAATAGCTTTCTTAAAAAAAAAAAAGAACCAGGCTCCCCTTCCCTGAAGGTGTTTGGAGCCCCCATCTTGGGTGGAGAGGGGGTCACCAATCCCATCAGACAGCCAATCCATCCACACACCCCAGACCCTGTGGAGGATGCTCCAAAGAACTGGAATTACCAGAAAATTAAAAGGTATTAAAAAACTTTCTTTCTTTTTTTTCTTTTTTTTACAAATGGCTTCCAGAGACCTGCTCGAGTTTCACAGGGAGGGGGGGAAAAAACAGCTGAGTTATGGAATGTGCACTAAGTGCCCCTTGGAATAGAGGCAGCGCCTGATCCTGACCATGAGAAGACACAGGGCTAGGATGGGGGTGGGATCCAGGGCCCAGGAGGGATGGATGGAGCAGGCCCCAGCGATATGGGGCTCCAATCAAACCCCAAAACAAAAAGGGCCCCCCAAAAAAGCAGAAAGTGGGGAAGGAAAAAAGGGAAAACAGTGAATGTTAAGGGGACTGCAGGGCCCGGTTTCGGTTTCCTGGTCAACTTGGAAGTGACTATGCCCCCTCCCCCTCTGCGGGAGCCCCTCCCACCCTGACCATATCCCCAGCCAATCCCAGAAGGTTCTCCAGAATCTCTGCCCGTCTGGGCCCACTGGGTGCCCTAATGAGCAGGAAGTCCCAGGGTGATGGAGTGGGGAACAGTGGGTGCACCACTTCCCCTCCTCCAAGCCCTTGGGTTTCCTTCTTGGTGGCATTGCATAAGCCTTTGTCCTCTGTCATCAATTAAATGCCCCTACCCTGGCCATTGAGTTAAAACTCGCGCCTGACGCGTGAAAAAGGAGCTCTCAGAAGCAAAGAGGAACAGACTGCCCTTCAGGCTGCTGACAGAGTCGCAGTGGCTAGGTGCCAGCAGTTCTGGCCACCCCCAGCTCTCTTCAGGAAAAAGGTCCCAGCCCAGCATCTTCAAAAGCTGCTGGAGCACAGGAGAGGGAGAAAGGGCGACCTCTGGCCAGCCCCAGCTGCTCTGGTGGTCCCCACCCTGCTGGCTGGGCTAGGACAAGAACGGGGACACACTGGCTGAGGCTGCCACAAAGCTGGCAGGAAGTGTGCAGAGCAGGTCCTAAGCGTGCGTGTGCTGACAGGGCGGCCCCAAGGTAGCCCGTCCTCCTCCCCCCGCCCCGGGGTCCCGGCTGAGGCCCCCCACCCACCCAGCCCTCCCCAGTCACCACCAATTCCGGCAAAACAGCAGAAGCTTCTTAAACTCTAGATGCAGGTTACACGGAAGGCCTTACGGGTTAACTCAGGGGTTCACTAACTCTACTGTCTCCATGCAGTCGGGGAATGGTGGGGCGGCTGGCCCAGCCTCGCTGGCTGCAGCACCCGCACATGCGTGTGGCCACGTGTTTGTCCGTGTGAGTGTACGCGTCCCTACAAGGACCCCCCACCCCGCCTGCTTGCCCCTTGCCTCAAGCCGGACTCGGTCGGCCGTGTTGATTCCTCCCTCCCACGCGGCTGGCCCAGGGGGGCTGCCACAGAGGACCCCAGTGAGCACCCAGGGGCCCTTGCCCGACACGAAGTCCCACCCCCCTCCCTGTAGGATGAGCGTGGAGGCCCCACCCACCTGCCCGCCTGCCGGCCCGACAAGCCCAGCAAGGCAGGTGGACGGACGGACAGACGGACGGACGGGGAAGGCGTCTGGATTTGGGTCCCACTCACTCCTCCCTAACCCCCCTTGACCAGGGCACAGCGACTTCTGGACGCAACGCGCTCCCCAGCAATCCCTCCGACGACGACGCAGACAGAAACCTGCAGGGGGACAAAGAGAGTCAGAGCCCGGGCCCCTTCAGCCCCAGAGACAGCACTGACCGCTGAGCCGGGCACCAGCCCCTCACCTGGCAGTCTCCATGTTCGCCTAGACCCCGTAGAAGGCCGCCAGCCTCTCCTTGAGCAGCGGCGGGAACTGCTCTGAGAACTGCTGCCAGTTGTCCTCCCCGACTTGGTCTTTGAAGCCGTGGAGAATCTGTGGGAACGCAGCGGGTGACAGGTGGGCCAGGGCAGGATGAGACGAGCTCACCTGTCCCCAACCCTGCCTGTCCCTTGCTCCTGTCCTCCCACCCTGCCCCCTGCCAGAGGGTCTCCTCCCTGCTCCCTCCCAAGACTTGACAGGGCCCAGCGGGAGCCCCACCTTATAAAACATGTCCCGAAGGTCATCCTTCGGGCTCACCCAGGAGGCTACAGCATCGCAGAAGAAAATAAAGTCCTGAAACGTGACGGATCCCATGTGAGGGGCCGCCCGAGCCCAGCTCCCGCACCTTCCCTCAGAGCCCAGCTGCCCCAACCTGCACGACGCCCCCAGGGTTGACACCGATCATCATGCAGATGCCTCGGAAGGCAGAGTCCTTCTCCTCGTTGTCCCTGATGTTCCTGAGCGATGTGCACCTGTGAGGGTCAGGGAGCAGTGGGTCAGTGGCAGATCCGGTCTGGGCAGGACAAGTATCTTTGGGGGCTGGGGGGTGTGGAGAGCACAGACGGTCAGTGAGTGGGTCTGGGACATGCATCTACGGGGATATGACTAGGGCTGGGAGGGCAGAGGTGAGGGAAGGGGTCAGGCCTGTCCCGCCCACCACCCAGCAGGCCTGACACAGATGGGCACACACCAAGGCCGGATGAACTGCTGCAGCATGGGTGCTACCTCCTGTGGGCACACGTAGCCCAGGCGGCCGATGGTGATGGCTGGAATGGCAGAGGGACTCGTCAGGCGACCTGCAACCCTGAGCGGCCCCGGGACGGTACGTGGCGGGGCCTCTGGCACGAGGCACCGAGCCCCGCCCCACGGGCCCCAAGGGAATGGCTCCTCTGGCCAGCCTGGGCCCCTCAGTTTGGCCCCGCCAGAGTCTCCTCCCCGTCCCATCTGGTCTCTCCCCAGGGCGCTCCCAGCCCAGAACCCCACCTCCAGGATGAGGGCCAGGAAACAGGCCAAGGCCTAGTGCCCACCTGTGTTTTCCAGCAGCGTCTTGGGCGTGTTGGGTCTGTTAATGATCTCCACCAGGTTGTTCAGGACCATCTGCACGTAGGGCTGCATCTCTGCCCCTGGGGGAGCACCCGATCAGAGCCCTGCACAGCCCACGCCACCTACAGTGGGCCAGCCAGGGGTACAGCCCCCTCACTCACTAACCCCAATGCCATCCAGAGACTGGCCAACCACTACCAGTGAGGGAATAAAGGCTCTTCTCCACCTTATCCCCAACCAGAGACACACCCATGCCCTCCAAACACCAGAGTCTTCTCTGGAGTCCCCATCAGACACTAGGATGACACCACACTGCCTAACCTCCCTGGGAAAAAAGCCAAAGCCATCCAACCAATCCCAATGGGTCTTTCAGCCAACTGTATGAAATGGTCTAATCAGAATACCCCCCTGGTCCTTCTCTTTGAATAAGCCAATCACAAATAGCCTTGCAGCCATTTGGCTCCACCCCTGAGGAAAACACACAGACCCATCTTCCCACCCCGGGCCAATGGGAGGCTTCCTTTAAGGGGCGCTGTCAGTCAGAGAGAGGCTCCCGCCCCCAGGCTAGGAACAGGCCAATGGGGCCTGAGTGTTCTCACAGGGCACTCACCCATTTGCATGCAGATCTCGCCGATGGCCCAGGTGGCATTGTTGCAGACAGAAATGAACTCGGGGTTCAGGTTGGTGCCCAGGATGGGCATGAACTCAGCTGGTGGGGAGACAGAGGGGTGCTGAGCAGGAAGGCCAGCCAGGGTGAGCTCCAGCACCCAGCCTGACAGGCCCCATCAGACAGTACGAATACATCCCAGTGGGTCACAGTCCTCCCCGGGCATTTGTGCATCACTTGAGGCCGGGACTGAGATCATCGATTAGGGACAAGGGGAATGTCATACCGATACAGGGCTTGACGTGGATGAAGCAGGCTTTGGTGAGGTCCCCAAGGAGGGCGAAGGAGCTCTGCCGGACCTCTGGCATCGAGTCCTGGGGGTCCAGGAAGGGTCAGTGTGGCAGGGTTCCCCTCCTCCTCCCCCCAGGGCAACCGATGGGGCACGGTCCCTTGTGCTTGTCCTGACCCTGCCACTTCCCAGTCGTTCCTTGACCTCTCTAGCCTCCAGCCCACATCTGTGAATGGGGTTGGCAGTGCACCCTGGGGACTCAGAAGGCACAGGACCCAGAGAGTGCTTTACTCAGGGCGCCGCTACAGAGGAGAGCAGGCATTGCTGCTGCCCATCCTGACATATAGTCATCCTCAGGATCTGTAGGGGATCGGTTCCCAGGCCCCAGCACATACCAACATCCACAGATGCCCCAATCCCTGCGATAGAGTGGCGTAGTATTGGCGTATAACCTACACATATGCTCCTGGCTGTGATCAAACCACCTCTAGATTATTTATAATATCTAATATAATGTAAATGCTATGCTATATAAATAGTTGTTATACATGTTAAGTAACAATCATAATAATCAGAAGCTTTTTTTTTAAAGGGTTCCTTCTCCCTGACATCCTTTGGGCACAAGCAGGGCCACGAGTCCCCCCGGGGCAGCCCACACAGGCTGTTGGATGTTGTCACTGTGCAGGTGATGGTGGGTGTCCCTGGGCACACCTCAGGCACAGCCTGTGTGGGGCACCCACTCACCTGCATGCACTGGAAGAGCAGCGTCATGATGTTGCTTCGGGCCACCAGCTGCTCCACGTGGCCGCCCAGGCCCTCGGCCAGGCCGCTGAGCAGGTCCAGTGCCACGATCATGAAGTCCTTGTCAGGGGCCTCGTACTGCTCGGGGTGCTGGGTGTACATCTGGGCAAAGAAGGAGGTGGGGAGGCAAGTGAGGGGAGTGGCCTGGGGCCCAGACAGCAGCAGCAGGGGAGGTGGGTGGGCCTCAGGGGGTGGAGGTGCTCACCATGGCCTGGGCCAGCGTCTTCTGCACCAAGGTGACACAGCGTTGGTAGACAGGCTCGCAGTAGGGCAGGAAGCCGCTCTGCAGGGCGGTGGCCACTGATGACAGGCACTGGCAGGAAGGAAGGCAGGAGAGGGGAATTCAGGTGAGGTGGGGCATGCAGGGGTGCAGGACGGGGCCTGGAGCCCACTCACCTCCAGCAGTGGGAAGAGGTCCTTGTCCTCGTCCTTGAGCTCATTCCACTTCTGGATCAGCGGAGGCATCAGCTTCTGGATGTATTCCTGGAGGGGGGCAGGAAGTTGGGGCTCCCTGGGTCAGGGTTGAGGAGACTCAGAGGCACCTGTCACTTCAGAAGCGAGACCTGGACTCCCACCGTGGCCTGCCATATGGCCAGACTTCCAGATCCTTCTCCTTCTTCGCACCTGGCCAAGCACCACCCTCCCCACCTGCCCCCCTACCCAGGAGCCTGGGTCACTGCCTCCTGGTCCCCATGGGTCCCTGAGCCACCGCAGCACAGCACTTACCACGCTGTCTCATAACTGTCTTTCCTGCTAGACTGGGAGGAGGGCCAGGGCAGGGGACCAGATCTGTCTGTCTGCCTGTCCAGGTCACTGGATGCCAAGGAGCACAGGGATAGGGAGGCAGGAGCTGCTCTGGGGTCTCACCGGCTGGTTAAGGTGGTGGCCCACAGAGTCGGCCAGGGTGCCGATGGCATCGTAGAGGATGAGCAGGTTCTTGTGCTGGTACTTGCCGAAAGCGAAGACGAGGGTGTCCAGGATGTAGCTGAGGTAGGGCACCAGCTCCGTGCAGGCCTCCTCCTCTAGGGTGGCAAAGGCACTGGCGGGAGGGAGGGCAGGGCAGGAGGTCTCAGTGGACCCCAGCAGGTGGCACCAGGCCCCGGGCAGCTGGGGAGGGTGTGCTCGGGATCAGCCAGTACGAATACGAGAGAAATCAGTGCCACATCAGCAGTCACAGGTGTCATCACTTCCCAGAGGGGGTGCAGGCAGACAGTGGGGGCTGTGGGGTCAAAGGTCAAGGGTCACCTGCAGGCTGCCTCCTGCACCCTCTTGTTGCCATCCAGGATGCGTTTGAGCAGCTCCGTCATGAGAGGCTTGAGGTGCATGTCAGGTGGCTGGCTGACCACCCAGTGGGCGTAGCGGCTCAACGTCCAGCAGGCGATGGAGCGCACCAGGGCCTTCTTGTCCGACAGGCACTGGATGAGGTGTGGGATCAGCTCCGGCAGGTATGGCACCATGCCCTGCATGCAGCCTGCAGCGACCGGGAAACAAGACGGATGGGTCAGCTGGGCCCAGCCACAGCCGCCCTAAGGAGACAAAGGATGAGCCCCACCTGACAGATGAGGAAACTGAGGCTCAGAAGTTAAATAACAGTCATTTCACAGAGCCAGGGAAAGACAGGGGCAGGACAGGAAACAGAATAGGCATATCTCATCGCAAGGGGGCATGTTGTCTTATCCCATCACTGGTTAATGAGACATCTGCCACCATGCACAGTGAACCGGACTTCGGGGCCAGCAGTGACCCAGATGGATGGAAGGCACTTTGCATCTGAACCCCTCCTTAGATGTGTGTGATTTTTCTTTTTCTCTTCATTAGCTTTTTAAAAATTTTTTAATCTTTTTAGAGATTAGATCTCCACCCAGGCTGGAGAACACTGGCACAACCATAGCTCACTGTAACCTCGAACTCCTGGGCTCAAGCGATCCTCCTGCCTCAGCCTCCTGAGTAGCTGGAACTACAGGCACAAGCCACCACGCTCAGCTAATTTTTAAAAATTCTTTTTGCCGAGACAGGGTCTTGCTATGTTGCCCAGGTTGGTCTCAACCTCCTGGGCTCAAGCCATTCTCCCACCTCAGCCTCCCAAAGTGCTGGTATTCCAGGTGTGAGCCACCGCACTCAGCCTTCTTAAATCATAAACATAACTTTAGTGGACCCAGATAATCATATACCCCCAGTAATCCAAGACACTGAAATCTATTTTTACCAGCGTGAGGTCAACTCCCTTAGATATTATCCCATCAACACCCAATACACCTAACATCACCTGTTAATATATGCCCACAAATCACATAATGTATTACATGCCTATCAATATAAGATATATTAATCATCTATTGCATGTGGAAACCTTTTCTTAGACAAATTTTAAAAACTTTCCGAGTTGAAGGTTCCTCCTGCCTTGCCTGAAATGTTTCGGGCACGTCTGGGTGCAGAGGCAGTCTCTGGTAACAAACTCGAAAAGCCCTCCTGTAATCCAAGTTTTATGTCCCATCAACACAAAGGAAGCCTGAAAACCATGTCAATCACTGGGCGCCATCTTGAGTTTAGGAACCTCCACCGCCCCTGGGCACTATGCATTCTAGCAGGCCCGTCTCACAGCCAGCAACAGGTATGAGGACGAGCTGCACCCCGGGGGACTGTGGAAGTGGCACCAATTTCTCTGCACTTCTGTTTCCCCATCTATGAAACTGGGATCTCACAACCACCTCATCAAATGGTGGTGAGGACTGAACGAGTTCGTGTACCTAAGCCCACAGGGCGAAAATGCAGAAGTACCTGTTGTTATTGCTGTTGTAACTACACTTACAACATCCAAAGAATTGCCTGCCCCTGAGAATGAAGGAGAGGGCTTGCATTTTGGGGTTTTGGGGGTTCCTTTCAGGCCCATGGGCCAAGGAGAAGGCAGAGATCTCAGAGCTATTTGGAGGGTGGGTAAGTAGGTCTCCGGGAAGAACTCGAGCATAGCGTCGCCAGTGCTGCGGGGCTGCATCCATGGTCTCATGCCAGCATGGGGTCCATGGTCTCATACCAGCACGGGGTCAGAGGTCAGGCACAGATAGGCCAGGTGGGCACTCACCCTCGGCGATGGCGCCCAACACCAGGATGCCCGACTCCTTGACCACCCACTCAGGGTGGAAGAGGAGGCCCTTGAGTAGCGGGAGGAGGTGGGGCAGCAGTTCCTCCCGGAAGACGTTGGCAAGGACATCCAGTGCAGCCGCTGAGCATTTCCCTGGGGGACGGGGTGGGGGATACACTGTGGGACAGGCTCAGGGAAGCCCATCAGGCAAGCGGCTGCCCCTCCTTGACAGCACCCCGCAGGATCAGAGAGATCAGAATCAGAATCTTCAAGATCTGCTCTGCATCGACTTCTGGTCACCTCCCAATAGAGAGCCCAGGGGCTGCCATCCCCCACCCCCGGGCCGGCCACACACTCAGATTCCAGTCCGACAGAGCATCATCGTCATCATCATCCTCTGCATCCTCAGAGCCGTCGGGCCGCTCAGCCTCGTGGGGCAGTGTCACCGTGCGAGACTTGTGGAAGCGCGGCTTGATGTCCTGCTCGCTGTCGGGGACTGCCTCGTCTTCCTCCACATCCCCCTGGGGGCCGGGCAGACTGCTAAGTACCGCCGGGATTCCAGCCCCAGCAGCCCCGCCTGCGCCCACCCATGCCTGGTTGCCACCCTGCCTGACCTTGAGCAGGATGATGTCAATTTCTGAGTACTTCATCCCATTTACCAGGATGGGGATCAACCTGTCGGAGAGAGGCCGTTTGTCGGGCTACAGGGGGCCCCCAGCTACGGCAGGGGGGTGGGGTGGGGGGGACAGCAGAGGTGCAAGCAGGGCCACCAAGCCATAGAGCACACTGTGCCCCACACGCCCACACCACTTGTTGCCATCCATTCATTTCCCTTTGGAGGACGATTCCAACCCAGTCTCAGCCAGCACGATTAGAACAGAGCTGACACCACGGCTGGCTCCACAGGAAGGCTCTTGCCCCAGACCTGGCCACTCCCTGCATACACCGAAAATTTTGACCTGCTTGGCAAGGGTCTTATCACTCCCCAGGACCCATCCAGCCAGCCCCAGACTACCAGACCACAATCAATAGTGATTCAGAGACAGGCCAGTGATCCAAGTTGGTCAAGGAGAGTCAACTATAGAACTCTTGTTGGAGAGACTGGTCAAGAGAGAATTTGTTAACTCTGAGGTTCCTAAGCTGAAAGGGTGCAGAAGGCCCTGGCACTACCAAGAAGGAAGGTCGTGCCTGAGGACGAAGCCAACACAAAGGAAGCAGATCTGAGGCTACACAGATGCCTTTCACATCCTTTGAGCACCTGGATCCAGCCATGCCTGAAACCTTTGTTGATTTTTCATTTATGCCTATCAATTACTTAATTTCTACGTCATTAAAGCTGCATTCTTCATTTTTTTTTTCTCAAGAGATGGGGGTCTCACTCTGTCGCCTAGGCTGGAGTACAGTGGTATGATCATAGCTCACCGCAACCTCAAACTCCTGGACTCAAGTGATCCTCCTGCCTCAGCTTCCCAAGTAGCTGGGACTACAGGTGCGTACCACCACACCTGGCTAATCTTTAAAATTTTTTGTAGAAACAAGGTCTCACTGTGTTGCCTAGACTGGTCTGGAACTCCTAGCCTCAAGTGATCCTCCCACCTCAGCCTCCCAAAGTGCTGGGATTACAGATGGGGGCCCCCGCATGTGGCTACATTCTTATCGTATACAATTTAATGTACACAGACTGAAAAGAAACTGACAAGCAGGACTTGGACTGGGGCAACACAAGAGGGGACCAGAAGGGAAGGCAGAGGCGCAGCGAGGGCTCGAGGCTGGGGAGGGACAGAGGCAGGAGTGGTACTCACTGGACTAGATGGGAGGCCAGGACTTCCTTGCAGATGGGCTGCTCGGCCAGCGTCAGCCAGAACTCACAGGCCTCGAGGGCCACATTTTCGTCGTGGTCCTGTGTCCTCTGCAGCATGTACTGCGGCAGGAGGGAGAGGGAGAGGCAGAGGCAGAGGCTTAGGCCCAGCCCAGCTTGGGGAGGCTCCCTGCCCCCCCCAAGTGGCCGCCCACTTGCCCTCCGGGGCTGGCCAGGGTCAGGCACACCTGGATGATGCTGTGCATGTGAGGAATAAGCCTGTCAATGCGAACTTCCAGAAGCATCACCAGGGCGCGGCACACATTCTTCCGCACTTCCGGGTCATCATCCACGGCCAGGGCAAACAGGTGCTGTGGGAAGAGGCAGGGTCAGCTCTGGCAGGCTCTCAGTCCTCACACTCTGTCCTCGCCCCCGGCTGGGTGGCCCACCTCGATGAAGGTGTCAATGTTGTCCATCAGCGCCTGGGCCCGGTCCATGATGAACTGGTTCACACAGGCGATGGCGTGGGACCTGGCAGGGAGTGGGCACATAGGTCACCCCTGACCCCACCCATCCACCAGCCCGCCTTCCTGGAAGCCACACGCACCGGATCTTGGGGCTGCAGTGCTTGAAGAACTGCAGGAACTTGGGGATCATGATATTGAGGGGCCTGTTGAGGGCATCGCTATCCAGAAGCTCCGACGAGTCTTCGCAGATCTTCTGCAGGGCTCCGAAGGCTCCCTGAGTGGACAGGGGCAGAGAGATGGGTGTGGCTGCAGGTACCAGCCCCGGTTACGGCCCTGGCCCCAGCACCCACTGGGGCCCAGCCACTGCTTGTTGCCTACCTCACAAGTGTTGTAATCCTCTGAGTTGAGCAGGTTACACAACTGGGGCAGCAGCTCGGGCCACATCTGCAGCTCGCCTTTGGAAGCGATGGTGGTGATGAGGATGCCTAGGGCGGCAGGAAATGGGGAGAGGAGAAAAGGACACTGCCTTGGGCTGGGCGAGGGCTGCCTAGCACCTCACCCTCCCCACCAGGCACCCACGGTGCTGCCTTTCTGCCCACTTGCCCATGCACGCCCTCCACACCTCTTTTGAGATGGATACAAAGAGAGGGTTCTTGTTGATTGTGCAAGCATCCTCTGAGCCTAACTGTGAGCCACCTCTGTTCCAGGCCCTGGGATATAGCATGGAACAAAACACAAAGTCCCTGCCCTGGGAGAGCCGGAGGGAGGCCGTGAGGTATATCTGAATCACAACAGGACCAGGGGGCCGCATGCCAAGGACTAAGGGGGGGAATAAAACAGAAAAGGCAGCTAGAAATAGCTGTGGGTGAGGATAGCGACTTTAAATTGGGTGGCCAGAGTGGGCCTCATCACGGTGACGTTGTCGCAAAGATCTGAAAGGAGAGGAAGGCTCCAGGGAAGGAGCCACGCAGGTACCTGGGAAAAGAGTATCCCACACACAGGGATGGGGCCCTACAAAGGCCCGAGGATGGGACAGGCGTGGCATGCCCATAGATGGGCCGGAAGCCAGTGGGGCTGAGCAGACTGGGAGGTAAGGGCAGAGAGGTGGCGGGCGCAAGTTGTGCTGGGCTGCAACCACGGGAACAATTTAGCCAGTATATTAGAAATGCGGGCACCATATGTGGCAGGCATCTGAGAGCACAGTGGAAGCATCTGGCAACAGAGCTGAATACAGGAGTTGTCAGTGCAGACGTGGCACTGACTGCCACGAGATGGCAGTGTTTCCCAGGGGTGGAAGCTGCCACTGGGAGAAAGGTGCTCCCTGCAGCAGTTGGGTACAAGTTGAGGACACCCAGGTGCAGTCCCCATCCTACCTGGTCTGTGTAGTGTTGGACACATCACCTACCTCTGTGCCTCTAACCCTCAATGGGGATAAAGAATATCAGCCTCCTATGGCTACTGGCAAGTTTCAATTACTTAATCCAAGACTTAGCGCTGAGCCTGGCACCCAGAATGAGCTCAGTGAGCCTATATCCTTCGGCTGGCCTAGGAGGGGGTGTTGTTGGGGCTAAGAGTCACTGTTTTTTTTTTTTTTTGTCAAGACGAGATCTTGCTACATTGCCCAGGCTGGTCTCAAACTCCTAGACTTAAGCGATCCCCCTGCCAAAAGTCACTTTTAACAGAGGCAGCAGGCCACCAGATCAGCACTTCTGGCAGGACCCAGCATCTAGCTGAAATTTAATACTACCTTTCTGTCCACTGCATTTAAATTTTTTTTTTTTTTTTTGAGACAGTCTCACTGTGTTGCCCAGGCTAGAGTGCCGTGGCGTCATCCTAGCTCACAGCAACCTCAAACTCCTGGGCTCAAGCGATCCTCCTGCCTCAGCCTCCCGAGTAGCTGGGACTACAGGCATGCGCCACCATGCCCGGCTAATTTTTTCTATATATTTTTAGTTGTCCAATTAATTTCTTTCTAATTTTAGTAGAGACAGGGTCTCACTCTTGCTCAGGCTGGTTTCGAACTCCTGAGCTCAAACAATCCGCCCGCCTCGGCCTCCCAGAGAGCTAGGATTATAGGCATGAACCATCCCGCCCGGCCCACTTCATTTAATTTTAACGTTAACTTCCCTTTACTGAAGCAAATTTGTCTTTTCATTTAAAACAGTTACGCGCATATCATTTCCTTTTAAAAGGATTTTTTTTTTTAGACAGGGTCTCACTTTGTCTCCCAGGCTAGAGTGCAGTGGTGCAATCATAGCTCACTGCAGCCTCGAACTCCTGGGCTCAAGCGAACTCCTGGCATCGTGAGTAGTTGCGACTACAGGTGTGCACCACCAGGACCAGCTTGAAAGCAATTTTTTAAAGTTGACATAGATTTAGAGGAAAAAACCAAATCACTAACAAATAGTAGCATTAGTATTTATCAGTAGTGAAAAACCTTCAGGTGAAATTGCTTCAGTTAATCCTTAGTCATCCTGTAACTTTCCCGGGCAGCCTTCCGGGAGTTAGGAAGGCTCCTCAGAGTGTCCTCAGAGGCCGAACCCCCCTGCCCCTCTCACCGATGGTGGCTCGGATGAGCGAGGACGCGTCGCCAATGTTGTTGAGACATTCCTGTTTGATAAAGTCGGCCACGGGCGGCGGGAAGCTCTGGTAATGCGCCTTCACATTGTTCTTGAGAATGAGGCCGCTGAGAGAGCGGGTTGGCTCATCTAGGGGGAGAGGGCCGAGGTTCAGGGGGCCACGGGGGAGAAGGGAGGGTCCAGCCGCCTGGAGGGGCGCATGGGCGTACCTTCTGACTTGAGTCTGGTCAGGACGAAGATCAGGTAGTTGTTGAAATCAGGAAACTGGTTGAGTTGTTTGAGTTTCTGCCAGGCTGTTAAGGGACTTGGGAGACAGGGGCCTTCCCCATGCAGGACCCCCTCACTGTCATGTTGCTGAGAGCACCTCTGAATACTGGGACCAGGCAGCCACCTCCTGAGGTCCCCCTGATCAATCCCTATGCCCACAACAACATAGAACATTCCAGACACATCAAGTTCACACGAGGAGCAAGATGGAATGCCTGAGCTCCCCGACCACTCCTGAAGACCCAGCCAGAGCAGGAGAGGACTGGAAAACCCTGCTCCTCTGAAGGTGGCAGCCACTACTCAGCCCTGCTCACTAGCAGTCCAATGGTAACTGCTTTATTTCAAATAAAAAACAAGCAAAGGAATCCAAACTTTCAAGTGGAACTTGCTAATGTTTTAAAGATTAAAAACTTTTAACTTCTAATATTTTAAACAACCAACTAGGAAGAAGAAATTTTAACCACAAAGCCCAAATAAAACCCATGTGGCAACTAAATGTGCCCCCCCTCACCCAAGCCCACACTTCCTCCCACTTGGACAGGACAGATTGGACTCCAATCTGACAGGGCTGGCCTTCCCATCCTAGCTCCACTGCTTTCTAGCTGCGACCTTGGGCAAGTCATTTGGCCTCTCAAAACCTTGATTTACCCATCTGTAAAATGGAAACAGCAAGATTACCTACTATAATTCATAATTAGTGGAGTAAAATGCTCAATGAACATTAGAAATTTTCATTATTTTCCACAATGATCCATCCCTCAGCTCTGGGAGTGGGACCCAGAAATTCTAATCCTTAATTCTCTGTCCTCAAGTCCTCACTACACAGAAAAAGTCAGCCCCCCTCTCTCTCTCTGGCCTTCAAGGGCTGTAGATGTCTGCCGGGCTCCCCCAGCCCCGGAAGGAAGGAAGGATACATCCTGCACGATGCGCTGCGTGGCTGTGTTGGGCGACTGCGAGTCTTTGAGCAGCTGCAGGACCTGCTGCAGGCCCTGCTCGTCCGGCTGCCAGTCCATGGCGCAAGGCGAGCTGCGGGGGTAGGGGCCAGGATCAGCGCTTGGTCTCTGGGGCTCCGTGTGAGACCCGGGTTGAGCCCCTGAGGCCGCAGGAGCCGCATGACGACGGGAGCGCCCTCGGCGGACAGGAGGCGGCCGCCGGTCCACGCCTGCCCAAGTGCGGGGTCCCCGCCAGCTGCGCCATCCTCGGCCGCGCAGTCGCGGGCACGGGAGCGCAGGAGGAGGGATGTGGAAGCGGGCCACCGGCGGCGGCGGCGGGGCCCGGCGGATCCTCATCGGGCCCACCCCAGAGCCCTCGTCCCAGGGCGGCCCATGCTGCCGCCCCCGGCTGCGAGCCCTAAGGCTTCCACCTCCCTCGCAGCGGCTGGGCGAGGGCTCAGCCTCCTCCACGTCCAGGGGCCCCGCCCCAGACCGCGATAGGGCCCCGGCCCCCGTGGTCTCCCCGGTGCAGGCACGGTCCCTGAAGATTCCCCTTCTCCCGAAATCCGCTCCTCAAGCTCCGCCAGATCCCAGCGGCCTCCTGCCCTGGTTCGGTTCCTGAGCTTCCCCAGGTGCACGGTCCCAAGACGCTCCGATTGTCCCGATCCCTCTCGCCTCCCCTAATCCAGCCCTTGAAGCTCAGCGGTTGCCAGACGCCCCCCTTTTCTGGCCTAGCCAGACCCCGTCCAGCGATTCCCCTTAATCAGGCCCGAAGCGGTCCCCAGATGGATCCCCACTGCCTCTTCGAATGAGAGCCAGTCAAGCCCGCCCAACCTGCCACAGAAACCCCCTGGACAGGTCCCTGTCGCCTTCCCCAATCAGGTCTGGCCAAACGTTCCCCCGCCAGCCTCCGCCCCAGTCAGCAGTAACTCCTGCTGACGGATCTCTGCTGCCTCCCCCTATCAAGTTCGGTCAAGCCCCCCACCACCTTGAGTCGGAAACCCCCTAGGTCCGATCCCTGCAGCTTCCCCCAGTTAGGCCCTGAAGCACTCCCCTCAACGGATCCCAGCGACGCCTCGCCGTGAGACCCAGCAAAGCCCTCTAGGCAGAAGTCTGACGCCCCTCCCTACCAGGGCCCAAGAAGGTCTCCCCCCCAACTTTTCAATGTGGCCTCCCCCAATCAGACCCAACCAAGCCCCGCCGAAACAGGCACCCACACACACCGATCCTCACGACGTCCCCCAATCAGGCCCCAAGCAGTCCCCAGACACTTCCCCCAATCAGATCCCCTCCAGTCCGACCCTAGCCGCCCCACTGGCCCTCTTCTCGCGGCACCCCAACCTGGCCTGGCTCCGAGGCCCCACCCCCTAAGCTTGGCTCGGTTCTCCCCCTCCCCCGCCCGGCCCGTTCTCGCTGCCTCGCCGATCGGGCCCAACCGGGTTCCCGGCCTTCTCGGGTCGGGCGCGGCCCCGACGCCCAGGCCGCGCGCGGCGCAGGCCCGGTGCCCGGCGGGGGTCGATACAAGCCGGGACCGAGCAGGTCGGACTCTGAATGAGGCCCACTTACCGGGCCCCGGGCAGCAGCGGCGGCGCCTCGCGCTGAGGCTTCTCCAGAGACTCACGCGAAAGGAGGGAGCCAAAGAGAGGGAATTAAAAAAAAAAAAAAAAAAAAAAAAACACGCGGCCGCAGATGAGCCGCGGCGGCTTCCGTACTCTGTTCAAACTTGTCCCGCTGAACCAATCGGAAGATTCTGCCATCACACGTGGTCCGGCACTGGGGAAACCCGGACCCAGCCTGGGCCGGGTCACGTGACAAAAGAGTTGCAGTCCCGTTGGGCCTCTCTAGCCTGGCGGTCCTCCCAACGACTCGTTTCCTTAGCATCTCAAGCTGGCCGGATCGCAGCTCTTCGCTGGAGCCTGGAGTTTGTATTGCGTAGGCCCCACGCCGTAGGGACTCGCTCGTGTGATGCACTCGGGAACCTCTCGGCCAGAGTCACCGGTGCCCTTGTCACCCCCTCCTCTAAAAACTGAACTGTGCCTCCCTTCCCCCTCCAGAAGTACTTGGTAGGAATACCAAGGAAAGAGCTGAGGGACTGAGCCTGGGTGGACTTTATACCCCCAGACACAAAGGAAAGAAAGCAGGACAAAGGGAGTGCCTGAGATGGGCTGGGTTCCTACAGAAGCCTCGGCCACATTCTGTGTTATCTTCCGATACTGACAGTTTTTAAAAGAAGATCAAAATAACCACAAGGATAGAAATTTTTTTTTCCTTCCTTATTCTTCAGCATCAAAAGGATATAAAATTTTAAATAAAATGAAATTAATAAAATGAACTTTGGAGCAAATCTAATCCCCTTCCCTACCTTAAATTGAATGAGGTGGAACAGCCCGGAAAACTTATGGCAGGGTCATGAAGAAAGAAATCTTCGTGATCTTGGCGTGGTCTGAAGACAGGAGGGCACCGTTTTTCCTTCTCTTGAAAACAGAGTGGCTAGGAAAGAGCTGGAACGTCCCAGTTTCCCCTCCTGGCCCCGCCGATAACAAGGTAGGCGACTGCCTGCCACTCGGAGCCTCGATTTCCCCACTTGTCTATTGGGTGTAAGAATAGTTTCTCGGTTAGAGATAATCCCAGTTAAGCAATACCTGGCCAGACCTAAATTGTTTTTTTAAAAACTGGCTTTTACCCAGCGAGACTCAAGGCTATCCTTTCACTATATTCATCCCCTCCCTAAACCAATATTTACTGGGGCTCTAATCCCAAAGGACAACCCAGTCCCGCCCTGACGGACTTTCTGACCCTCTGGAGAGGCGCAGGTCAATTTTTGCTCCTGCCTAAAGGAGCGGGACAGCTTTCTCAGCCCATTTCCCATATGCAAAGTCAGTCCCGGCTCCGTTCATTCATGAAAAGCAAGTACTGGGGCTTCCCAAGCTAGGGTAGGGTCGGCTGGCGCCTAACTCCACTCGGAGAGTCGCGCAAGACAAGCTGGGATTCCCATTGCAGCCAGCTCTGCTGGACAGAAACCTGAGTTGAGAGACACGTGCGGAAAGCCGCCACCTACGCATGCGCAAAAGCCTCCTTCACCTCCGGTTGCTGCCCCCGCCCCCCCCGTGAGCCCTGGAACTACAAATCCCGTCAGGCCACACGCCTGGGTTGGGGCGCTTTGGGGCTCCGGCTGAGAATCAGATGGGGGGAGGGTTTGTATACCTACCGAGGTGCATGTTGAGCAGAAGGAAGAGTGAGATTGGGGGCTGGGGCTGGCTTTGAGGGGATTCCTGGGGAGGCGTGGCGGTAGGAGCTTTCTGGGCAAGCGTGGGGGCTGCCCCAGATAAGGGTAAGATGGGGAGCGAGCTTGGGATGCAGAAGACAATTTGTTAATATTCACCGTCTGTTTTTAACATGGCAAGTTTCCAGCGACCCTGCACACGCCTTGGAGGAGTTGTTGCAGAACAGTTTCCCTCGTGTGGTCACAGAAGTCTTTTCTTCCTTTCCCAAGCTGGTGGATTTGAGTGCTGAATCAGGACAAGTTTTTGGGTTCTGTTTCCTGTTTTCCTATTTCTTAAGTACCTTCTGCATGGCAAGTGGTTTCCAAATGTTATCTCATTCTATTCTCCCAACAGCTTTATGCCTGGCAAACTTACTTCAGTTCAACTAGCAGCGCTCAGTGCAAAAAGAAACTCCTGGAACTTGTGCCCAACCGCGAATCTAAGATGAGAGACAAACGGGCTCTCAATTTTCAACAGCTTCCCTGCCTGAACATCTCATCACACTGCAGCCGCCCCCCACACTCCGAGTTAACAGGTCAGGATTTTTCAGATACAGCCCCCAAACGTAAGCCAACGTCCTCACCCAGAGAAGCACTGAAAGCTGTTTTAAAAAATATCAGGGTTAAAGTAGACTATATGAATATTGTCCTTACTTTAGAATTGGACTCTAGAGATGCTTTGGTATTTTACCCCTATTTTATAGATGAAGAACCTGAACCGAGAAAGGCTAAGTGACTTATCCAAGATTACACAGCCAACAGGCACTAGAATAGTTTGAAATGTGAGTCACCAAAACCTGCATTTGATGCTCCTCCCCCTCCAGACTTTTCCTAGGTCAGAGCTGGTAGGCACCGTGCATGAAGGGAGGTGCCTGGACTTTCAGCTCTGCCTGCCTCTTGACACTAGAATAGAGGCTGAGCACCTGCAGGGACGACCTACTTCTCCCACTTGTGTTTCTTTTTAAAGATCCAGCCGCTGCTGGTGGCTTTGGGGGAGGAGGAGGTAGGGATAGCTCCATGAGCTTTCTGTGTTCCTTACCGCCACACTCTATTCCCAAGTCCGAAGTCACACCTGGGCCAGCTCAGCATCCCCAAAGTAAAAGGGACACACTTTTTTTTTTTTTTTAAAAGAGACAGGGTCTCCCTCTGTAGCCCAGGATGGAGTGGCTCAATCATAGCTCACTGCTGCCTGGAACTCCTGGGCTCAAGTGATCCTCCTGCCTCAGCGTCCATAGTAGCTGGACTATAGACACATGCGACCACACCCGGCCAGGGAGAGACCTTTGAGCCAACGTGGAAAATAAACCAGACAAGCCTTTATTGTGTGTTAGCAAGAAGTGAGAGGGGAAAGGCATCCGCTTCTAAAGCCTGCTTGCTGTTTCTTCCTGGACAAGCCAGGCACAGTTTCAGCTCAGGGTCAAAGACCCTGTACCCTCTTTCTTCTGCCTGCAACATTCTTCCAAGAACCATCCTCGCTGTCCCACCTCCTTCAGGACTTGAAACAAATGTCACTTTCTCAGGGAGGTCATCCCTGACCACCCTACTTAAAATTGCCATCTTTCCTACTCTCCCTTGGTAGCTGCTGTGTCTTCACACAGCAGGTGCTCAGGATTTGTCACGAGTGAACACCCCACCCCAACCTCCACAGACTGCATCTAGCAGTATTGGGAGCCAGAGGGGACACCACCTCAGCCCCTCGGCCCACTCCCAGGACCATACCCGTCTGCCCTTCCTTCCTCTGCCTCCACAGGTCCCAGGCACGTGGTGGCAGAATCTGTTTCTCTGCCTCTTGGTCCTCCTGATTGAAAGCAGAAGGGGGCCCAGCCCTGGGCTGGGGAAGAGTGCCAAGGGTGCTCAGCATTCCAGCCAAGGTTAGACTGGGGAGGTGGGCCCATAGCTGGGGGGCCCCGATGCTGCCCTAGGTCTAGCAGGTTTGAGAGGGGTTGAGAGACAAGGGCATTTTAAAACGTGTGTTTGGTGGCGAACAGGTGGAGCCAGACAACTTCCGGCTCTACCAGGATGCACAGTGAGGCCAGGAGGAGGGCACAGAAGGGCAAGGAGCATCAATGGAGTCAGACTTCCTTTAAGACACTCCTTTCTAGCTGAGCATGGTGGCCCGCCTGTAGTCCCAGCTACTCAGAAGGTTGAGGCTGGAGGATTGCTTGAGCCCAGGAGTTCTAGACCAGCCTGGGCAACACGGTGAGACCCCATTTCAAAAAAAATTATCCCGTTTCATTCCTCTGTCAACAATCATGTTCTGCAAGGTGGGACAAATCAAGCCCCATCACACTCCTCCTGAGGGAGTACACATTCAGGTAGGGACAGACTCTGGCCTCCCTGGAAGGGCTGTAAGCAGCTGGGAGGACTGAGCAGCCTCTCCCCCAACCCCAGAGCATGTGTGGAACAGCCCTACTGGAAACCAGACCCTCAGCCTCCTTCAGTCTATTTCCCACAGGGGTCAGAGACAGCCCAGGAAGTTACAGAACATATCATGTTGCTCCCTACCTCAAACACCCTCAAAGCCTCATCCTCATTTGAAATAAAATCCTGAATTCCCACCCTACCTTGCGCACAAGGATCTGTATGTCATATGAGGCTCCCGTCAGGGCCAGGCGCTCTCCCACCTGTCTTTCCCCTGGCTGTTCCCTCTACCTTGGACATGCTGCCTCAACTCCTCGGGACTCTGATCAAATGTCACCTAAAAGACACATCCCCTTCCTCTGTAACATCTAGCCTGTACTTGTTAGCAGTCACCACCCAAAGGGCTTCCCCTTTGTTGTTTGTGGTCTGTTCTGCTCACAGCTGTGACCCGGGGACCTAGAACAGGCCTGGCACGTCACATGTCCTCTACAGTGTCTGCCAAATGAACAACATCACATCCTTGGCCCAGCCAAAATGGGACTGTGAAGAGAAACAGAACCTAAGGTGCCACACTTGGGGCTGCAGTCAGGGGTGAGGGGACATGGGTCTTGAGGAGAGTCTAGACCCACAGAAGGGGGATGTGTCCCTGTCCTTCCTACCCCAGCCCCCACCAGGCCAGACCCGGGCTTTGACAGTTCCGGTGTCAGCCCATGGGGAGGGTGTAGGTTCCGGAACACAAAGACAAACCAAGCACACAGCTCCAGCACTAAGTCAAGTTCTTTACTTCCCAGAAGTGATGCTAAGGGGAGGAAGAAAGAGGAGGGTGAGAAGAGGAAGACAGAAAGAGCCAGAGAGCGGAAGGAGGTGGGAAGAGAAGGGATAGTAAACCACTGTTCTATTAAGTCTCATGAGGCAAGTGCTCAAGGTAAAAAAAGAGTCCTGGAGAATCGTCCGCAGCTGCGGGAAGCATCTCTGTTTCCTTCTGCGTTTAAGTCCTCGGGGGGAAGGCTGCCGCTGCCGCCGCTGCCGCTGCATTAAATAGTTATGTACATCGCAGAGAGTCCCAGGCCGTGGGCAGGCAGGGGAGGGGGTCATTTCACCAGGGGCCGAGTTTTATCATCATCGCCGCACTGGTGGGCTTTGTACTTTTTCACTTCTGCCATGTACTTGGCCCAAGCGTCACCTTTACTTGTTAATACCTGTTGCAGGTGGGGGGATAGGGGTTGGGAGGGGGACACCAGGAACTAGGGTCAGGACTGTCCTGAGACAGCTGACCCAACCCCAGTGTCACCACCAAGGCCCTGGGTTTGAGGTAAAGATGCAGAGTCAAGTTATCTGTGGACACCTGAAATCCCTCCCAACATGCCCATCCAAGGCCCAGCCACTGGACGGGGGGGAGGAGGCTCCACCAAGGGGGTGCAAAGGCTGCAAGGGAAAGGCAACTCAGGTGGCCCCCACACCCGGCCTGCTCACCTCATCCTCCGTCTTCTGCTTCTTGGCTACTATTCCCGTCTTGAGGGCTAGTTTGTTCCCGCCTCTGCGTTTGCCCACCTGGGTGAAGGGACAGAAGACTGCAACGGTTACAGGAGCCGGGCCCGCCCTTGGCGGTGCTGAGGCCCACTACACCTTCCTAGCCCGGCCCGGTGGCCCGTCCCGACGCCGCGCCCAGCTCCGCCAGCCGGCCGACCTGCGCAGCAATCAGAGAGGAGCACACGCGACTCTTAGCGCCTGTCCTGGGCCCTGGGCTGCCCTCCCAGGGAGAAAGCAGCTCTCCCACCATGGTGGGGACCAGCTCTGCCCTCACTCTCCATGCCAAGGCCTCATGTTTCCCTAGCAGGGACCATGTAGGTGGCAACAGCTCCCTTTATTGAGCACTTACAGTATGCTAAGCCCTGTGCTGAGTGCTGTGGTTGTGTCATCTCCTTTCACTTTCACAGCTACCCTAAGACAAAGGTTATAACCACCCCATTTTACAGACAAGGAAACAGTCTTTGAGAAGGAGAGGTCATGCCGGCAACAAACAAGTGAGCTGGCTTCAGGGTCAGGTGGTTCAGCAGCATCCTTAGTCACCAAGCAACATTGTCTCCCCTACACCTAACTTGGCCTGGCCTCTTTGAGGGTACAACTGCAATGGAATGACCCCTCGGTAAACAAATGAAAAAGGGACAATTACTGCTACTCCCATTCATGGAGGGATACTAAGCCTTCATCCTCAATTGTCACACCAACCCAAGTCCTAACACTTTATCCTGCCTTCCCCTTCCTTAAACAGAAGTCTTTCTCTGGACTTCCATCCTGGTATCTCATCTTCTCCCATCGATCGAGGGCTTCTTGTGCTCCAGGGGCTGCAACAGCCTTCACAGACATCATCCCATCTCCACCCCTCCACCAGGCATTAAAATGGGACTATTCTCACACCCATTTTTGACAGATGCAAGACACTAGGCTTGGAGAAGTGGATCGCTTGTCCCAAATCACACAACTGACTCCAGGACTGAACCCCCAGTCCATTAATTCTCAAGTCAGCACTTTTTCCTCCACACTACAGGGAACAGATGTCAACACCAGAGACAAAGCAAGCTCAGAGCTGACAATCGATATATGCCCTATTTATTTAGCCTGGAGTTTCTCGACCTGGCACT
The DNA here is from genome assembly GCF_000956105.1 of Propithecus coquereli. Lineage (NCBI taxonomy): Eukaryota > Metazoa > Chordata > Mammalia > Primates > Indriidae > Propithecus > Propithecus coquereli. The sequence continues at coordinate 3,345,029 of NW_012140969.1, forward strand.
AATGACATTTTGAGCTGGATCATTCTTTGTTGGGGGGGAGGGGCAGGGCGCTGTCCTGCCCATTGTAGGATGTTGAGCAGCATCCCTGGCCTCTACCCATAGATGTCACTAGCACCCCCTCCCGCAGTTCCGACAACCAAAAACGTCTCCAGACTTTGCAAAATGTGGGGGTGGAGCGACTCGTCCCCAACTGAGAACCTCTGTTTTAGCCCTTCCTATATAAGACAGGCCCTGTGCTAACCACTTTTCCACAACGACCTCACAGAACCCCCACATCGGAAGATGCGATAATGTCCATTTTTGCAACTAGGGAAAATGAGGGTAGGCCAGCCCAGAGGCTCCAGGAAAGCAGCGATCTTTTCTGTCATGTTCACCACTACTACATACCCAGCACGTAGCACAATGCCCAACACAAGGTAAGGTGCTCAGTAAATAAACCCTGGTCGAATGAAATTCAGGAAAATCAAGCAGTTGTCCTAAGTAATTGTCCTACACAGTAAGCGGTCTGAGTCTAATATAGACAGCTCAAACTCTAGGACTTGCATTTGCCCTCCTTCCCCACAATAGGGGATGGTCCCACCATCCAAGTCCACGTACCACTCAAACAGGAATCCTGGTATCCAAGCTTCCCCATCCCCAGAGTGCTGCTTCCAGTGCAATTCCTCGGCTCCCAGTTCCCGCGGGCAGGCTTCGGGGGTCCCCACCCCCGCCCCCCGAACCCCAGTCGGGAAATCCAGGTTCCACATCCTCAGCGGGTGTGGCCCGCTAGGACGGCCCCCTCATCCGGGCAGAAAGTGGACCTGGATCCCGATCCCCCCTCAGGCCCCAATTCCCTCTGCCAAGGCGCGGCCTGGCGCCCGCCCCCACCCCCGCGGCTCCTTACGAAGCTAAGTGTGGGGCCCGGGCCGCCCTTCCTCTTCGGATCCCCGGGGCCCGCGGCGGCGGAGGCCGACTGGTCCGGTCGCTGCGGGCCCGGGGGCGGCTCTTCCTGCCGCTGCCGCTGCTCCTCCTCCATTTTCCGCTTGAAAAGCTCCAGGAAGCTGCCGTCGTTAGCGAACAAGTTCACGCCGCCCGACACCGGGCTCGAACCCGCACCCGACACCTCCTCGTCCCCGCTCTCGGGCGACGTCCCTGGCCCAGACTCAGCCCATCGGCTCCCGCCGCCGCCACCGCCCGCGGGGCCCGGCGCCTCCCGGCCCGGAGGCTCCGCCCGTCTCCCTCGGGCAGCCATTTTGTCGCCAGGTGCCGCGCAAAGGACTCCGGGAAGGCCGCTCCGGCCCCGCGCTTGGCGCCCGACTTGCCTCGTCCCGAACAATGCATGCCGGGAAGAGCGTCCGGCCCTCAGGCGTCCGCAGTGGGGGGCGGAACCGGGGGCGGGGCGAAGGGGGTATGACCCGGACGGGGCGGGGCAGCGGGGAGGCCCCCCCCACCCCTTGTTATTTTATAATCCAGGGAGACTCAAGGTGGCGTTTTGCAGACAGGAGCTCCCCAGGAATGGGACTGGGGCTGTAGCTGACTCTCCAGAGTGGGGTTTCTGCTTGGAACTGGTGGCGCATTAGCTTTCTGGCACCAGGAATAATCTCTGCGAAGGGAAGAATTCCGTTTGGGGCTGTATTCTCACCTGACACCTCCGAATTTGGGTCCCTACCTAGGTCTAGAGGGCATATCTAGCTCCGACTAGAAATAGGGGTATCTCTGAGTGGGGTGCCTGTCTCTGGGATGAAGCTCACATGTGGGAATGAGGACATAGCTGGCTGTGTGGAGCTGGGGTCCCCGTCTGAGAACAAGGTTATTTTACAGGCTAGAGTATTCAAATGAAGCCAGGGGTATTTCTAGCCTCAAGTCTCCCCGCTCTAAGGTTAAGAGTGTTCTGGAATGGGGTCCGCGCCTAGGGCTTGTATTTCTGCCCCAGGGCAGAGGTTAAAATAGGAAATATGCAAGGAGGTTTTCAGGAATTAGGATCCCTTCTACGACAAGGAGAGCAGTTGCAGGTATGGTGCCTGCCCAGCATTGGGGCTCAGGGAGTGCTGGACAAGGGGGTTTGCGGACTCTGCCCAGAACTGGAGTTGTGTTCCGGTTAACCCACGGTCAGCGCCTGGACCTGTCTCCGGCCTGGTAATCAATTCGTCTATGATTGGTTTGCGACAGGAGCCAGGTGGCTCACAGGCAATTGAATAGCAGAGGGGGCGGACCTGAGGCAAGGTTGGGACCCAACTGGGAGAAGGCAGGGGGGGATGATTGACAGGAAGCTCAGCCTATGAAATCAGGCCAAGGCGGACCTCGGCTCTAACTTCACCGAAAGAGCCTGGACAGGGTGTTTGGCCGGTTGCTAAGGAGAGGTTCGCGGCTACCGAGACGTGAGAGTTACTGGTGGAAGTAAGAAAAGATGTAGCCAATGAAAGAAGTGCTGCAAGATTTAGGGTCCAATCACTGAAGGGGAGCAGCCTGGACGCTACCAATATGTTCATTAGGCAAGGGAAGGTCCTTGGAAAAATATAGACCAAAAGTCGACAAAGTGAACCTTGGAAGCAGGTAACAGTGAAAATATAGTTTCTGTTTGCTCCTAAAAGACAAGCGGCGAGGAAATTAATTCAGGCTCCTAACCTCGATGGGGATGCGATAGAGGATTTCCCCTGCAGGAACGTTGCATGGTGCGCTCCGCTTGATCACGTGAGCCGGTTCCAAGATGGCGGCAGGGGTGGCCGGGTGGGGGGTCGAGGCGGAGGAGTTCGAGGATGCGCCTGATGTGGAGCCGCTGGATCCTACGCTTAGTAACATTATCGAACAGCGCAGCCTTAAGTGGATCTTCGTCGGGGGCAAAGGTGGCGTGGGCAAGACCACCTGCAGGTAAGGAGGCGGCGGCGTGGGCCAGGAAGGCGGGTGGGATGTACCACTGGGCGAAGGGGAGGCCAAGGACCGGCTTTTCCACTCCGAGGGCAAGGGGGCTGAGCTGGGGTCTTTCGGGTTGTACTCTCTCGAAGTTACGTGGAGCAAATGGAAGGTACCGGCTCAGTGCAAACCTTGCACCTTCTGAGTTGGACCATCCCTGTTGGTGCGCAAGTGCAGTGCTGAACCTCAGTTAACCCAATGCGGCGGAGCGCTTAGATGTCCCAATCAGCTGGACTAATCTCGAGTGAATTCAGAATAGGAGGAAGGGCACCGGAGCAAGCTATCCTAGTCAGGTGAACTTTGCCATTTTATGCCCAGGGCGACGTTGGTGGTGGATGGCAGAGGAGATGGCATAGGATCAGACTGTGTTTGTCAGCAGTGGGGAGGAGGGGTTCGTTGGGCAGATTGTCCTGGACAAATAGATTGAACCATTTTGAGGTTAACACGGAGTGCTAGGGACCACTTAGTTTAGAGTTGAGGGAAGGGCCACAGAGTCAAGCTATGCCATTCCGCTCTGTGCCAAATAAAGAAGAAACAAGGACCAAGCCAAATGGACTCAATCAGCTAAACCTTACCACTCTAGTCCACATAGGAGGGATCGGTAGGTGAGGTCTGAAGGGATTCCCCTGCAGGGATTGAGACTTGATCCCACAGTGACCCATACTGTCCTCTCTAGGCCCTTGCTGAACTGGATCGCCTGATCCTGGGACGCTACCTCTCTCCTTGCAGATCCAGGGAACAGAGCCCAACCCCTCACTCCCCCACCATTCACCCTTTCTTTTGCCCAGCTGCAGCCTGGCAGTCCAGCTTTCCAAGGGGCGAGAGAGCGTTCTGATCATTTCCACAGACCCAGCCCACAACATCTCAGATGCTTTTGACCAGAAGTTCTCAAAGGTGCCTACCAAGGTCAAAGGCTATGACAACCTCTTCGCTATGGTGAGTGGAGCAGGGCTCAGCTCCCACTTCTGACAAATGCCCTTATCAGGCCTTTCTTGTACACACCCACCAGCAGCCACCATGTCCTACTCACTCTACATCCAGTCTCTCTCCTTCCTCAACATACCCAAAGGGGAACGAGTGAGGAACAGGAAGTACCTGGAGCTTAGTGAGCCAGAGTAGGGGAAAGAGAAACCGGAGAGGCCAACGAGAGCAATATGGCATTGAACCTTGCAGGGCGTGGAAAGCAGTTTGGCTTTGACTGCAAGTTTAATAGGAAGCTGTTCATTTGAAGCAAGGCAAAATCACGGCCAAATTCATGTTTTGAAAAGTTCCCTCTGGCTGCCATGTCGAGGTTGGATTGTAAGTCAAAGGTGGAAGCAGGGGTACTAAAAAGGAGGCTGCAACCATGACCAGGCGTGAGATGACAGCAGCCTGGACTCCGGTGGGGGCAGAAATCTGGGGGAGAAGTCAGATTTGAAATGTATTTTGGAAATAAAGCAATGACATCACTTGGTTATAATGGGTGAGGGAAAGAAATGAATTAAATATATCTCTTATTTGTCTCTCTAAGCCTCTGGGATGGGTAAGACTAGAAAAGGAGGATTAGAAGGGACAAATCAAATTCCATTTTGGCCAGGCACGGTGGCTCACGCCTGTAATCATAGCACTCTGGGAGGCCGAGGCGGGAGGATCACTTGAGGTCAGGAGTTCAAGACCAGCCTAAGCATGTATGAAACCCCATCTCTACCAAAAACAGAAAAAATTAGGCAGGTATGTGGCATGTGCCTGTAGTCCCAGCTACTTGGGAGGCTGAGGCAGGAGGATCACTGGAGCCCAGGAGGTTGAGGTTGCAGTGAGGTACAATGACACCACTGCACTCTACCTAGGGTGACAGAGTGAGAATCTGTCTCAAAAAAAAGAATTGTGTTTTGTCCACAGTGAATCTGAGGTGCCCACTGGACATTCAAGTGACGACATCATGACAATAGCTTAGTTATGTGACTCTGGAGCTCAGAGGAGGTTGGTGTTGGTTTGGAAGTCATTGTCCCAAAGGTAGTATTTAAAGCTGTATGAGTGGAGGAGAATGTGAGAGAACAGAGAGGCCCAGAAACAAGCTTGGGGGCACATCAGCATTTAGGGACCAGCAGAGAAGGACAAGAAGGAGGCCCTGGTGATATAGAAGGAAAGCCAGAGGGTGTGGAGTTCTGAGCTCCAGGAAAGAAAAGGGTCTTGGGCAGAAAGAAGAAGTGGCCTCTGGCAGGCACATCTGTTTTGGAGAGACCCCCCTGAGAGCGGGGGCAGAAATCTGCCTTGAGTGGGTGAGGTGATGAGGTGGAGACGGTGATTGTCATGATGACAGAGCTATCACTGGAGAGAGACAGAGGCAAAGAGGGCTTTTTTGAGGAAGGGGATGTTAGAGTATGTTTGTTTGCTGATGTGAACGTGCCAACAGGACAGAAAAGAGTGTGCAGAGGGAGGAGGACGCCGGCCCCATACGGTCTCCAGGCAGGATGAGCTCTGGCCAGCATGCACACCCACGGTGTGGGCTCTGCCAGGGTCAGGGACTCAGGCGGAAGCAGGAGGAATTGGGGCACTTCCTGGGGGGAGATGAAAGTATTGGAAGCCTGTGGTTTCTCTTTGTCACCAAGGCCCAGGTGAGGGCCCCAGAAGAGGTTTGAGAAGGGAGAAGATGCCACATAAACACTTCTGAGGAGCTGGGTGCAGTGGCTCGTGCCTGTAGTCCCAGCTACTTGGGAGGCTGAGGCGGAAGGATCACTTGAGCCCGGGAGTTTGAGGCTGCAGTGAGCTATGATGTCACCACTGCACTCCAGCCTGGGCAACAGAGTGAGACTGTCTCAAAAAACAAAAAGAGAAAAAAAAAAAAACAACACCCTTCTCAGGGGAGAAGGGGGACCCAGGACTGTCTGGTTTGTCAAGTGCTTGTTGAAGATTTGTGATCAGGAACAGGAATGGGGACAAGGTTCAGGCCCTTGGGTGCAGGGATACCAGAGAGCCAGGAATAACTAAGGTAGGATTTTGCCAATGACAGAGGGAAAAGGGAATGTTTGCAAAGGCAACCTATGCAGTCTGGCCCCCCAGGTAAGGGTGCCAGCCAAGAGGGACACTAGCAGTGAACAGGGACCAGTAGGGGATGACCTGACCGAAAGAGGTTTAGAATAACTGAGGCAGAAGAGGCTAAGGTAAGAAAGAGGAATGTGGGAGGTCAGAGGTGGCCCAATGACTAGGAATAACCCATGAAGGGTGTGAATGTAGGAGGGTCCTGGGGTAGGGGGATGGTCGGCCAAGCTCCTCACAGGGGAATGATCTAGAAGAGGTCGGGAGACCAGTGGTGAGAGTATCTTGGGGAGGCAAGTTCCAGCTGGGAATTAGCAGTGTAAATGCTCTGTGGTGGGTTTCAGCTTCCCTTTGGGGACCCTGGTCACAGCTTGCAATTTTCCCCTTGTTCGTGAAATGCTTTGACCATTTGTGTGACTGTACAAGACCGTAAGTCCCTGAGGGAGACCAGTGCTACACTGGGGTCCCCACAGCCGTGCCCTAACGAGGAGCTTTGGTTGGAGCCTGCCACAGGCTCCCTCTGGCCCTGTGCCCAGGTGGGAAGGCCCCCGGCAGTAGCAGCAGCCTGAGTCTCCTCCCCTCGGCCCCCAGGAGATCGACCCCAGCCTGGGCGTGGCAGAGCTGCCCGACGAGTTCTTCGAGGAGGACAACATGCTAAGCATGGGGAAGAAGATGATGCAGGAGGCCATGAGCGCCTTCCCCGGCATCGACGAGGCCATGAGCTATGCTGAGGTCATGAGGTCAGGCCCAGCCAGCGGGGGTGGGGGCTGCCCAGGGAAGAGGGGGCGGTGGAGCGGGCCTGACCCTCTTCCTCCCCTCAGGCTGGTGAAAGGCATGAACTTCTCAGTTGTGGTGTTTGACACGGCGCCCACGGGCCACACGCTGAGGCTGCTCAACTTTCCCACCATCGTGGAGCGGGGTCTAGGCCGCCTGATGCAAATCAAGAACCAGATCAGCCCCTTCATCTCACAGGCAGGCGGGGCCCCGGGCATCCAGTGTCCTGGAGCAGGGGTGGCCCCCACGCCCCCAGATGTGCAGTAACAAAGGCCCTCCCCACCCCTTTGTATCAGTGCTGCTCACTGGATGGGACATAATTTCACTGCGGGGCTGGGAGGAGACTGTCCCCCCACCTGACAGGTCAGACTCAGTGTCCCTGACCCTGCCCACTGAGTACCCCAGACAGAGCTTGGAAACACAGAGCCAGGTGGCCCGAGATCATATCCTCTGCACTCACTGGATGTGACCCAGCTGTGTGACCTCAAGAAAGCCACTTCACCTCTCTGGACCTCACCTTCCTTGTGTGGCAAATGGATATCACGAGAATGTCCCCTTGGGTTATTAAGACCTTGACAACCTCAAAGCCACCACAATTCTGCACACCACCAGCACCACCCCCCCATGGCACATGCGCGTACCCCCTTCAGGGACCTGTGCCTCAGGTGGTAACAGTCGTTGAGCACTTAACTGTGTGCCAGGCACTGTTCTGGGCACGGTACATGTGACAGCTTGTCTGGCACAAGTGGTCTTAGCAGTAAGGTTTACAGATAGGGAAACTGAGGCTCCAGGGGGGTCAAGCCCCTTGGCCACAGTTCCGGAGAAGTGGCGGAGCTGCAATCTGGGGAGTCTGCTCAGAGGCGCACACCTTTAACCACTGGGAAATGTCAGGGGGTGTCCCCCAGGTGTTTAGTAGGCCCCCGCCAGGGAATTTACTGAGCTCCAGGTAAGCTGAGCCCTCCCACGTCCTCCCCACAGATGTGCAACATGCTGGGCTTAGGAGACATGAACGCCGACCAGCTGGCCTCCAAGCTGGAGGAGACACTGCCCGTCATCCGCTCCGTCAGTGAACAGTTCAAGGACCCCGTGAGTCATGCCCTGGCAAGTGATGAGAGGCTTGGGGCACGGGGACAAAGCTGGAGCTTTCCCCTCACTGTCCTCTCTTGTGCCCTCCAGGAGCAGACAACCTTCATCTGCGTATGCATCGCCGAGTTCCTGTCCCTGTATGAAACAGAACGGTTGATCCAGGAGCTGGCCAAGTGCAAGATCGACACGCACAACATCATCGTCAACCAGCTCGTCTTCCCCGACCCCGAGAAGCCCTGCAAGATGTGCGAGGCCCGCCACAAGATCCAGGCCAAGTACCTGGACCAGGTGTGCCCACCTGCCCAGCACTGGCCCAGCCAAGGCACCTCTGCCCCAGCCTTCTGCCCTTTGCCCCCACATCAGGTCCTTCACCCTCATTTTGGCGTTGGAGGACTATGGCTGGCCTGGCCTGGGTACCTGCGACCCCAGAGAGTGGGAGGTCTCTGATCCTACTGGCCTGACTCCCACTTGTGACACCTTAAAGCCTTTGCCCATATTCTCTCCCTAACCCTGGGAGGCCCCTTGCCCGACCCTATCTATTGACCTGCACTCTCCCCTGCCCTCCTGCCCCCTGACCACTGCCTTCTGCCCTCTGCCCTGGCTACAGATGGAGGACCTGTATGAAGATTTCCACATCGTGAAGCTGCCGCTGTTACCCCATGAGGTGCGGGGGGCAGACAAGGTCAACACCTTCTCAGCCCTCCTCCTGGAGCCCTACAAGCCCCCCAGTGCCCAGTAGCATCGTCGCCAGCCACAGCTGCTGCCATTTTACACCTACCCTTCACCCTTCCCACCACCCCCTGGGGCAGAGTTTGCACAAAGTCCCCCCATAGTACAGGGGGAGCCACTTGGGGAGTGGGAGGCAGGGAGGGAGTCTATTCCCCCTGGTGGGGCTAGGGGGCTGTACTTGCCCCCGACCTCTCCCTGCCTCTCACTCTTCAATAAAATGATCTTAAAATTGCAGTATTTGTGGATATAGGGAGGTGGGGGAGTTTTGCACCTTAATGTACAGTTAAAACAGGTTGTGCACTGCACAAAAGTATCACATCTAGAGGGGCACATTCACAACAGAGACCTAATAGAGATGTGTGTTTATTGTGGCAACTTTGAAAAGAGGGTGTCTTCTGTAAGGGAGTACCTTTTTCTAGTTCTGTGTAGGTAGAGGTGTCCCTAGGGGTCCCTGCTGGGGCTGTGAAGTCTGGAATGGAAGAGAAGGGCATCTGCCCACTTCCTCGGAGGCTCAGAGCGTGGGAACCAGGAGGCCCCTTGGCCAGCCCCAGGCTGGTGGGGAGCGGATTAGGTCGGCAGCGGGCCCAGCGCTGCCTGCTGTTTGGTTTGGGAATTAGTGGGCGCCCTGGGCAGAGGTCGGGCCTGCCAGACTGGGGATTAACAGTCTCCACCTCCCAATTCCTGCCCCCATGGGATGGCATCAGCCCTTTCCAGCAAAGGGCAGCAACAGGGGAGCTGATGAGTGGGCAGGATGGCAGAGGACTTGGGCTGGACTTCCCCTGCAGTCCCATCCTGCCTCCAGAGTGGTCTGAGTGGCTCAGCACACTTACTGCTTTTGAACTGCAGTTCCCTAAAATGAGAACCTAAGTGTAGCCATTCAAAGAGCCATGGCACAAATTCACCAGACCGGTGACGTGCAGGCCTGGAAGACATCTAATGGACCCCGTTGTCCCCTGCCCTTCGTTCCTCCCTCTGCCACTGCCAGGGCAGCCACTGTCATCCCCACTCTAGAGACTCCAGATGGGGCAATGACCTTGAGAGTTTGTAAGTTCCAAGTCAGAGCTGGTTGAGGTTGAGGGGAACAAAAGGGGATTCCTGAGGACACACATGAGTCAGAACGTGGTGTTCAGAGTGCGTACACCCAGGATCTGGGCGTGCCAGGGTGTGTGTGTGTGTGTGTGTGTGTGTGTGTGTAGGGGGGACCCAGCCACGAGCCTAGACGTGTTCCCTCTGCCACTGGACTGCACTGGGTGTGTGCAAGCGAGTGTGGGCACGCTGGGGTGGCGCGTATGAACAAGCGTGGTGGCACAGCCCATGGCAAAGACCTCAGGCTCTGCGCCAAACTGTCTGGGTTCATATCCAGCATCCCGGCCGTGCCACAAAGGAGATGCATGTGTCATCTGAGCCTCAGTTTCCCTACTTGGACAGTGGGAATCACAAGGGCGCTGACTTCATATGCCGGCTTGTAAGGAAGGATTCAAATAGATGAAATATGCAGCCCCTTTGCAGAAGCACCGGGCAAGAATCCGCCAAGAAGTGTTTGTTATTTCTCACTGTTACAATTATGAGGCATGTGAACCAGCCCAGCAACCTGCCTCCGGCCCCTGCGGGAGTCCGGCAGGCAGAAGTGTATGGGGGCGCCTGAGAGCTGGGGGAGGGGGGTTGAGCGGGAGGAGCTAGCAGCAGTGAGAGCAAGGACATGTCCTATGGAGAGAGGGTGGCTGGCCCTCAGCGAGATGCCTGCCCCCTCCCCAGGTCCCGCAGCTGGTGGCACCACCCCAGCCACCCACTCGCCCCCTTTTACGGGCTGTCTGGCAGCTGGACAGCGGAGGAGCGGTCTAAGGGTGGCCAGCCCAGGCCGGTTCCTAATTACCCCGGGTGGGGCGGACATCTGCCAGGTTGGGAACACAGCGTTCCAGCAGAGGCATCCGAGATCCTAGCGCAAGAAGGGTTCCTGGGCACTCCAGGGAGCCCTTCCCGGGGCTGGAACCCTGATCCTCCGCCCCTCCCACACCAGTCTGTGTATTGATGTCCTCCAGGCTGGGAACTGGGGGGCAGGAGTTCTGTTTGTACCAGGCTGGGAGTGCCCGCTTTATAGGTGTATCTATGAAGAGGGAACATCTGTCCTGAATCCATGCCAAATGCGAGGACAAGGTTTCGTGTCCCCACGCTCGTGTGTTCATACCTGTGTGTATGGACATGTGTGTGTGCACACAGCGGTGAGGGGGCTGTCTTATGTATCGATGTACAAATGCAAGCGAATTTCCCAAGGGGTTAAAGTCGGTGGGACTTTTGAGGTTATAGCTGCTGTGTATGTCTTTGCAACATCGGTGAATCTAAGGGATGGCCAGGGCCCCACTCTGACCCCGGGACTGTGTGCCACTGCATTGAGGGGAGGTGTTTCCGCATTTGGTGAATGATCATGGGTGTGCTTTTGTGCAGGGGAAATCGGGAACCAAAACTCCAAGCCATGGTGTGTGGCCATGTGTGTGAAGGCACTCTGGGGTCTCAGTGGGGTCTGCGCTTGGCTGGTTGTGTGTCTTTGCTACAAGGTGTGATCATGAGGGAATGCCAGCTCCTGGGTCCCTCCTATGTGGCCACTGGGAGCATTGTGTGTGTGCCCAAGAGCTGAGAGCCTGGTGTGTTGGGGTCCATCTGCGTTATACCTGTGTAACGGGGGCTGGGGTAGAGCTAGGTGTGCTTTGTATGATGCCAGAAGTCTTTGAGACAGTGAATACTGCCGTCTGGGTCATCGTGGTTACATGAGGCTGTATTAGGGGAAGCTGAATTTGTGTCTGGATCTATGATGTGACAGTATGTGGTTGGTTGCAGGTGACTGTAGAGTGACCCAGCCTCCCTGAGCAGTGTGTGTGTGTTTGTGTCTGGGACTGGGAAGGAAATAATCCCTGTTCCCTCCCCAAGCTCTAGGTTCCAGATCCATTGGACTTGCCAGTGAGTGACTGGCAAAGGAGACAGGGAAGAGAAAGGGAGGGTAGGGCAGATTTCTACTCCCCCCCCACCAGGTAACAAACTGGCGGGACTTCTTCAAACAATGTTCTGAGGCAGCAGCTCAGCCAAGGTGGGAGGGCCAGGGAGGGGCTTCCCACGCCCACCCCCCAGCCCCCTCCCGCCTAAGGTCTGGCTTCAGCCCCACCCAACATTGAAGCCACCTGCCCATTCTGTCCCTGTCCCTGTGTGTCCCTGCACTCGCCACCTTTAACACAGGTGAGAGAGGTCCAGGCCTGGGGGGGAATAGGGCACTCTGGAGGAATAGGGGACCCTGGGGGAATAGGGGACCTGCGGGCAAGAATCCATCCAGAGTCCTCCTGGAGTGGGAGCAGAGGGCTTGGAAGGCTGGGGGGAAATGGACAGAGGTCAAGGTGGATCCCGGAGGAGAAGGGAGAAGGGGGAGAGCCGAGGCAGGGCGATTATTTAGGAGGTGGACAGGCTGTGATCCGGGCCGCTGGGGGACAGGGCCTGGGACGGGAGGCTTAGGCACAGGGCTTCAGAGGAATGCAGGGGGAAGAAAGGGCCAAGACTGGCAGCTGGTGGGAAGGGGAGCCAGAAGACCGAGGGAGGGGAAGGGGGAGGTTTGGAGCCCCGAGACTATAGGTGGCAACCAGGTGAGGAGTATGGGGTCGGGTAGAGGGTGACTCAGGAGCTGACTGCGTGGACCCAAGGGTCTTGTGGGGGGGAGGTGGATCAAGGGAGAGAGCCTGGGCGAAGTAGATGCAAGAGGCTGAGGCCAGGCGTCCAGAGAAGGGGACAACCTGAGAGACGGGGCTTGGGCACGGAGGCTAGGGGCTGGAGCGGGACTGAGTGGCGCTGGGACGAAGAAGGAGCCTGGGAAAGAGCCGGGACCGAGGGGGTGGCCGGCGGCCGGGGCATGGAGTGGGGACGCTGTGCTCAGTCAACCCTGCACGTCTCACCGCCCCCCCTCCGCGGCCCACTCCCCAGCCGTCCGCCTGTCCATTGGCCCCACCTGTCCGGCGCCGCGATGACCGTCACCTATACTGCCCGAGTGGCGAACGCCCGCTTTGGTGGCTTCTCACAGCTGCTGCTGCTGTGGCGGGGGAGCATCTACAAGCTCCTGTGGCGCGAGCTGCTGTGCTTCCTCGGGTTCTACATGGCGCTGAGCGCCACCTACCGGTGAGGCTGCCCCGGGCGGCGTGCGGGGTGCCGGGATTCCCAGGGACGGGAGCGGCCGGGAGAGGGGACTCGGGACGCGGGTCTCGCTCGTGACTCCGTGATCCCTACTCCGCAGCTTCGTGCTGACCGAGGAGCAGAAGCGCCACTTCGAGAAGCTTGTCATTTACTGCGACCAGTACGCCAGCCTCATCCCCGTCTCCTTCGTGCTCGGTGCGGTTGAGCCCCTGAGTTCTACATTCTGGTGTCCCTGAGAAATCCATTGTCCTTTTCTGCTCCTCTGAGACTCCGCCCTCAAATCCAACCCCCAGAGGCCCCTCCTGCCCCCGTCCCATTTCTGGATTGACATCATGAAGAGGCCAGGTGTGATCCTGCACTCCAAGACCTCGGATGTCACCTGGTCACCGAGAACCCTGAGGTGTCTCCCTGAGAGCTCCATCTCACCCATAAATTTATTCCTGGTCACCTCGGGGATTTCCACTGTGTCTGCATGTGATTACTGGTGCCCCCCCCCCACATGCTGGGCCCCGGGGATACGCACCAGGGACACCATATGACTCCACACTGGGGCATTTCTCTACCAAGTCCTGGCCCCCAGACCCCAATGACCTCATGTGACCTCAGCCTCCCTCCCACCAGGTGAATGGGGTGACCAGCCTATCCAACACTCCCTGATGGAGACTCTGTACCCAACCCCTTCAGGAGTTCCTGGATTAGGGATCTGGTGTGGCTTTTGAGAAAAGCCTGCCCAGGTGCCCCTGATGTAACCTCCACAAACCAGGTGCCCCCTCCTCAAGTTTCAAGTCCCTATGTCCCCAGCGAATGGTTCCCTATGACTAGGATGACAACCTGTCCATGTGTCCCTAACATGGGCCCTGTGGCTCCATCCCCATACCGTGATCGCAATCCCACATCCCAGGTGACTCCCAAGTAGCCCAGCGATTCAACCTGCTCCGACCTTTCTGACCTCAGGGCTGGATCCTCAAGTTCCCAGCCCAGCAGGCCCCGCGTGGTCAGGCTGGCCAGCCTGCCTGGGTACCTCTGACGGAGACCCTATGTCGCCCCTCCTCCCACGACCTGGGCTCCCAAACCCCAGGCCTTGGTGTCCCCGCTGATCCCGTATTCCGGGCTCGCCTGCAGGGTTCTACGTGACGCTGGTGGTGCACCGCTGGTGGAACCAGTACCTATGCATGCCGCTGCCCGACGCGCTCATGTGCGTGGTGGTGGGCACGGTGCACGGGCGCGACGAGCGTGGCCGTCTCTACCGGCGCACGCTCATGCGCTACGCGGGGCTCTCGGCGGTGCTCATCCTGCGCTCGGTCAGCACCGCGGTCTTCAAGCGCTTCCCCACCATAGACCACGTGGTGGAGGCGGGTGAGTCCCCGGCCGGGGGCGGGGCGGGGGCGGGGCAAGGACAGAGGGCGGGGCGAGTAACCTCTGACCTCGCCCCTCCAGGGTTTATGACCCGCGAGGAACGCAAGAAGTTCGAAAACCTGAATTCGTCCTACAACAAGTACTGGGTGCCCTGCGTCTGGTTCTCCAACCTGGCGGCGCAGGCCCGGCGCGAGGGCCGCATCCGCGACAACAGTGCCCTTAAGCTGCTGCTTGAGGTGGGCCAACTAGGAGGTCATTCATAGAGAATAACGGGGATATTATACCCCTGGAGTTGCGTCAATAGCGGGCCACGAGGCAGATCCCAACACCCCTACCCGGTGTCCCCCAGGTGCGCACTATCACCACGGGGCAGATTCCAACACCTTCGAGGGCAGCCCCTAGGTACCCAGTGCTGTCACCCCAGGTGTACATTCACCACCAAATACCTTCCCTGGAACCCCCAGAAGCGCAATCCCACCTCCCACCAGGTGACCACCCACCTCTAACCCAGGTACCCACAATCTTCATGTGTTCAGGCCCCTCATGACCTGTATCCGCCCCCCAGGAGCTGAATGTGTTTCGGGGCAAGTGTGGGATGCTCTTCCACTACGACTGGATTAGCGTACCCCTCGTCTACACCCAGGTAACCCCGACATGCCTCTGTTAATATTTGGTGTCAGAGATCCTGACACTGGTCTCAAGGGGAAACTGAGGGCCAGCTAAGACCCCATCACAGGCCAGGAGCGGTCGCTCGCGCCTGTAATCCCAGCACTTTGGGAGGTCCATGCGGGAGGGTTGCTTGAGGCCAGGAGTTCAAGATCGGCCTTGGCAATATAGTGAGAAACCATCTCTACAACAAATAAGAAAAATTAGCCAGGCGTGGTGGCGCGGACCCGTAGTCCCAGGTACTGGGGAGAGTGAGGCGACAGGATCACTTGAGCTCAGGAGTTCGAGGCTGCCCTGAGTTATGATCGTGGTACTACACACTCCAACCTGGACGACAGAGCGAGACCTTGTCTCAAAAAAAAAAAAAAAGAGAGAGAGAGAGGGGAGAGACCCCATCTCAGTGACACCCAATCCTGGCCCGGGTCTCTCAATGCCACCCTGAGGCCTGGAGAAAACCCTGACCTGCAGGCCTACCCCTCCCTGGTCCCAGGTGGTGACCATCGCAGTGTACAGCTACTTCCTGGCTTGCCTCATCGGCCGCCAGTTCCTGGACCCGGCGCAGGGCTACAAAGACCACAACCTGGACCTGTGCGTGCCCATCTTTACCCTCTTGCAGTTCTTCTTCTACGCTGGCTGGCTCAAGGTGGGTGGGGCCTCCGAGGCGGGGGTTCCGGGGCTGGGGCAGGCGGGGATCCTCAAGTTTCCCCTGGACTCCCCCCTCTGCACTCAGGTAGCCGAGCAGCTCATCAATCCCTTCGGAGAGGACGACGACGACTTTGAGACCAACTTTCTGATCGACCGCAACTTCCAGGTGAGACTCCGCAGGGCGACAATCACTGAGCGCCCGAAGCGATCCTGGCCCCACCCCCTGCCAAGACTTGCCCAGGCCTCGCCCCAAGCCATCCGTCACTCTTTGGTCCCCACGCTCCACGCACCCCGCGGTCCTGGCGCGCTGCCCAGCTCCCACCCCGCCCTGCGCGTCTGCACCCGCAGGTGTCGATGCTGGCGGTGGACGAGATGTACGACGACCTCGCCGTGCTGGAGAAGGATCTGTACTGGGACGCCGCCGAGGCTCGCGCCCCCTACACGGCGGCCACCGCCTTTCTGCTGCAGCAACCCTCTTTCCAGGGTTCCACCTTCGACATCACGTGAGCCAGCGGGACGGGCGGGGCGGTGCTTAGGGCTCGGAAGGCGTGTCTGGTTGAAAGGGGCTAAATTCTGGAGATTGGGGATGAGAGATAAAGTCCCTAAGGATTGTGAGGAGGGCAGAGGGTGAGCTAGGAGTCAGGGGGCGGGGCCAAGATCTGAGACTGGGCCACTAATTGGAGACAGAGCTAAGGTGTAAGGTCGGAGAGGACTGGAAGGGTCAGAGGTGGTACCCAAGGAGCCCGGGCGGAGCCACAACTGAAGCTTTGAGGTCGAAGTTTGAGCAGAGCCAGAGAATGAGACCAGGTTCTGGGTGGAGGGGACAAGGTCTTTGGGGATAAGTGAGACAAAGGGGTGGGCGGAGCCAGGGAGAGCAGGATGCCTCGGACCCCGTTCTGTCAATCAACGAGAGGAGCTAGGCCAAAGCACTGACCCACTGTCCGTCCTGCAGGCTGCCCAAAGAGGACATGCAGTTCCAGCGAATGGAGGGCTTGGATGGGCCTCTGGGCGACGCGCAGGGCGACTTCCTGCAGCGCCTCCTGCCGGCGGGCACGGGCATGGCCGGAGCAGGCCTGTTGGGCCGGCGTCTGTCGCTGCTGCGCCGCAAGAACAGCTGCGTGTCGGAGGCGTCCATCGCCGCCAGCTGCGCGTGCGCGGGCGCCCCCGACGGCACGGCCCCAGAGTGCAGCTGCGGGGACCCGCTGCTCGACCCGGGCCTGCGAGAACCGGAGCCTGAGCCCCCGCCTCCCGCGGGTCCCGAGCCATCTGCTCCCCTCCCCGGACCCGCCGCTGAGCCCTTCACCACCGTGTCCATGCCCGCGCCCCGGGGGCCCGCGCCGCCCTGGTTGCCCAGCCCTATTGGCGAGGAGGAGGAGAATCTGGCCTGAGATCTTCGGGCCCCAGACCCCCAAGGACAGGGTGCCAAGGCCGCGCACGCGCAGCACACAGGCAGAGGTCTGGATCGGCATGAGCCTCGTGGGGCTGCATGAAGTCCCCCTGCCCACTTTAGACCAGCTCCCGCTACCCGCAAGGGTCTGGCGCTGTGCTAAGGACGAGGGATTCTTCAGCCTCTTTGAACAGCCTGTCCTTGTCACCAGCTCTATTTCCCATGCCCCACGGCCTGCGAGGCCTCTACCGGTGCGTCTTGCCTTTATTGTTTCCTGCAAACGGAGATGTGAGTGCCTACCTCGGGGAGCGGTTGTGAGGTTGAAATGAAAGGATGGCTTTAAAGCATCTGGTGTACAGTAGGTGCTCAGTAAATTGTTAGTGGTTTTTACTTAAACGTTGTTAGCATGACTTCTCCTGCCAGGCATTATGCTAAGTAAGATTCTTGCTTTTTTTTTTTTTTTTTAAAGAGACAGGGTCTCATGCTCTGTCACCCAGGCTGGAGTACAATGGCCCCATCATAGCGATGGTAGCTACTGCAGTTGTGAACTCCTGGCCTCAAGCGATCCTCCCACCTCCCCGAGTGCTGGGATTACAGGAGTGAGCCACCAAACACGCCCTCCTTCTTCCAGATTCCCAAACTTTGCATTCTGAAATACCCACATCAGTGTCCCTGGCTTTATGCATTAACGAATGAGCCACCCACTGTCCTAGAACCACAGCATCCTCTCGCCCCAAGCCTTGGCATTCTCAAATATCCCCTCAGGGCTCCAGGTCTTAATTTAATATATGATGATGACTCCTGAATATAGAAGTCCAACCAGAATTCCGACCCTGAGCCCAGATTCAGAGAGCCAACTGCCTCCTCCAGCGACAGAGATCTTACAGGCACTTCGAACATAACACACGTGAAAACCAGCTCCCAGTCGGCTCCCTACCTGCCCCACGCTGTGTCTGTTAGCTTTGTCCTTCCAGCTGATGAGCCGAAGCCTCGGAGTTATGTGGACGCCTCTTTCCCTCACCAGTCTACACCTGAACCCGAAAGCAAGTCCTATCAGTTTGGATCATTCTGGAACAAATTGTATCCAGAATGCAACCTGGCCAGAGCCCCATCTATCACCCACCCACCCACCCTCCTGGACCAACTACCTCTGCCCTGGTCTTCCAGTTGGGGCCGTGACCTCCCCTAGTCTGTTCCTCCCACAATGGCCCCCAGAGAGCACCGAGGAACACCTGAGTCAAGTGAAGTTTCTCCTTTGTTTAAATGCTGCATGACTCCTACTTCACTTAGAATAAAAGCCACAGTACCCCGTGCAGCCCACAAGGCCCTGAACAATCCCACTGTCCTCATCTGCTCCCACTCTCTCACTCACTCTGCTCCAGCCACTCTGGCCTCCTCACTGCCCCTCTAACCCAAGAAACAAGGTCTCAGCCTAGGGCCTTTGCACATGCTGTTCCTCTGCCTGGATCACTTTGCTCCAGATACATACATGGCTCCTCCCACACTTCCTTCAAGTCTCTGCTTAAATGATATCACTTCCTTGGTGAGGCCTCCTTGCCCTGCCTTTTATTCTAAATTGCCACCTCCCAAATCCACCACCTGTACCCCCATCACTGTGGCCTGCTTTATTTTTCTCTGTGGCACTTCTCACATCCAACTTTTATTTTATTTTTCTCTTTTGTTTATTCTCTGTCTTCCCTCATGGGAAATGTCAGCTTCACGAAGGCAGGTATTTTTGTCTGATGCTTCTTCAAAAACCACAACACACATACATGCAAACATGATTCTTACCTCTCACTGTGTGCTATCAGTCACTCACACTTTAGTAAGAACACAAGCCAGGCTTTTCTTCCAAGCAATGGTCTGAGCCCCTGGCCTACCTTCTCTTCCTCACCTTGGTGCCCAGAATCCAGCCAGGGCAGATTGAAAGTCTTTATTCTTCTTCTCAAATATAAAATCAGACTCTCCCCAGGTAGCACATTAACTCCAGGGAGAAAAATCAAGGATAAAAATCACATTGCTAAAAAGGACAGGCCCGTACCTGCCACCTGCTCTCCCCACTCCCCAGTCTGGGAGAGCATAGGGCAGAGGTCATGACCTCAAGACTTTCGAGCAGCTGGCCGAGCCCTGATTCTAGATGTCATGAGACTTGGAAGACTCCAGGGTGGATGAAGCCCTGGCTGGCGGGGGAAGGCAGCAGGATCGTGAGGTATGTCAGTGTTTGTCGATGGGGCGAAGGTTCAGAGATGCCAGGCGTCCCAGGGGTCCACGGCGAGCATTGGTGGCCAGCCGCTGCTGCGCCAGGAATGACTGGGCATGGGCAGGTGCCCGCTCTTCCCCAGCTCGCTGTTGCAAGGCCATGCCCTGAAGGGAGGAGGTGTGGTTGGGGTCAGGTGAGCACATGGGACCTCCTAATACTCTACCCATGGCGATGCAAACTCACCATATTATACCAGGCACTAATGAGCAGCCTTTCTTCCTGTTCCCGCTGACTTCGACTTTTCTCAAAGTCCATCTGCCAAGAAGGCAAGTGTCAGGGGCCTGGATATGCTGGGGGTAGCACAAACAAAGGGACAAGGACACCCACCTCCAGATGCCGGATGCGGACATCTCGCTCCTGGAGCTGTGTCCTCAGGGATTGGAGTTCCAGGGGTGGCCCCTTGGGTGGCAGCTGCTTGGGTTCCACGGTCTGTATGACCTACGGGTTGGGGAAGTCACAGCCAGGTGACCTTGGCCTCCAAGGCCCCTTGAACACACTGGGGTGCATTAAATGTGACAGCCTGTGGCAGTGGGGAAGCTTGCAGACATCTGTGTCATGGTGGAGTATGACAGGTGCAGTGTGTGGGGGGCAGAAACATGCAAACTGGCAGGAAGTGTGAATTAATGGGGGCCACAGGGAAGCATGAGCCTTGGCAGGAGGCCTAGGGGGACACCCAGTGTCCTCACCGTGCGTGCCTTGTCCACGTAGTGGCGATACCGCTCCTCCATGGCCCGCAAGTCTGCGTCCTTCTTCTGCAGGCTGTGCTGCAGCTCCTCGATCCGCCGGGCTGCTGGGGGAACAGCTGGCCCCTCAGCTCCACGCCACCAAGCTCTGGGCTCCCCCTGCCCTCTGGCCACTGGGTCCTACTTACTGCTGCCGTCGGTGGGTGGCTCCAGCTCTTCAATGTACTCGCGTTTCCGCTGCAGCTCCAGATCTGCCTCATGCAGCTTCTGCCTGTGGGCAGGGGATGAGTAGCATTGGGCTGACCTCCAGGCTGGCTTCTCTTTCATCTCAGTGGCGGCTGCAGCCCCCCACCCCCACCCCACCACCACGTCAGCTAAAAGTGCCTCTGCATAGCTGCAGAGACCCCTCTGCCTGTTCCCCGTGCCTGGGACCTGTGTGTCCTGGTCACATCACCTCTTCAACCATTGGAGCCACAACCATCCACTCCCTGAGCCAGGGCCCCTGAACCAGCCCCTCTCTGTCCACTTTTCCCCACCCCACAGCCCCCAAGCAGGTCCAGCCACCATCATCCTTGGACAGCCTCTTATACTCTCAACCTCTCAGTTCCATTCTCCACCTAGACACCAGAAATCTTTCTAGAATGCAAATCTCTTATAACAAAAAGAAATGCAAGCTAAAATTTTACAATTCTTCATCTGTGGTAAAACGCCCAAGGTTTGACAACACTCCCTAGATGAGACTATTGTGCACTGCATGTGGAACATGGTGTAATATCTAATAGTGAACTTTTACCATTAGCTATGTCCACAAAAATGACAAAGGCACGTGTCCTTTTAGCCACCAATTCCACTTTTGTGATAGATTTGCATACAAATAAAATAATGCACGTACAAGGTTATACTTTGTTGCATTGTTTGAAATTGCAAATACCTAGAAAGGATGAGTTAAATACATTATGATATCTAGTAACAAAATGCTATAGACCAGCCCTTCTTTTTTCTTTTTTTTAGACAGAGTCTCACTCTGTCATCCCAGGTAGAGGGCAATAGCTTCATCATAGCTCACTGCAACCTCAAACTCCTGGGCTCAAGTGATCCTCCTGCCTCAGCCTCCTGAGTAGTTGGGATTACAGGTGCACGCCAGCCACGATGCCCACCTAATTTGTCTATTTTTTGTAGAAACGGGGTTCTCACTCTTGCTCAGGCTGCTCTTGAACTCCTGAGCTCAAGCTATCCTCCTGCCTCAACCTCCCAGAGTGCTAGGATTACAAGTGTGAGCCACGATGCCTGGCTGACCAGCCCTTTTTTTTTTTTTTTTTTGAGACAGGGTCTCATTCTGTTGCCCAGGCTAGAGTGCCGTGGCATCAGCCTAGCTCATAGCAACCTCAAACTCCTGGGCTCAAGCAATCCTCCTGCCTCAGCCTCCTGAGTAGCTGGGACTACAGGCATGCAC
>NW_012140969.1:3366248-3447786 GCF_000956105.1 Propithecus coquereli
TTTTAGTAGAGACAAGGGCTCGCTCTTGCTCAGGCTGGTCTCAAACTCCTGAGCTCAAACCATCCACCCGCCTCGGCCTCCCAGAGTGCTAGGATTACAGGCGTGAGCCACCGCGCCCAGCCTGACCAGCCCTCCTCGACCTGAATTCCACAAAAGAATTATACCCTAATGCTCCCAGGCATCGTCCTCTGTAAGAAAATACAGTTGGCCCTCTGTGTGCGTGGGTATCCATGACTTCTACATCTGTGGATTTAACCCAACTAGGATGGAAAATATTGGGAACTGAACACGTATCAACTTTTTTTCCTTGTCATTATTCCCCAAACAATACAGTATAACAACTATTTGCATAGCATTTACAATGTATTAGGCATTATAAGCAACGAAGAGATGATTTAAAATATACAGGAGGGTGTGCGTATGGTATATGCAAATACTACGCCACTTTATATAAGGGATTTGAGCATCTGAAGATTTTGGTGTCCAAGGGAGTCCTAGAACCAATCTCCTATGGATATTGAGGGACAACCATCATTTCTTCTGTTCTCTGACTCAGCATTCTATCCTTGGCAGATGTGAGAAAATAGTCACATGAATATTTTTTGTAAGGCCTAATTTTCCTATGGAACCCTGGTTAACAAAGGCTGAGGTACTTATAAAAAATATTAATAATAAGGACTCTCTCATGCATTTGGACAAATGTCCCAGTCATCTTGTTAAGTAGGACAAGCAAAGTGCATGCTAGCACATATGCTACCTTTTGTGTAAATGAAGAACAGGAATAAAAATCTATATTAATATTTCTTCAATTTGTTTTAAAAACTCTGGAAAATTTCTATAATAAACTAATAGGAATGGGGATGGAGTGGAAACTGAGTCAACAGGGGCCCACTTGGAGGTACGCCTCTTCCCCCTGCCCCCCAATCTGAGAGAGCAAAGCTGTATAAATCTGTTTATGACTTTTTGTTTGTTCATTTGTTTTAATGAGACTCGAGGTCTCACCATGTTGCCCAGCCTGATCTGGAACTCCTGGACTCAAGTGATCCTACCACCTCAGCCTTCTGAGTAGCTGGGAGTGTGGGCATTTGTGTGCCCAGCTGTTTTGGGTTTTGAACCATAAATGTGATAGCTATTTAAAAATAGTTTCTGGCCAGGTGCAGTAGCTCATGCCTGTAATCCCAGCACTTTGGGAGGCTGATGCAGGAGGATCGCTTGAGGCCAGGAGAGTTCAAGACCAGCCTCAGCAACATAGCAAGACCCTGTCTCTACAAAAACATTTTTAGAAATTAGCCAGGTGTGCTGGCATGGGCCTATAGTCCCATGTAGTCCCAGCTACTCGGGAGGCTGAGGTGGGAGGATGGCTTGAGCTCACAAGTTTGAGGTTGCAGTGAGCTATGATCATGCCACTGCACTCCAGCCTGGGCAACAGAGGTAGACCCTCTCTTCAAAAAAAAAATTATTTTATAAAAACGTAAAAGGGGCCAGGCGCGGTGGCTCACGTCTGTAATCCTAGCTCTCTGGGAGCCCGAGGCGGGTGGATTGCTCAAGGTCAGAAGTTCGAGACCAGCCTGAGCAAGAGCGAGACCCCATCTCTACTAAAAATAGAAATAAATTATCTGGACAACTAAAAATATATATATAGAAAAGATTAGCCAGGCATGGTGGCGCATGCCTGTAGTCCCAGCTACTCGGAAGGCTGAGGCAGGAGGATGGCTTGAGCCCAGGAGTTTGAGGTTGCTGTGAGCTAGGCTGACACCATGGCACTCTAGCCAGGGCAACAGAGCCAGACTCTTTCTCAAAAAAAAAAACAAACAAAAAAAAACATAAAAGGGCTACTATCACTTTATCATACTACCTTCCTGAAAGTCTCTCCATTGCTCCCCATTGTTCCCCCTCAATGGTTCATACTCCTTCCCTTGGCCTATAAAACCCCACTTGACCTGGGTCCTCAGTCTGTATTTCAGCTGACTCTGTCCTCACTAACCATCTCCCCCACCAAGATGTCCTCTCTCTGCTACTCACAGGTGTTCCTCCAGCTTCCGTTTCAGCAGGATGGGCTGGGGGAGAGAGGAGACACAGATGAAGGGGGGGCAGGTCCAGAGGTCCGAATTCCTTCCCAGGGTGAGGGTAGGGGGCGCCATGGTACTTACAGTGGCCTGTATGGGGCATCGGGCAGCAGGGGAGAGAGAGAGGAGGGTTATTGGGGGCCTCGAGAGAGGGCCAGGCAGGGAGGAGGTGGGCACTCACGTCCTCGGTCTTGCCCCCCTGCTCCTGCAGGGCTTTCTGCAGGTCCTCCACCTGGGCCCGCAGCTCCGACAGCTGCTGCTGGTTCAGCCTGCATGGGTGGGGGGCCACTCAGTGCCTGTGCCCGCCCCCGGCCCCCTGCGCGCACGCAGGACCCCCTCCGCGCGCCCCCCTCCGCCGGGCGCTCACCGGTGCTGTGTCTCCAGACCGTGGCGCGCGCGGTTGGCCTCCTCCAGGTGGCGCTGCAGCTCCTCTTGCCGCTCCCGGTCGGCCGCCTCCTGCCGGCACAGCCGCTTGTTCTCCAGCTCCAGCCGCAGGAGCGTCTCCCTGCCGACTCAGGAGGAGTGAGCGGGCCTGGGGACGGGTCACCCGGCAGCCCAGCTCGGGGTCCGGGGTGGCTTGGCAGGGAGACCAGGGAGGGGAGCTAGGGGCGGGACAGAGCCCTGGGGAAAAGCCCAGCCAGACCATGCATGGGGCAGCGCTGAGAACCTAGGAGCGGATCAGACTCCGGGGGGGGGGGGCAAAGTGGGCGGAGCTCTAAGCTGGGCCGGAGGGTGGAGCCATGCAGGGGCGGGGCCACAGGGGTGGATTAGAACACGCGTGATGGGGCTACAGCAACGAGAGCAGCAGGAATGGGAAGAGCTGGGGCGGGATAGTAATCCCGGCAGGGCACAGGGGATTGAATTTAGCAGGGGCTACACTGAGGACAGGGCTGAACCCTGGGGGCCTGAGAGCAAAATGGGCGGGGCTAAGGTGTAGGAATTTTTTTCACAGGGAGTGGAGCCAGGTGGGTTGGACCTAATTTGTGTACTGAGGATGGATCCTACCTCACCAGATAGGGCTAGGGCCCCGGGCAGGTAAGAGCCGAGTTAGGAGTGGGCAGGTATATGAGCCGGGCTAGGACCTGGAGCTGAGACCAAGCGACCCGGGGTAGTGATGGTGGGAGCACTGGGGCGGGGCTGAGGGCTTTGGCAGGCCTGGCTAGGGCCAGAGCTTTGAGCGACCCCGCAATACCTGAGTTCTGCAGGTAGAATCTCCGCTGCTAAGTTCTCCACGGCAGGTGAGGTGGGATCAAGCGAGGGGTCTGGAGAATGTGAGAAGTCTTCAGATCTCTGTGCACCCTTGTCCCCGCCCCTAGTCCACTTTGCAAGGATCATCTTTGGGGGCTCAAGTTCCTCCAAAAGCCTGGCTTGACGGCAGCTCCACCCCAAGCTTGGTAGGGAACTGCGTGTCCAGGGTATGCTTTTGCCCCACCCAGAGCCCCTGTCCTTCTCTCTGATCTTGTCATCTCTTTCTGGCCACCTCCAGCCTTGCCTAGCTCTGCCCGCAGGCTAGACAAGCTCTGGGACACAGTATATTCTGCCTGCCTGAACATCACCCCAGGCCAGGTAAGGCCCCAGGCCACCCCTCCTCCAGGCCCTGGGATGGGGCTCCAGCTCACCAGCCTGAGTCAACCCCCGCGGCTGCAGCTGGGCACAGCGCAGCTCCTCATTGGCCTCCCTCAGGGAGTCCCGTTCCGCCAACAGCCGCTGCAGGAACAGGGTACAAGATGCCACATGGGAAATGCGCTACCCCCAGGATAGGCAGGGCGGACTTAGGCCGTGGGACCTCAGCCTCACCTCCTTCTCCTTTGCCACTGACTCATACTTTTCCTCCAGATTTCGACACTCAAATAGCCATTTCTCAGCCTTCATGGCCTCTTCTTGCCGCTG
This sequence comes from Propithecus coquereli, assembly GCF_000956105.1. Classification (NCBI taxonomy): domain Eukaryota; kingdom Metazoa; phylum Chordata; class Mammalia; order Primates; family Indriidae; genus Propithecus; species Propithecus coquereli. The sequence goes on from NW_012140969.1 coordinate 3,370,205, forward strand.
GCCCTGTAGTTCCTGCAGCTGCACAGAGGGGAGGGTTGGAAGGAGGGGCAGGGACTGAGTACAGACCGTAATTTTTCCAATTCACGATGGTGCTTTCCACTATGTATGTTAACGGTGAGAACCCACACAATCATTCTGTTTTTCGCTTTCAATAAATTACAATCTCCTATCAATTACATAAGAGATTCAGTACTTTATTATAAAGTAGGCTTTATGTTAGATGATTTTGCCCATCTGTAGGCTAAGGGAAGTGTTCTGAGCACATTTAAGGTAGACTAGGCTAAGCCATGATGTTCAGGTTAGGTGTATTAAATGCTTTTTTTTTTTTTTTTTGGAGACAGCGTCTTGCTCTGTTGCCCTGGGTAGCGTGCAGGGGCGTCATCATAGCTCACTGCAACCTCAAACTCCTGGGCTGAAGGGATCCTCCTGAGTAGCTGGGACTATAGGTGCACGCCAAGACGCCCAGCTAATTTTTCTATTTTTAGTAGAGACAGGGTCTCGCTCTTGTCAGGCTGGTCTCGAACTCCTGAGCTCAATCAATCCCTCCACCTTGGCTTCCCAAAGTACTACGATTACAGGCCTGAGCCACCTCGCCTGGCCTTAAATGCATTTTGAACATGATTTTTTCAACTTATGAGGGGTTTATCCGAAGCTAACCCAACGTAAGTCGAGGAGCATCTGTACAAGGTGAAGGAGTGGGGCTGGAGGGACTAGCCTCAGAGAACTTGGAAGGTCAGAGCTTAAAGGCGGGAAAGGGTTGGGCTTACAAACCCAGGAGGGTTGAGCCCCAGGTAGGTTGAGGCAGGAGGATGGCTTGGGCCCAGGAGTTTGACGTTGCAGTGAGCTATGATGATGCCACTGCACTCTAGCCGGGCGACAGAGCCAGACTCCCGTCTATTAAAAAAAAAACAAAACCAGAAGGGAGCAGCCTAGATGGAGGGACGAGGCTCAGAGGGCGTGGCCTATCTATATATGAGGGAGGGAGGGGCTGAGAGCAGCGTGGAGGGCGGGCCAAGGTGAGGGAGGCGCGCTGCGAGGGGCGGGGCCCCTACCCTAGTCCCGCCCCCGCCCCGCCCCCGCACCTGCCGCCGCTGCGCCTCTAGCTGGGCGCGGAGGGAGCCAGCCCTGCGCAGCTCTTCCTCCAGCTGCCGCGTGCGCTCCGCGTGGCTCGCGTTTCGCTCCTCCAGCTGCCGCACCTGCCGCCGTAGCTCCCTCAGTTCCCCCAGGCGGCGCTGGCAACTGGTCAGCGTGGCCTCCAGCTGCCCGGCGCGCTCTGAGGACTGCCTAGGGGAGGCGACAGGGAGGGGAGTGGGCTGGGGTCTGTGGTCAGGGGTCCGCTGGGATTCGAGGCTCTCGGGGCAGGGGAGGGTGTCAGCCTGGGGCGTTTGGGTTCAAGGTGAAGTGATCATGAGCATCAAGGATGAGGCATCAGCCCGGGCCTGGTGCTGTTGGGGGCCATTAGGCAAGTGGTTAGCCCAGGGTTATAATCCGGGATCCTCTGGGGTGGACTGTGGGGACACAGAAGGTCTGTGGGGTTACAGGGGAGTGATGGGGGCCGAGAGGAGACTGAGCATTCCCCAAGGACACCTTGTGCTGTGCTGTGTGTCAGGAGCACTCTGGGGTCCTTGGAAGGGCAGTGGGGCAAGGTGGAGTCCACTTGGTATTTTAGCATTATAGCGTCACAGCAGAGCCTTTGGGGTTAACAGAAGGCACAGTGGGGTCACAAGGGACTGCAAGGTAATTGCATTGTGGAGTCCTGGAGGATAGCGTGGGATCCAGGGGCACAATGGGAACCGAAATGGTGCAGCGGAGTCTGGTGGGGCCACAGAGATGTTATAGGGTCTGGGAAGCATAATATGGGATGACAGGGACACTGTGGGGCTCAGGGGTACACGGTGGGTCCAGAGGGTCTAGTAGGGTCCAGAGAATGTGGTGGGGCTCAGGATAGTGCAGTGAGGCCTAGAGGGTATGGTGGGGGTCAGGATGGATCTGTGAAGTCGAAGGGGGCATTGTGGGGGTTCACTGGACATTTGGGGGTTACAGAGGTACTACGGCCTCAGAGGAGAACTTTGGCAATGGTGGGGACGTGTGGTGGGCACCCAGGGAGCTGCCACTCACCGCAGCTCATCCATCTCATCCTTCAGGGCCTGCGCCTCCTGGGCCAGGCTGGTCAGTGCCTGGTTCCGCTGCTGCAGCTCGGCGACCTCCCGCTCCAGCTCTGCGCAGTGCAGACGCTCATCCTCCCGGCCACTCTCCAGCCTGAGGGGCGGGGGAAAAGGGGCATATGAAAGGGCTGCCCTCGCCCAGGTACCCTGGCCTGCCAGGCCCTGTCCCCAGCTGGCCACACCTGAAGTTCTCCTCCTGCAACTGCTCTAGCTGGGACTGCAGCAGCAGAAGCTTCTTGGCAGTGAGACCGGTGGCGCCCTCGCCCTCTGGCCGGCCCACCTGCTCCCGCAGCGCCGCGTTCTCCTGCGCCAGGCTCTGCTTCTCCTCCAACAGGAGCACCAGCTGTGGGCCGTGCAGGTGGATGAGCTGGGGGCTGGGAGGGGGGCTGCTATGCAGGCAACCCTGCCCCAGGAGCATCTGTGCACCCCCCCACACCCCACATCGGCCCCACCTGCCGCTCCAGGTCGAGACAGCGCTGCCGAAGCTCGTCCCCCTCCTCAGCCTCCTCGCTTAGGAAATAGTATCTGCGGGACTGCGGAGATGGGGAGGGCAGTGGTGAGGAACTCAGGGATCCACAAGGACAGGAGTGGGGGGTGAGGGGAAGACTGGGATCTCTAGGGGCAGAGAGGAAGGAGCTGAGGAATCCTTAGGATCTAAGATAGGGCTGGGACCCCAGGGAACTGGAGAAAAAGCAACCTTCCCTTAACCCTGGGGACCTGGCAAGGGAATTGGGTAACACCCTGGGGCTGGGGGTGGTTTACAGGCTTAAAGATAAGCCCCTCCCCCTTAGACAGCCCTGAGAATTGGTAATGGGGTTGGGACCTTTAACAAAGTTCCCCACCCCTTACCTGGTTATCAAAGTTGCCATATGTCTCTGGCGACAGGGAGTCGGGGGTGTCTTTGGTCATGAGCTGTAGGATGGGTAGAGGCATTATGATGAGCTGGCTCTCTGAGGGTGGCCTTCAAGGCATCTGCCATTCAGCCTGTGAACATCTCCATCCCCCTGTCCTCAAGGCTAGCTCTGCCCAATAACCCCATCCCTGAGGCTGCCCTCCTGCCTCCAGCACAGAGGGAGGCCAGGTCTTTTGACTCTGGAGCCTGCTAGATCGTGACTTGCGCTGCTCAGAGCTGGCAGACACATGAGACAGAGATGTCTGGCCAACTGAGGTCCAGGCAGAGCCCAGACCTTACCAGGGCAGGACCTGTGCCCACTTGCCTCTGCCCTAGAGATGTCCCCTCCCCTGACTGAAGCTCCTCAATTGTCACACTGGGCACCCCCACCCACCTCCTGGATGGCTTCCATCACCACATGCTGAACCGATTCCTCCAGTGTCATGATTCTCTGGATGTGCTCTGAAGATCAAGGCGGGGGAGGCTGAGACCCGGAGGTGGGTTGGAGAGGAAGGAGGGCTTCCTCAGACCACCCCCAGGGACCCCCTGATCTCCCCCGCATACCCTGCTTTTTCTCGCAGCTGATAGCACAGCCCAGCACTAGCTGAAGCAGCTTGCCGAGCTCAGCAGGGTCTGAGAATTCACCAATGAGGCTTACATCTGGGAGGTGCTGTTCTGACACAGGATGCGCCAGGACCTGAGGGCAAAGGGAGGAGAGAGTGTCAGGGGCTCGCAGCCCCTCCCCCTTCTCCCAGCAACCCCCTAAATCCCTTTACAGTTACTCACATCCTGGGAGTATTCCACCAGGCTGTGTAAGATCATCTTCAAATTCTTGACCTAGGGATAGGTGAAAAGTCATGGACAGGAGTCCCAAGGTCCCCACCTAGAATCTCATTCCCTGCTCATCTCATCCTGTTTGGCCCTATTCTGTCTGAATGTGCCCTCCCCTAGGGGTGACCTGTCTGGCTGTCTGCCCTTTTTGTCTGCCTGATCATCTTGTCCACATGTCCCCAGAATCTAGTCATTCCTCACCACCTGCCCTGCCACCCTTTGGCTCTATCCATGCATCCAGCTTCATCTCTCACCTGAATTACTGCACCAGCCACCTCTTAGCTCTTTCATTCTTGCTGCCTACACTCCATTCCTCTCCATGCAGCCAGGGGGAGCTTTTTAAAGCCCCAGCCAGGTTGTATCTTTCCTTGGCTAAAGCCCTTCCTTGACTCCACTGCACTTAAAATAGAATCCACACCCCCACCACGGTCTGCCAGGCCCCTGGTGACCTCATCTGCTACAATGCTTGCCCTCTTGCTCTCTCTTCTGTACTCCCCACCATCCCTCAGCCCCACCAAGCTTATTCCCAACTCGGGGCTTTTGCATTTGCTTTTCCCTGTGCCTGGAACACCATTCCTCCAAATGTCACATGGAAATCAGCCCATGTCCAGTAACCACCCACCCACTCCCTCGTCGCTATCTCTCATGGCCCTAGTTTTATTGTCTTTGTAGAACTACTGGCATCAGAAGTTAATTTTGGTGGTTGTGTAAGTATTGTCACTAGAATGATGGCTGTGTGAGGGCAGGTTTTGGTCTGTGTTATTTCTGGCTGAATGCCAATGCCTGGCACACAGTGGGTGCTCAATAGATGAATGAAAGAACAAATAGTTGGCTGATCACCAGGCATCTGTCTCTCTTCCTGGCCAGGTCTGTCTGTCCATCACCCAGGACATGTGTCTAGCTGACCCTTCTCTGGTTATCTCTTCACCAGTCTGTCCCCTAGTCATGAGTCCACCTGTCACCTTCAGCTTCCAGTTGGGACCTGGGTCGTCTGAGATGCCCTGGAGCCATGCCTCGTTGAACCAGGAGGGGTCTCTGGGGGCGAGAAGGTGGGATGAGCTGGCTGTGGGACCCTTTTGGGACCCTCCCCCTCAGCCCAACTCACATCTGGTTCAGCACATAGGCTATTGCGAGGCCGCTGCTCAGGTCCTGGGGGCTGGCACAGGGGGGCGAAACGTGGAACGTCTGCAACTGAGGGGTAAAGGAAGGGACAACAGGACAGTCAGGGCCTGGGACCACCGAACCACTCTCCTTTTGCAGACTTTTTTGGCCAGCATGATCAGGCAGGTGCTGGCCTGTTGCTCTACCATGCCTAGTCTGCGAGGGAGTGGCTTCTGCTCACCTGGGACCGGAGGGGGCGTGGCCTCACTTCACCTCTGCCCAACAAACCCCAAGCGACCAGGCCAGGGCTGTACCACTAGTCACCAGGTCCCCACAGGCACCACGTGACCAGACCGACTCACCTGTGCCCTCGCCCCACGTGAGCCAGCCACAGAGGGGCGTGGCTTCACCTGTTCTTTCCACGTAGACCTGCCACGTGACGGGGGCAGGTGCTCAGACTAGAGTCCAACGGCCCAGCAGGCCGAAGACTTCCCTTCACCTCCCAGCCCGAGGACGAAAGGGCGGACCTAACCGGGACCAGGGATCCTGGGCGAGAGGAGCGGGCGCACACCTGTCCCCAGCCCGGCGCCCAACCTACCCAGGTGAGCAGAGACCCGCATAGCTTGGCTTTGTCCACGCTCATGGCTCCCGGTTGGATTCGACCCCGGCCACTGAGCCCCCGCGCCGCAGCAGCCTCCGGGTCCGCCACCAGCGAGCGCCCGCAGCCCCGACCTCCCGCTCGGCCTAGAGCGCCGCCCCGCCCCGCCCCGCCCCCTAGGCTCAGGCCCCGCCCCGGGCACATGATCTCCCGCCGACGCCCGCTCTTGTCTCCAGCCCCGCCATCTTGGCTCCGGGCAGGGATCGGGCGCCCATCAGTGTGGCCCATCCTTGCGCATCGGGAGAGTGGCCCCGCCTCTCCTCCCCTCGCTCTTTTCGGGGGTGAGAAGGTCCTCACGATCCTTCTGAGGAGGCGCTGCCCCACCCTATTATACAGGCGCATTCACGTCCTTTCCCTACAACTGGAAGAATTACTTCTGCCTAACCACCTTATGATCCGAGCCTTTATCTGTGCGAGGGAGGGGCGAGCCTCAGCACTTCTTATGGACTGGGAGGGGGCATCCTAAAGGGGTCTTCCCGGGCGTACTGCCCTAGGGGTGGACGAGGGGTCCCAGGTGTGGTCCTAAGCTGAGGGCAGGAGGGGTCAGCCAGACACATATCCTAGGTGATGGACAGGACATGCCCATCCTGGATCCGTCTTCCAATGACCTTTCCCTGCGCCTTCCCCAGGGGCGCGCCCGTCATTCCCCTGCCTCAGATCCCAGCACCAGGCCGAAGCAGAGCGTCGCCCGCAGCCCACCAGGGGGCGCACAGACCGCAGCAACGCTGCCTGCTGGGAAGAGAGTGGGCCCACCCCAAGACCCCTGGGGCTGTGGAGGAGGGGAATGCTCAAAGGAAAACGGTAACGATTGTAATTATCGATAAAATCGCAGTCACCACGTATGGAGTGATTACTGTATGCAGTACCTGTGCTAAGCGATTTAAATAAATAGACGATTGAATCCTCCCCATGACTCTAGGTGGCAAGTGCTGTTTTAATTCTCGGTTTTGCCAGCGAGGAAACACAGAGGCTCCGGGTGGACCAGGCTTTGAGGGGAGGGGTAAAGCCCAAGCCCGCGCCCTTTGACCCCAGGGTCCCTCGGCAGCCCCTCCCCAACAGGCGGGCCAGGTAATGTGCAGTAATTACAGGTCATTAGCTGTACCCTGAGGGAGGGACGGGCTCTGCCTTGGGGGCGGGTCCAGGTTGGAGGGGTGGGGCGCTGTTCCCATCCACCCTGAGAGTTTGGCTCAGAAGACCCTGCTCTGGAGCAGGGTAGGCAGGGTGACAGCAGACACCTGCCTGCTTCGCAGGAACGACATAGTCAGTACCAGACACCCGGTTACTGCACACAAAGATGTGCAGCCGTACGCACCCGGGGGCCTCGGAGGCTGGTCCACACATCCCCAACCGCCTCCCTCCGCATTGTTTTCCAGACTCCAGCCCCTGGGAGCGGGTGGGGAGGGTAGAGGGGAAGGGGACAAGGGCTGGCAGCTCTGGCTTCCGGACTGTGCTGTCTTCCGGCGGTCGTGGGAACAGCTGCTGCCGACTCCCGTATCCTGCACCCACCGGAGGAGAGGGTGCTGCCAATAGGGGGAAACAGGGCCACTCTGTCCCCAGGTAGCACTGGGAGGTGAGCCTGGAACCAGGACTGTTACAAGGATAGGGGGCTTGACATGCAAATATTTGGGGTAGGGGTTGTAGGGACCTTGAAGTTTAGGGGAAATCTGGGAAAACCCAAATATTTAAAGAATAGACTTAAATTGTTCTAATGTTGGCCTGATGTTATGGGCCTCCCAGATGTTCAGAGACACAAGAGTCCCAGACTGAAAAAAGATCAGGGTGCCCTCAATTTGGGGGAGGAGCCACAACCCTTCATTTTGGGGCAGCAGGGAGTCCCACGTCTGTGGGAAAGGAAGGGACCTTCCAGGTTGGCCAGGAAAAGCAGCAATCCTGGTTTTGAAGCGCAAGGAACCCCACTGTGGGGGGATCCAGGTACTTTCACTTCAGCAAAAGGGGCCACAAACTCTCCATTTTTGGCAGGGAACCCATATTTGGGGGAAGGATGCAAAAGGTAGCCCCAAAGTTTGGGGTATATTCTGGAAGCCTCCACTGGTAGAGGCAGAGAGCCCCAGTGTGCAGGTCTGGGCCAACAGCCCCCAGCTGGTTTGGGGACCCCACCCCCTCTCCTGCCTGTTTCCAGGAACAGCTGGGCCCAGTCTGGGTTGTACTGCTGGGAAGCCGCTGACTCAACCCCTCCCTGCGGCCACAGCTGGACCCCGGCCCGCCCCCTCCAGCCTTCACATCTGGGCAGGGACCCAGACATCAGGGCTGGGATGGGGACCCTGGGTCCCACAACTGGAGGACAGCACCCTTCTGTCATCCCACTGACTGACCACAACCACTGGATGGACTCCATGCACCATTACCATGGAGGACCCTGGAAGGCCCCCTGCACCCTAGACTATGCTGACATCCTGCCAGGAACTCCTATCCTGGCCCCCTCCCGGTGTCTGTGTATGTCTCTGAGTCCGTGTGAAGTGTGCTCATCTTTGTGTAGGTGTGAGATGGTGGGTCTGTGGTTGCGTGCACATGGGCGTGTGTCTGCGTCCATCTATGGCTTGGGGCCCTGCAGTTTGTGCAACAGGCTATGTGTGATTTGATTGGGGAGGAGGTTCGGGGATATGGGGACTGTAATATATCCCTGTCTGTGTGTAAGATCCAGGGTTAGGGTGACCGGCAGTCTCCCACATGTACCCACGTGTATCTCTGTATGGTCCATGCAGCATTTGAGTGGTTGTCTCCGTCCCATTCTATCTTCGTGTATTGTATGTCTATTACTGGCTCCTCTATGTGAGACCTCGCTTTGGGTCTCTATGTTGTCCTTTGTGTGAGAAGCAAGTGTGTGACAATCAGTGCCTCAACGTGGCTTTAGGTTGTACTACCATGTCTGTAACTGCATACTACTTTGTCTTAATCGTGTGTCTTTCTGTGACAGTGCGACCCTGTCACGTTTGTCTATGTCCCCATGACACTCTGAGTGTCCCTGTGTGTGTCCTTGTGGATTTATTTCTGTGACTGTATACTACTTTGTGAGCCCTATTTGTGAGATCCGTGTGACCGCGTGATTGTCGCGTGTCTATCCCTACCATGTGTCTCTGTGCCACCCCGTCTCCATGTGAGAGGTGTGGCTGTGTGACAAAACAAGCCCTAGTGTCCAAGACTTTGTACCTGTTTGTGTTCCACTTTGTCTGTCTTGAAGGTGTTTATTAGAGTGTCTGTAACTGCCACCTATCTGTGTATGAATATGGCTCCGTTAGTGTCTCTACCGAATGCTATGTGACTGATGTGCCTGGGTGACTATCTGCGTCTCTGTTAGTGTGTGACAGTGTGACCCTGTCTGTGTTGGCTGCGGGCCTGGCTGGACTAGTGAGGGTTCGTGCCAGCGCGTGGCAGGTGTATCCTGTGTCCGTGTGACACTGTGGGTCCGCGAGAGTTTGTGACCTTGTGTGCGGAGGGGAGGGGGTTTCAAAGTCACATCAGGCAGCCAGGCGGAGCGGAGGCGGCGATGTGCGATGTGCGCGGGGGGCGTCACGCTCTCCACCCGGAGGGCCCCTCCTCGCGCTGCGGGGGCGCGTGCGTCGTGCGTGACGTGAGACACGACGGGGGTCGCTGCGTGCGTGGAGCTCGACGCGGTCGTGCGTGCGAGTGCGGGGCGGGGAGGAGGGACAGGCTGGCTGCGTGCTTGCGTGTGTGTGCGCGCGTGCGTGGGTGGCTGCGGGGGCTGGGCGCGTGGGGCGCGCGGGGCAGGGTCCCGCCCCGCTGGAGACTTCGGAGCGGGGTAGGGGGGCGCGGGTGAAACCCGAGAAGGGGGGGGGCCCGCCGCCGTTAACCCCTTCCTGCCCGACCTGAAACTTGCGGCCCCTAGACCGAGCGCTCGGGGGCTTCCCCAGGGCGCGGGGGGCAGTCCCTGCTGGGAGAGGAACCCCCCACGGAGATGAGACCCCCCCCCGGTTGCCATGGGAACCACAGCTTCCCGCGCTGCCCGGTGCCTGTTTCCTCCCCAACCTCCTGCTCTTCCTCCCGCTCCTCAGTCCAGCGACAATGTCTTTCCCGCTCCTGGTCCCCCGGAGAAGGGGGCTGGCATCAGCGAGGCCGGGGCGTGAGTGACTCAGGCCAGCCCAGGGGTCCCCTGGCCGCAGCTGGCCTCGCTCCTCCTTCTCCGCCCCCGTGACTCACCCCTCTCTCGGCTTTCCCCGCGTGTGACTCAGGCCCCTGGGGAGGGGGCTGCAGACTCTGGGACCCCCCTCCAGGCCGTGGGGGCTTAGAACCAAGTTCTGGGGACCTCGCACTCCGGGGGAAGGTAGGGTTCCCCTGGTAATGATAAGCGGCGTGGCGGCGGCCCCCCTAGCGGACCCTCGCTAAGGTCACCAGGGGCGCTTTCTCCCCCCACCCCACCCCACCCCGTGCCCAGAATTGGCAAAGCTGCCCCCCCTACGCCCCGCAGGCCTCCGGGAACCCAGCCCCTCCCCCCAGCCCACAGGAAGTTTTGGCAGAGCCCGTCGTGGCGACGAAACGGTTAAAGCCGTTTTCTTATTCATTTCATCCAGGGGCCCATTTTGACTCAGAGCAAGCCCGGCCCGGCGCCCCCTTGAGCCGGGCCTCATGGGGGCCTGGGTTCATACTCCAGGCCACATGTACCAGTTTTAGAGGAGGGGGGAAGGCGGTGGGTGAGCTGCCTGGGATCTTGGGTAGCATACAGAGCTGAGTTAGAATCCTGCCTCTGCCCTCTTGGTGTCTGGACCTCAGTTTCCCCATGTGAAAATGTGGGATAATCACGTTCAGCTCGTGGGGTTGCTGTGGGTATTAGGTGACTGATGGGGTGCTCTGCATCCAGGGCTGGGCACAGGAGCAGGGTGGGGCTCCTCCTCTCAGGCCGGGGCGTCAGGGTGCCCAGTAGAAGCAAGTCCTTGCTGGGCAGGCCATGCCCCACCCAGGCGCTCTGAGGCCATAGGGTTCATCCCGTCCACCCCCTGCCAGGGGCGGGCACCCAGGAAGTGAGAGGCGGGGCAGGAATGAGGCGGAACCTGTTGGGCCCGTCGCCTCCCCGCCCCCCCACCCTCATTCCCGTGCCCTGACAGGGTCCCCCCCTAACGCTTCATCCCCACCCCTGCTGCCCTGGACGCCTGGGTCCTGACCCACGGGTGGCCCTAGGGAGGGGATGTCGGATGGAGACAGCGTCTCGGGAACATCCTGTGGACTGCTGGCTGGACAGACTGAGGGTCAGCCCCTCCCGGAGCAGGGCAGACATCGGCTGGGGGCAGAGTAAACATGGCTCAGGGTGGCCAGACTGGGGGCGTGGGCGGCGGGGGGGGGGGCGCTGTAGGAATGTACACACACACAGTCACCCCAACAGAGCCAGTCCAGACACAGAAATTCCTGTCACCCCTGCCACAGAGAGACAGCCAGGGACACGCAGGCAGGGTCATACATACATTTGTGCAAGATGACCCAGAAAAGGCTGCCACACATAGACACAGTGACAGAGCAGACTCAAACACAAGAGAGACACACATGCTGTCCAACACATGAAGACATCGACAGGTCAACAACATGCAGGATGTGTGTGACAGGGATAAATCAACTCAGTACACAGGCAAACAGTCACACTGACAAACAGTGACACTGACATTCAGGGGAGGAGGCAGACACAACGGCAGGCTCACACCAAGATGAGCATGACAGGCCAGGAACACACAGGCAAGACAGACACACAGAACTGTGCATCAGATACAAGCAGACAACACAAGCATGTTGACAGACTCAGAGAGGAGGTACAGTCACTTTCGGCACAGGCACCCTGAGGGCCACACGAGAAGGCAACACACGCACACGCACACACGATCCCCAACTGAAGAAGATACTCAAGAGGCACAAGACAAACATAAACCTATGCACAGAGAAGACATGTACATACCATGACAGCCCGGGCACCCCACCCCCACCACTGCTGCATGCACATCAGAGATGTTCCAAGGGACACCAAGATGTGCTACCTCCCCAGGAACACAGACATGTCGGACCTGCCAACAGATTGGGCAGATGCGGGCAGACAGACTGACACATTCAGAGACGGGATCTGGCCAGACAGTCACACCCAGCACAGAGAGGCACGGACAGGCCACAGTGGGATATTCATAAACACATCGGCACAAACACCGAGAACCTGTTGACACTTGCACGCACATACACAGGGACCAGCCACAGACGGCATACACACGCATGCAGACCAGCCACAGACCACACACACACACACACACACACACACAGGTCAGCCACAGAACACACACACACAGGCAAGCCACAGATCTCACACACAGAGACCTCACACACACACATACACACACACAGTGACCAACAGAACACACAACACACACACAAACCAGCCACAGATCTCTCTCTCACACACACACATAGACCAGTCACAGATTGTGTACACACACACATGCAGACCAGCCACAGATCTCACACACACACACCACACACAAATCAGCCACAGAACATACACACAGGCAAGCCACAGATCTCACACACAGAGACTTCACACACACACACACACACACACACACAATGACCAACAACAGAACAAACACACACACACAAACCAAACAAGACATAGATCTCTCTCTCTCTCTCCCTCTCTCTCTCTCTCACACACACACACGCACACACAGACCAGTCACAGATTGTATGCACACATACATGCAGACCAGCCGCAGATCTCACACACGCGCAAACACACATGCACACCAGACACAAATAGGGTGGCCACGTGAACTCCAAAACAACCTTCATGCACATGCATGTAGGTGACACATGCAACCAGTCCCATAGGTCACACACACACTCTCACCCCTGCAAACGCACACACAAAGCAGAACAGAACCTTCCACAGACAGGCCCTATACCCTTTGCAGGGCTGGGCCAACACACAGACACAGGGCCGGTGACAGGCCTCATGCACAATGACAGACCCTGACAGGCCAGCCACACACTTGCTCCCTGGGACCTTGCTGAGGTTCTGTGGGGCAGTGGGCTCTCCAGCCTGTCTCTGCCACCCGCCCCCCAGATCCAGGCGCTTCCCCAATCATCACCCCCACTTCCCTCCCTCCCTGGTGTTTGTCACTTCCCCTAGGAGGCCCAGCTCAGCAGCCTCAGCTCCTGCTGTGGTGTGGGCCTGCTTTCTCATCAGGTTCCCCAGGGTCCCTGTGATGCTCAGGCCCCCCAAGCCTGCAGCAGCAGTGTCAGGGACAGAAGCAGCTTCCTGGGAAACTCCCCCCATGCCCAGCTGAGTCAGCCTAGACAGAGAGAAAGAATCTCTCCTTCCTGCTTCCAAGAAAACCCAACAGCTTCCTCTCTAGGAGAGGGGGTGAGGGACCCCCAAACCACAGAGGTGGGGGAGGGAGGTGGCGGGCAGGCCAGGAGTTCCTGGGGGGAGGGCTCCTGTGACTCTCAGCCTCTTCCTGCCCAGCCGCCAGTCCACACCCAGGGGCAGGGACGCGGGAGGCTGGGTGCTGTGACTTGTGGGTTCTCGCCCTGGCCTGCCCACTGGCTGACTCATGGGCAGCCCCCAGCCCAGTTTCCTGGTGAGGGCCCCACCGGTCAGTGGGGCTAGCAGGGAGGGGGGGGTCACCAGGCTATTTATAAGAAGGAGAAGTCCCTCATGCCAAGGCCAAAAGCCCCAAATAGACCTGCGGGTGGGGGTGGGTGAACTTCCTCCTTAGCCTGCCCCTAGGCCCCAGGCCATGGGGTGTCGGGGAAGCCTGGGCAGTACCCAGGTGCCAGTCGTCATGCTCAGGCCAGGCAGGGGAGGGGGCTACCCTCACACCCTCCTCACCGGGCAGGCCTGGCGCCAGTGGGGCGGCGTGAGGGGGTGGTGCCCAGGCCACAAGGGTGAGACTGGCAGGGGCCTGGAACCGGCTGTACCAGCTTGGCTGGGCCCCCGCCCTCCCTGGCTGGCCCAATCCCCACCCCCTGCTCAAACACCCATGCAGAATGCATGGAGCGACCCCACTCTGACATGCTGGCCTGCCCACAAAGACCAGCGCCCTCTCCCTGTGCCCAATGCCATTTTTTCCCCAATTAAAGGAGACCCTTCGTGAAAGGGCCTGCAGAACTTGGCATGCAGTTGGTACCATATAAATGCCTGTCTGGTTGTGATTACCCACAATATAGTGGCCAAAGCTCTGGAGCCAGGCAGCTGAGGTTATACCCTGATTCTAGCACTTATAGCTTTGGGACACCAGGCAAGTTCCTTAATCATCTCCTGTGCTTCAGTTTCTCATCTGTTAAATGGGCATCCAAGCTGGGCATGGTGGCCCATCCCTGTAATCCCAGCACTTTGGGAGGCTGAGACAGGAGGATCGCTTGAGGCTGGAGTTCCGGACTAGCCTGAGCAACATAGCAAGACCCTATCTCTACTCCCCCCAAAATGGGGATCTAAATAGCATGCATTTTGCCAGATTGTTCGAAGCAGCCAATGACCTATTTTATGTAAAGCACTTAGAAGAGTGGCCCAGGGTAGGAGCCGTGTAAGTGTTAGCTATTAAAATAATAATTATTATTTCTCAGCCTGTCTGCCTATCTTAAGTGTCTCTGAGTCTCGCTGTCTGTCTGCATGACGCTAACCCTGCACACGTTTGTCTCTCTGGGCATCTCTCCCTGCTGTGACCCTTTGCCACCATACACCCACTCTTCTTTATTCCTTCCTCGCCCTCCCCCTCGACCCTCTCTGGGACTCCCCTGTGGCATGGCCAGCCTGGGCACTGGCCAGGGCTGACTCACTGTGGCCTCCTGGCCCGTGGGACCTGCAAGTCGGCGACCCAAGGTGCTGCCCTCAGGCCTGTCCAGCCCAGCCCCCCAACGCTGCCCCCGAGGGGCCCAGCCAGATGTCAGCTGCAGTTATTAGCCTGGGCGGTAGACACAGGCCTGGCAGCATGCCCGCCAGACTCAGCGGCCTCCGGAATCTCCCTTGAGCCTGGGGCGGGGGAGGAGAGCCACTCAAGCAAGGGGAAGAGGGGAGGGGGCATTTAGGGGTCACAAGGACCCTCCAAAGACGGGACGCCCCCAGCTTCTCCTTGGATCTTCCTCCACAAGGCCACTGCTATGCTGGACTTCCCCCTGCCCCCACATAGCTCAGTTTCTTTCTTGACTGTTTCGTTTTCTTTCTCTCCTCCACACTTGGTGAGCTCTGTGCTGCCTCACAGAGCCTGGCCCTTAGCCTTTCTCTACCCTAAAGAAACTTCCATCTTCCGAGAAGACAGAGGCCTGGGAAGCTGAACAAGAGAGAGACAGAGACTGGGTTTCTCACCTTTGGTTCTAGTGGCTCATACCCAAACTGCCTGGAAGTCCCACCTTAAGTCTAACTGGAAGCCTCACCATGTAAACCTCCATCCAGCCCTTCCTAGGGAAGGGGCTCTGGGTTCCCTCCTATTCTCCTCTTGGATTTTCAGGTCCCCTCTGACCGGGGGGAGGGAAGCCCTCAGATGGGGAGACACTCTGGGTAGGGAGGGGGAGTCCCTTCTAGGTATGGTCCACGGGACCCTCAGACTAATAGGGGAGTGGGGCCCCTGACCTACAAGAGGGAGGGGTACCCTCAGTCCCTAGGGGTGTGGGGGAAGGAGCCCCAGACCTCCTAGTAGAAGGGAAGGGCACCCCGCCCCAGGGAGGAGGCAGCGCCGTGCCAGCCCGCTCAGGCGCCGGGGGTGCCTGGAGGCATCGGCCCGCCCCCTCCGCGCCCCGTCGGGCCAGGGGCGAAGTCCGACCCAGGCCCGCGGGCAGGCGGGGACCTGCCAGGCTGGGTCGGGCCGGGCCGGGCCTGGCAGGACGCAGTCCCAGCGCGGCAGGGCGGGGCCGGGCCAGAAGGCCGTGGGGGCCCCGGGGGCCTCGGGGGCGGCGGCCAGGGCTGGTCGGGACTAGCAGTCCGGGGGCCCGGGCGCGCCCAAAGACCTGGCAGATACTCCCGCTCCCGGCTCCTGGCTCCGGGCCCCAGGGCAGTGCTAGGCCCACCCCTTCCTGTGCCCTAATATGGGCGTCGGGGAGAGACTCTAGGGGCCGCCCCGCCCCCAGTCCTGCCTGCGGACTCCCGCCTGTCGCCATGGCGACCAGCGGCTGCGTCCCCCTCCGTTCGGCCAATGGAACAGTCCCCGTGCTCCCTGCTTTCGCGGTCCCCTGCGGGCGCCGCGGGCGGAACCATTGCTGGGGAGGAGAGGACGGTGGCTGGAGCCTCTGTCGCTGGGCTGGCTCGACGCACCCGCGCCTCCGCGGGGCTCGCACCCTCAGGTTCCTCTTTAGAGGCGCAGGATGCAGCCGGACCCAGGGCGGGGCGCACGGTCCCATAGGATCCGAGTGACGGAGACAGGGCCGGGCTCCTTCCCCCGGGGCTGTTGCCACACTTCCTGCCTCGGTGCTCTTTCCTCAGCCTGTTTCTAAGGAAGGGAGTGGAGTTGGGCGACCGCACCCCGGCCGTCGGGCTGGGTCCAGACTCCAGCAGCCAACACGGTGTCGAGCAAGCCCAAGGTCACTAGGAGACGGTTTTGAGATGGGGGACAAAGTATACAGGTGCCTAGGGAGTCATTCGCGAGGGTGAGCTCTAGTCACGGAAGATACAGTAGTCCCGGGTCCCCGGGGTCTTCAAAGCCCCCTCCTCACATGTCTCAACTGGGTACCCTCCTGTCATTGTCCTCAGTTCTGAAGGTGTGTTCTGACCCTTCTAACTCTCCTTCATCCGGGCTTCGCAGATGACCCTAGTGATCCCCAATCTCTAACAGATGTCCCCATCTTCTACCACACATATTTAGTGTGATCAGTGCACCCCAGAACACGTACTTTCTGCACATCTAGATCTCCCCAATTTCTTCTTCCCACTTATGGGGGAATGCTCAGACTCTCCCATGGACTCTGGCACCCTGTTTATTTCTTGCATAATGGGTCCTGTAGCCCCGCCCCCTGAACCCTTTTGATCTCTCTCCTCCTCCCTCCTTTGAAAATTCTGGTCTCTCAACCCCCGTGTGCCTGGGACCCCCAGTCAATTCCTGGGTCAGGTGTCTCCTTACCCCCTTCCTGTTTACCCTGCTTAAAAATCTATTTCCTGCTTTTTGGGGTCTTCCAGTGTATTGTCAGTCCGTCTACGCCTCTCGCATACTCAGGGTCCTCAGGCCCTTCCGTGGACACCCTGGGATCATTTCCTCTCTTGCTCTGTACTAGGTCCTGGAATCCATCCTAGTGTACTCTAGGGGACTCATCACCCTCCCGGAAACCCCTAACTCTTGTGCCTCGGGACCTCCAGAACCTCCTTCCACGCGTACCCCGGGGTCTCTGGTGCCCCTCCCCCTGCAGCCCTGCCGAGCTACTGGGCCCGTGGCCGCTGTTTACAAGGACACGCGCTTCCTGACAGTGACGCGAGCCGCCTCCTCCCCTTCCCCACGCTCTAGGAGGGGGGCGCGGGGGCCCGGCTCCAGCGACGGCCAATCGGAGCGCACTTCCGCAGCTGACAAGCGCCGTATAAAGGCGTGTGGCTCGGGCTGAGCTGCAGGGACCTTGAGGGCGGCCGGGCCAGCATCGGAGCCAGCTGGGAGTGGGGAGCACGGGGAGCGACGCCGAGAAAGCGAGCGCGCCAGAGAGGGCGAAAGGGGCTCAGGAAGCCGGACACATCTTTCGCGCACAGCTGCCGGCTGGCTGCTCCCAGCCGGTGCCAGGCCCCGGGAACGCGCGACCAGACACCCAGTCCCGCCACAGCCGCGGACAGCGCGCCGCTCGCCGCAGCGAGGCCCGGGGCGGCCTCGCAGGGACCCTCCCCAGACCGCCTGGGCCGCCCGGATGTGCACTAAAATGGAACAGCCCTTCTACCACGACGACTCATACCCAGCGGCGGGATACGGCCGGGCCCCTGGCGGCCTCTCTCTACACGACTACAAACTCCTGAAACCGAGCCTGGCGCTCAACCTAGCCGACCCCTACCGGAGTCTCAAGGCGCCCGGGGCGCGGGGCCCCGGCCCGGAGGGCAGCGGTGGCGGCAGCTACTTTTCCGGTCAGGGCTCGGACACCGGCGCGTCTCTCAAGCTCGCCTCATCGGAGCTGGAGCGCCTGATCGTCCCCAACAGCAACGGCGTGATCACGACGACGCCCACACCCCCGGGACAGTACTTTTACCCCCGCGGGGGTGGCAGCGGCGGAGGTGCAGGGGGCGCAGGGGGCGGCGTCACCGAGGAGCAGGAGGGCTTTGCTGACGGCTTTGTCAAAGCTCTGGACGACCTGCACAAGATGAACCACGTGACACCCCCCAACGTGTCCCTGGGCGCCAGCGGGGGACCCCCGGCCGGCCCCGGGAGCGTCTACGCTGGCCCGGAGCCGCCTCCCGTCTACACCAACCTCAGCAGCTACTCCTCAGCCTCTGCGTCCTCCGGAGGCGCCGGAGCTGCCGTCGGGACCGGGAGCTCATACCCGACGGCCACCATCAGCTACCTCCCGCACGCGCCGCCCTTCGCCGGCGGCCACCCGGCGCAGCTGGGCTTGGGCCGCAGCGCCTCCACCTTCAAGGAGGAACCGCAGACCGTGCCAGAGGCGCGCAGTCGCGACGCTACGCCGCCCGTGTCCCCCATCAACATGGAAGACCAGGAGCGCATCAAAGTGGAGCGCAAGCGGCTGCGGAACCGGCTGGCGGCCACTAAGTGCCGGAAGCGGAAGCTGGAGCGCATCGCGCGCCTGGAGGACAAGGTGAAGACACTCAAGGCCGAGAACGCCGGGCTGTCGAGTACTGCCGGCCTCCTCCGGGAGCAGGTGGCCCAGCTCAAACAGAAGGTCATGACCCACGTCAGCAACGGCTGCCAGCTGCTGCTCGGGGTCAAGGGGCATGCCTTCTGAGCGCCTACCCCCCCCCTTACGGACACCCCCAGCCTGGACGGCTGGGCTTACGCCTCCCACTGGGGGCGAGGGGGCAGGCGGTGGGCACCCGCCCCGGGGCCTGGGGGCGCCGCAAACCACACTGGACTCCGGCCCGCCCGCTCTGCGCCCAGTCCTTCCACCTCGACGTTTACAAGTCCCCCGTCCCACGTATTTTTGTATGTTTTTTTTTTCTGCTGGAAACAGACTAGATTCATATTGAATATAATATATTTGTGTATTTAACAGGGAGGGGAGGAGGGGGCGATCGCGGCGGAGCTGGCCCCGCCGCCCTGGTACTCAAGCCCGCGGGGACATTGGGGAGGGGACCCCCGCCCCCTGCCCTCCCCCCTCTGCACCGTACTGTGGAGAAGAAACACGCACTTGGTCTCTAAAGAGTTTATTTTAAGATGTGTTTGTGTGTGTGTGTGCGTTTGTTGTTCTGACTTTTTATTGAATCTATTTAAGTAAAAAAAAAAAATGGTTCTTTATTAATTTCTGTTGTCTTTTTTTCCAAGCCGGGAGGGCGGAGGGAAGAGAGCCCCAGGCTACCCCCACCTCGCTGCTGTTGGTGGCTCCCTCCTGTACGTGTCCCCCCCCTCGCCAGCTCTGCCTAGGCATCTCGTGGTCCCAGCCAGGGAGTCCAACTCTCCCCGTGTCCCTTGGTCTCCCGGGTTGGAAAGTCCCCGCGCGGGACTTGGTCCAGCCGCCCAGTGACCCGGGGGCAGCCTGCCCGGGGCGAGACGCGAGTGCGCAGGCGCGTCCCCGCCCCGCCGCGCGCGCAGGGGCTTTCCCCGCTGACGCAGCGGAAGCGCTGCCCATATATGGGCGGATTCTGCCCAGTGACGCGACTGCGGTCTCTGGGCAGATTCCGGGAATCCCCTCCCCCGCTCTGCCGGGCAGGGCCGCGGCGCCGGGAAGGGGGTTGGGATTTTCCCGGGCGGGTGGCTGCCCGGGCCCGGAAAGCCCCAGGCCTGCGTCCAGAGCGCCCGAGGTGGGCGGGCCGCGCTCCTGGGCCCCGGGAGCCACCCCCGTGCCTCCCCCAACAGGCTGGCGCCTCGGCCCCGCCGCGCCCACGCCCCCTCCGTCTGACCCGGCCCAGGAGGAGGGTGGCTGCTGCCTCCGCGTCGTTGCCGACGACGCCGTCCCCTCAACCCCCGCCAGGAAGGGCGGCGCCCGCCTGCCAAGTTTCCCCTCCCGGGTGCCAGGCCGAAAGCGGGGCGACTGCCAGGTCTGGTCCTGCTAGGGCAGCTGCTTGGGCCGCCGGGCTGGGCGCCGCCACCGCCCTCGCGCCGCGCTCCCTCCCCCAAAGCTGGGACGCGTGGGAGTGGGGGTGGGTGGGGGCTGCTGGCGCCCCCCTTGGGGTCTGGCAGGCCTGGGAGCTGGAAGCCTCCAGAGCAGCTGAGAAAAACAGGCAGTGCCAGGCTACGGCGGTGGGTAGAAAAGACACTTGATCAATTCATTTATAAAATACTGAACCACCAGGCCCTGGAGACACAGCCTGGACCAGCACAGACAGACATTAAACAACAAAGGTGATTCTCCGGAGGTGGTGGTAAGTGCCAGCGAGAGAAAAAACAAGCGGAGGTGGTAGTGATGGGGCAAGGGGGCGGGCTGCCTTGCAGAGTGGAGCGGGGCGTACATCTGCAGTGGAGGCCACTGACTTTTCAACAGACTTGAAGGAGCGGGGCCCTAAGAAACAGCGTTCTGTCCGGAGGGACGGCACATGCAGGGTTCCTGTGGCCAGAACAAGATCTACCTGGGAAAGAACAGCAAGAAGCCAGTGTGCCTGGAAACGGAGTGAACCACAACAGAGTGGATGAGGTCATCAGAGACCATGCGGGGGCCTCGGGGAGGAGTATACATTAAATTCCAAGGGAGATGAGTGAGGTTAAGGGGTATTAGGCTGGGTAGGAGTATTAATAGGGGCTCTGTGGATTAAATGAGCATAGGAGCCCTGTCTGCGGAAGGAAATGGGATTCAGAGTGGCAAAGCCACTTGCCTGGACAGATACAGTATCAAACTGCATCCCTGGGAACCCTGTCTTGCTCTGGACACCTGCCTCCTAGCCTAACCCTCACCTTCCCACCCGAGGGGCGGACAGGCGGCCCTTCCAGCCTGGGGTGGGGCAGTGCTCACAACAGGGACTGTGCACGTAGCTCAGACGCAGTCTTGGTCCCGCTCTTAGGGCTGGGTTTCCACTCTCTACCCTGTAAGACTGGACTCAGCTGGGTTCCTTCCAGCCCCAGGGAGCCATCGTAGTAACTGGGGCCCTACACAGGGCCTGGGCCCTGAATCTCACATACTTTATTCTCCTTTAACTTGCATGCTGATATGGGTTTGTAGTCTATTCCCATTTTATCGCTGCAGAGATCCATGGATGATCACAGCTCGTAAATGGCATTTGAAACCAGGCTGGCTGATGGCAGGATGTGGGCGCTGCCTTGCACGGCCAGGCTTCAAGATGTAGGGCATCCTGGGACTTGCTCCCTGCAAGGGGCAAACAGCACCCCTTCCCTTGGAAACCTCCCTCAGGCGTGAAAAGAGTAAGCAGTGAGCATGGGGCAAGGCCGCCACCTTGTGGCGACAATATGCAACTACAGGGTCAGTTTCCCAGGCCAGAGCTGGAAGTGGGGGAAGATGCCAGGACAGAGCAAGCAGACACAGACTCACATCTGTCCCTAATACTTTATTGGTTACCTCTAGGTCTTTGCCAGGCTGGGTGGAGTCACTATTCACCAGTCCCAGGTGGGGGCATGAAAAGACCTTGGCCTAGCCCTCCAGGGATTATGGAGTTTGGAGGGGCAGGTCTGGCCTTTCCTGGGTCAGCACAGGGCACCCAGGCAGGGGCATACATGGGGGCTGAGAGCACAAGGCCACTATCCATCTACCAGCCTAGTTGTGTTTGGAGAAGTACTCCTTGCTGTCATCCACGTTGGGCTTGATCGTGTCGCTGCCAGGCTTCCAGCCAGCGGGACAGACTGTGGGAAGACACAGCCCCAAAGTCAAGGTGTGAGGATGAACAGAGGGAAAACAAGAGCCTGAGTTGCAGAAGAGAAAACTGGGAGCAAGTGGTCCAGGCCCAAGAACTTGCATATTGAGAGAAGCTTCTAAGCCTAGCTCTAGTATTCCTCCAATTTTTTTTTTTTTGAGACAGGATCTCTCTTTTTTGCCTGGGCTACTATGCAGTGGTGTCATCATAGCTCACTGCAACCTCAAACTCCTGGGCTTAAGCGATCCTCCTGCCTCAGCCTCCGGAGTAGCTGGGACTACAGGTTCACACCACAACACCCAGCTAATTTTTCTTATTTTTCATAGAAATGGGGTCTCCCTATATTGTCCAGGCTGGATTTGAACTCCTGGCCTCAAATGATCCTCCCACCTTGGCCTCCCAAGGTGCTGAGACTACAGGTGTGAGCCACTGTGCTCCACCATCCTTCAATTTCTTTTTGGATCCTTCAATCCCACCTTTCTCCCTCAATCCCAGCCCTGCTGGACTCAGAGTGTGATTAGGCTGTCTCCCCAACATGAGAACATATCCTGATTCAACTAATATTATTCAAACCTGACTTGGGACATGACATCTCAGATACTTTCTATGGATCTCCTGTTACCTTCCAGCTCCCCAACCCTTGCGTTGGTATATCTCCTCCACCAGACCAGAAACTTCCTGCAGACAAGGCTCTGAGCTGAGTCTTCCTTGGGGGCCTAACATCCATCCCGGGTAGTAGGGCAGGCAGTGAATGTCCCCATAAGCAACAGAGGGGCTGAGTATGTATCTGTGTGAACGCTCGTAAACGTGTGTATCTGCTCACCTTCCCCGTGCTCGTCGGTGTATTGGAAGGCCTGGACCAGCCGCAGAGCCTCATCCACGGAGCGTCCCACAGGCAGATCGTTAATAGTGATCTGGCGAAGGACACCCTTGCCGTCGATAATAAAGAGGCCCCTGATGATATCAGTGTTCGCATGAGGAGCTGGGAGCCAGGGAAGGGACCTCCAACCACCCGCTGCCAGCCACAGGGCCCGGGGCCCCACAGTACCTGTAGGCAATGCCTTCATCCTCTTTCAGCACGCCATAGTCATGAGACAAGCTTCTAGACACATCAGCAAGCAGGGGGATGTTCAGGGGGCCCAGGCCTCCCTCCTTCCGGGGGGTGTTGATCCTGGCGGTGGGGGAGACTGGGTTGGGACTTCAGAGATGCCTGGCACAGCAGAGTTTCCCCCCTGTGGGCCTCAGTATAAGGACTGGAGGCAAGAGATAGGCACTTTCTAGTAGGGCTCTGGGAGCCCCACCCTGGGGTGGGTGCAAGGGCTGTTTCCCTGCAGCTGGGAAGGCTAATCTTGAGAGCTAATGCTCCCGCTAAGTGGCTTCACATGGGCTGGTGAACACCAGCATCACTCAGGAGGAGACTGCGTTAGAGTCCCCATCCTCATCTAGCTGCGTCCTGGGGCCCAGCCCTTCATGACCAAGAACTAGAGTTTCTACCTTTGTGAAACAGGGCGACACAGCCTCCCTCCTGAGAACTAGGTAAGATAAAGGAACTGCAACTCCATGCGCCAAGCAACATAGTTACCAAATGCTAATTACTGTCATTATCGTTGGGACTTGGGTGTCAATATTTCCATTATTTTCAAGATGAGGGAGGGAGGCCCAGAGGTGGAGCAGTGGCTGGCAACGAGGCCACACAGCTCAGACCCTGTGGTGAGGACTTAGCTGCTCCTTCCCTGCTTCCCTCCCTCCCTGGTCCCTCCTCATACCAAGCCAGGTGGGTGAACTGAGAGTCCACAGAGACCCCCAGCACTTCGCAGCCCAGCTTGTGGAAGTCCTCGGCGTGATCGCTGAAAGCGATGATCTCCGTGGGGCACACAAAAGTGAAGTCCAGCGGATAGAAAAAGAGGACCACGTACTTCCCTGGGGAGGAGGGGGATGGAGTAGTAGATAGGACCCAGCCCCTCTTACACGTGGGCCCCGCCCTCACCTGGGCCCCCTCCAGGCCGCCCTCACCTTTGTAGTCCGAAAGCTTCACCTCCTTAAAGGCGCCATCCACCACGGCGGTGGCTTTAAAGTCAGGGGCGGGCTTGCCGATTTGCACTCTGCAGGTCATAACTGAAAGCTGAGACCCCCGCCCGGTCAGTGCGCAGAGAAAAGACCTTTTGTTCTCCCTTCCCAAGGTCACGCTGCGTAGTGGGCCTGGTTACTGAGTCAGAATGGCGGAGACGACAACACTAACCCTCACCCTCCCGGGTATCAGGTCTGCGCTTCCCAGAGGCTGCCAGAGGCCCGCCCTCCTGCGCGGAGCACAAATGACCCAGCCGCTGCCACCAGCATCCCATTAGTGAGTCAGCCGGAGCGTGGTGGCGCAAGCCCCCAGTCCCGAAGGAGAGAGCAAGGGCCCCTGCGAGAAGGGGGCGGGGAGCAGGGCGATCCGGCCTGTGCGCCACGGCCCTGGCCTCGGTTTCTCCCTCAAGGACAAAGGAGGCCACTACGGCGGATGGAAAACAAAGGCGGCCAGCGATGAGGTCAAGATGGGGCTGGAACTGCTCGAAAGGAGGTCCCCCCAGCCAAGTGTACTGGGGGTGTCCATACCTGCGTGGGTAAAGGCCTGACGCACAGACGACCAGACGCGTGGACCCGCGTTCTCAGCGGCAAGTGCGTCCTGGGCCGCCCAGGCTTTTATGCGCGGCCCGAACCAAGACGCGCAGGGCGCGGGGGGGAGGGGAAATGGAGCGGCCGGGTCCATGCGTCTGCGGGCGGCGGGGGGAGACGCACAGCTGTGGGCCGCGACCACTGCACCGGCCCGGGGGTGCTGCGCGGGCGCCACAGACTCCCCGCGCGACTTTGCCCTGGAGCGCGTTGGGGGCGGTTGGAGTCGGGCATGGCCCAGAGCCAGGCGGCGGGGCTGCTGCTGCCTCTGCTGCTCCTGCTGCTGGCGACCCCTGCCCAGGTCTCCACGGACTACCAGTACTTCGGCCAGCGGGGCGAAGGTGACACCTGGGAGCAGCTGGGGCAGCAGCATCAAAAGGGTAACCGCAAGTGGCGGGGATGGTGCTGGAAGGTGCCTCGGTGCCCTACTTCTCCTGCAGGCTGGAAACAGATCCTCCTCTAGGGAGACTTCAAATCTCCGCCCAGCTCCGCACTGGGCGGCATCCCCTTGGGCTGGTTACTTTTCTCTTAGGCTCAATTTATTACTCATCTATAAATTGAAAAAGACTCTGCCTTTAAGCTGCTCACAGGGGAAGAGGGGGCGTGGGCCCGCAATGAACGGAAGGGAAGGGGACACATCCATAAACTCATGGACGGGTGCTAGGAAGGACAGAGACAGCAAGAAGGGGACGGGTGAGCTTGCAAAGTGGGAGAGAGGCCAGGCCGAAGAAGATTAGGTAACCGGTGCAGCAGGAATGACAAGCAAAATGCCCAGATGAAAAGATCTAGGGAAACAGTGTCCCAGGGAGAGGGAACAGCAAGTGCCAAGGCCAAAAGCCTTGACGGAGGAATGGAATAAAGTCAGTGAGGTATGGCGGACACCTGAGGAAGTAGGGTGTCAGGTGTCAGGGCTTTATGAGGACCACGGAGTTAGGACAAGACTTGTCCCACAGGGAAATAGGAGAGATTCAATAGAGCGCTGGAAAGGGCCTCCAATAAGCACTTAATAAGTTGTAGCTGCTTTAAAAGTGATCCTAATAATTGCTTTTGTTCTACATGCCCACACAGCACCAGGGGATTTAAGTACCTTCATTATGTTAATGATGTCATTTAATTTACCACCTGACGGCCCTGCAGGTCAGATGGCACTGTGCCGACTGCTTAGGCCCATGACCACGCCCCTGAAAACAGGAGACTACTTCAGATGGCGGGCACCAAGGGTGTTGTACCCCACTCCCAACGGGGCAGGCTGGCATAGATTAGAAGTGTCAGTTTGTAGTCCCTCTGGGCCACGCACCAGATGTGTGATCGTGGAAGGGTGGCTTGCTTTCTCTAGATCTGTTTCCCCACCTGAGACTAAGGGAGAGATTAAATGGGATAATTTATGGTGGTGTGATTGGCACAGAGGCGAAGTTCAGCCAATATGAGCTGCGGTTATTTGTTAGTAACTTTGTTTTTTCCCCTCCGTTAGAGGAAGAGATGGAAGGTAGGGTCCCCTCCACGTGGATCTTCATCTAGGCCCTCTGTTTCTAGAGGTGGAGGACTCCATCCTTGGCCCTTGGGGAAAGTGGCGCTGTCTCTGCCACCTGGGCAAGCAGGAGCGCAGCCGCGAGGTGCTGGGCACAGCGCCGGGCCCAGTGTTCATGGACCACGAGAACCTGGTCCAGAAACGGCCCTGTCGGCAACGAGATTGTCCATCCTGCAAGCCAATCGACTGCGACTGGAGGCTCTGAGCCCAGGTGAGAGAGGGTACAGAGTATGCGGGGCCAGGGCATGCTGGGACATCGGAGGCCAAGGGGTGGGGCTGGGTATGAGGTGAGTATGGGAAAGGGAGAACCCGGGCTCTAAGTCTAGGAGTTGAGACTGGTGTTGGGGGGGAAACTGAGTCAGGGGACGTGAGCCCCTCTGATATCTGGGGATAAAGGAAGAAAAGGAGGGGCGAGGGAGGGGGAAATAGAGATAGACGAACTGGGACTCTGAGGGAGGGTGCATGAGTCTGGTGAGGGGCTGGAACCCAAAGACAGAAAACTTGAGCCCGTCTGAATCCAGGGAATAGGAGAGGTGCTGTCAGAGTAGTGGAAGGGCCTAGGAGGCGTGAGCATCGGCAAGATAGGGGACAGTGGGGAGAAGGGTGTAGGGGTGGGGATGGGGACATGAAACCTGAGATGACAGGAATGAGCTGCGTGGTGGGTGAAGACCACTGGGGGTTGGGGAGGCTTGACCTAAATGAGAGAGAGGGTAGGAAGCAGTGATACTGGTGGGGCTGGGGGGTCCGAGGGAGCGACCAGAGGAGGTAGTTGGGGGCCTGAGCCCAGTGGAAGCGGGGATACCTAGTCCAGGGGGCTCGGAATGTGTGGAGGGGCAGGGACTGCGAGTAAAGGGCCTGAAATCCAGGTGGCGAACGGGGACCCAGTGATGCGGAAACCAGTGTTCTGGGAGTGTAGTGATATTTGACCTTCTAGGCTCCCCCTAGAGCTGGATCTTTGAGGCTAAGCCTCAGTTTCCCGCTTAATTTCCTCTCTTCCCCCCAGCCTCAACGGGCGGGGCCCCTGAGGCCCCGGGGTGGAGCTTGCAGAACGACCCCGCCCACCCGGTTCCGCAGAGGCAGCCTTCGGCGGCAGCCCTCGCAGACTACAAGTCCCAGGAGCACGCGCGGCAGCAGCGTCGGCATCGGCTGCGCCAACGACAAGGGCGGTGGGAGCGTCGGGGGCGTGTCCTGCCCGCTGATTGGTTGGGAACGGGCGCCGCCGCAGGGCCCGCGGAAAACGCGCCCGGGAACCTGCTCCTGCGGCCCTTGTTCCTGCAGCTGGTGGCGGCGGCGGAGGTGCCATGGATCTCAGCGAGCTGGAGAGAGACAATACAGGCCGGTGTCGCCTGAGCTCCCCTGTGCCCGCGGTGTGCCGCAAGAAGCCTTGCGTCCTGGGCGTCGATGAAGCGGGCCGGGGCCCAGTGCTGGGTGTGTCCCCGGGCCGGGGAGCGGGTGGGGCATGGTAAGGTGGATGGCAAGTTGCACTGGTGCCAGAGGCAGGATTGCACCGGACCCGGGGAGGGGGGTGTTAGTGGTGATGGCCATGCATCAGGGAAGGCAGCTTTTATGAGCTTACCGGTTAAACCCCCACCCCCGGAAATTTGACACCCCTTCTCTCCAGGACCAATGGTCTACGCCATCTGTTACTGCCCCCTGTCCCGCCTAGCAGATCTGGAGGCCTTGAAAGTGGCAGGTGAGCCCGGGGTGTACGTCTGGGCAAGGGGTTCCTGGGCATGTGCATGGGCAGTGAGAACTGGAGGGGCCAGGGCAGGAGTTGGGAGAACTAGCTGCACCCCTTCTCTCCCAACCCTCCTCCCAGACTCAAAGACCCTGTCGGAGAGCGAGCGGGACAGGCTCTTTGCGAAAATGGAGGAGGACGGGGACTTTGTGGGCTGGGCACTGGACGTGCTGTCTCCAAACCTCATCTCTACCAGCATGCTTGGGCGGTGAGGGGGTCCCTGAAAGGGCTGGGGGGAGGGGCAGCCAGCATGGGCTGGTCAGGCTCTGTGCTTAGAATGGGGTTAACTGGGCTTTGTTCCCCACCACAGGGTCAAATACAACCTGAACTCCCTGTCTCATGATACAGCCACTGGACTGATACAGTATGCATTGGACCAAGGCGTGAAAATCTCCCAGGTGAGCTAACTGTTGGGTTGGCCCCATTTGATCACCTCAGGATAAAATGGCCAAAAAACGTAGTGAGCAGATTCGGACTCAGATACCTCTCAAGTGCCTCAGACATATTCATTGCTGCTGTTGATTTCCTACTCCTGTTCCTGTCCTGAATGTGAGGCCCACCCAGGACTATGGAGCCCCCCACCCCATCTCCCTCTAATCTCTCTCCTTATCCTAAAGGCTCAGGGTCCTGAAAAAATCTCTCATCTGTCCACCTAACCACAGCCTCTGTCCTAGCCCAGGGCACCCTCCTGCCCCTCCCTGGATGCCTGTTCAGCTTCCTGTCTTGTCCCCCACCTCCAGTCCCCTCCCCTCAATCTGCTCCGCACTCAGCAGCAGACAGTCCTCTTTTTGAAATGTAAATCTTGACATTTAATTTTCCAATCACGGCATATTTTCACAGTGGAAATTAAATTGGGACGATTCACAGTCAAATGGGTGAGAATGAGATTAAATTACCAGAGGAAAACATAAATTGGTGTTGCATCTAGTGCTCAGAGGCCAAGAACAGGATGTATTGAGAGAAGAGGGGACATAAACGAGATAGGATCGCAGCAGGGGAGGCCTTGTCGAGGAGGTGGCTGAGGCCCAGGCTTGGAATATAGAATTGGTGACATGGTAACTGGAGCAGACAGACAAGGGCCCCCACCTTGCTGGTAAACAAAAAGGTGATTTCTGAAAACAATAACTTGTAGAGACACCACTTGCCCCCAGCAGTTCCTTGACCTCATTTCTCTGCTCCAGCCTTGGGCCTTTGTACTTCTGTCCAGCATCGTCAATGTGGTCCCCACTCAGGGGCTTTGCACTAGCCGTTCCCCCTGCATGGAGCACCCTATCCCAGCTCTCCTCCATATGGTCCATTTCCTCACCTCCTTCAAGCTTTTATTCAAATGTCACCACCTCAGAGAGACCTTCCCCGAACCTTCCTCAGCACTGTCTAAAATTAGTAGCCAGGCACTGGCTCACATCTATAGTCCCAGCTACTCAGGAGACTGACGTGGAAGGATCGCTTCAGCCCAGGACTTCGAGGCTGCAGTGAGCTATGATCACAGCACTGCACTCCAGCCTGGGTGACAGAGACCCTGTCTCTTAATATAAATAAATAAAATGAAATAAAATTAGAACCCCTCCCAATTGTACCCTATTCTTTCTTATCCTCGTTCTTGGCTGTGACCTCACCAAGGTTTCCACTCCACTCCCAAAGGCAGGCATTTTTGTCTAGTGCATTTGCTGTCTTGTCCTCGGCACCTAGAATGGCATCCAGCATGCAGGAGGTGCTCAGTAAGTGTAGAATGGATGCGGCATGACCAGGGAAAGCCTCTGTGGGAGATGACATTTGAGCTGAGACCTTTGCTAGAAGGATCCAGCCTGGGCCTGAGCTGTGAGAAGAGCATTCCAGGTAGCAAGTGCCAAGCCTGTGAGGCCAGACATTGGCACAGTTGTTTTTCTACATGTTTGTTGAACGAATGTTTGTCCCTGTGGCAGGTGTTTGTGGACACCGTGGGGATGCCAGAAACATACCAGGAGCGGCTGCAGCTGCGCTTTCCTGGAATCAAGGTGACAGTCAAGGCCAAGGCAGACGCCCTCTACCCCGTGGTCAGTGCCGCCAGCATCTGTGCGAAGGTCAGCCCCCTCTTCCCCCTGGCCACAGCCAGCTCCCTGCGTCCCCCTGGGCAGGGAACAGACATGGCTGCCACTGAGGCGGGAGACTCCAAGTGCCCATCCTGCCCACAGGTGGCCCGAGACCAGGCCGTGAGGAACTGGCAGTTCGTGGAAACACTGCAGGACTTCGATGCGGATTATGGCTCAGGCTACCCCAACGGTGAGCAGCGGGCAGTCCCGCCTGCCTCTGGAGCTGCCCTGAGACAGAGACCGTGGCAATAAATTGATGTGGCCAGGGCTTAGCTCACTTCTGAGGTTTTCTAACTTGTTTTGGTCACAGCAAGGGACTGAAAGCCAAGGTGGGCATCTGTCCATTTGTAAAGAGGAAGCGGGGAGGAATGAAAGGCACTCACTCATGTCTGGTGGCCTCAGCTCAGAGGCAGTCTCCTAAACTGCACCTTGAGCAACTCTTAGCCAGGTGAAGAGTGGCCGTGACCTGCCTGTGCAAAGGTCCTGGGGCAGGAAGGTGCCTTAGACAGTGGGAGGTGTCTTGAGTACTCAGGAGAAGCCCTTAGACAAGTGTGGTGAGGAGCTTGGGCATTATGGCATGGCTCAGGGGCTGTCACCATTGCCCACCCCACCCCAGATCCCAAGACGAAATCATGGTTGAGGAAACACGTGGAACCTGTCTTCGGCTTCCCGCAGTTTGTCCGGTTCAGTTGGCGCACGGCCCAGGCCATCCTGGAGAAGGAGGCAGAAGATGTTACGTGGTAGGTGTCCCGAGGGTGCTGTGTGGAGGGAGGGAGGCCAGGGCTCATCCCTGCCTGGAAGGGCTGCTCCCCCTGGAAGTGGTCAGTGTCGCCAGCTCTCTCCCACAGGGAGGACTCCTCAGCAGGGGATCAGGAGGGCACTGGGAGGATCACCTCCTACTTCCTCAGCGAAGGCCCCCGAACCCGCCCCCGTGCCCCCCACCGATACTTCCTGGAGCGTGGCCTGGAGCCAGCCACCACCCTCTAGGAGCCAGCCTGTACTCCCTCTACCTGCCTCCCCTGCAGGTGATTAAAGGTGTTTAAGGAGAGCCAAAAGTAGAGGCTGTGCTTCGGGGCAGAGGTGGGGTGGGAGCGAGCTTTGCACCTGGACCCAGCTACTGCCTTGTGGAACCTAAACAGAGTGGGCATTGGTTAAGTGATTTGATTTGGTTTGATTTTTGAAATATGTGACATATTTATATGACATATTAGGCGGGAGATCTGTTGAGGCCGGGAGTTCAAGACCAGCTGGACAGGATAGACCCTCACCCTGTCTTCTACAAAAAATTTTTAAACATTAGCCAGATATGGTGGCACAAGAGTGTAGTCCCAACTACTTCGGAGGCTGAGGCAGGAGGATCGCTTGAGCCCAGGAGTTCGAGGCTGCAGTGAGCTGTGATTGCACCACTGCACTCCAGCCTGGGCAACAGAGGGAGACTCCATTTCTAAAATAAATAAAACCCGCTTATTGAGGGTTTCAAATGTTCACTTCTGCTCTCAGAACAGCCCTGAAGAGGGGCCATTCCTCTAAACGCCTCTAATTCATTCCTCTCTGCCCACCTGCTGGTTCCTGTCTCCTGGGAGCACCTCACCTCCAATCTTGCTTTCCAAGTCCTGTCTCCAAGAGGCAGGCAATAGTGTCAGGGGGATGGATCTTTCCCTGCTTAAATCCCTCCATGGCTCCCGCACTTCTTATCCCCAAGTTCAGGTGCCTTGACCTGGCGTCCAAGGTCTTCCCTGATCAGACCCCATTTCCCAAGCTCCACCCCAGGCTTGCTGGGCAGCTTGGAGTTCCCCGAACATGAAATCTCTCCTTGGCCACAACTTGATCATCTGTCGGGAGATCCTTCAAATACTTGCCTCACTTTTCTTCCTTGACTGCTTCTCCTTGTCACAATAACACAGTCTATAACATCAATAACACAACGTAACATTATCCACAACAGACAATAGGTGGTGTCTACGTGTATCGAGTGTTAATGATGTGCCACACTTTCTAAGCATTTTATTTGACATCCCTCCCATGAAGAGGAGTCTACGATGCCTCCCCTTGAATGTGAGCTGGCTTTGGTGACTCATTGTAGTGCATAGAAAGCAGAGATGTGACACTGTGACTTCCAAGGTTAGGTCGTCAAAGGTGAGAGAACTTAAACCTGACTTACTGTCTTAGGACACTTCCTTTAGAAGCCAGCTGCTATACTGTGAGGAAGCCCAGGCCACAAGGAGAAGCCACATTAGCCATTCTGGCCAATAGCCCTAGCTGAAGTTCAAGGTAACAACTAGTGCCAGCTGGGCGCGGTGGCTCATGCCTGTCATCCTAGCACACTGGGAGGCTGAGGTGGGAGGATTGCTTAAGCTCGGGAGTTCAAGACCAGCCTGAGCAAGAGCGAGACCTTGTCTCTAATAAAAATAGAAAAATTAGCCACGCCTGGTGGCACGTGCCTGTAGTCCTGGCTACTCGGGAGGTTGAGGCAGGGGGATCACTTGAGCCCAGGAGTTTCAGGTTGCAGTGAGCTATGATGACGCCACTGCACTCTACCCAGGGAGACAGAGTGAGTGAGACTCAGCCTCCCAGAGTGCCAGGATTACAAGCATGAGCCACCATGCCAGGCCACATCTCTGTTTATCTTTGATTCCCTGCCTGGTACTCCTACCCCTCTGCTGGTTCCAACACCTAACTTTCCTGGGGTGGGGGTAAGGGAATCCCACCAAGCCAGCCTGGAACCTTTGCTGCCTTTTTGGGTAAATAGGGACATTTTAATTACTGGAATCATAGATTTACTAGTCTATCTTTGCTACTGTGGGGAGATACTGTCCCAGAGTATAGCAATAAAAAGATAGATAGATTTCTAACATCATATAAGCACCTAGATACACCCATTCCTGAAGCTTGGTCACTGTTTTGGCTTAAGGCACTTTGAACTGGGTTTTTCTGTGGCAGCTGAGAGAAGACTGACTCCCCCAGTGCACCACTTCTTATGCAGTTCCATCTTCCCTGAGGACAGAGAATGGGCCTGATCTCTTTGTCTCCATGTCGTGCCTGAGACACAGGAGGCATCCATTAACCTCGCTCTGTTGAACAGAACTGAAAAGGACATTGGTTCTGTTGTACAGGTGGGGAAACTGAGACTCTCCTGGGGCCTGTGGATAGAAGAAGGACTAAGAGCAGTGTGTATAGCAAGCCCTGAATCTGAGTCCGGTTCTTTGTGTTAGGTCTTGGAGTGGAATATGGGAGAAGAGGAAGAGAGGGAGGAAGGAAGGAAGGGGGTACCTTATGTCGGACGTCTTTGGGCCTGCTTACTCAGAAGGGAAAGCCGTGAATGTGTCTTGAAGTCTATACAAGTCAGGCAGCTTCTTGGCAGGCCTGGTGGCGCACAGTAGGAGGGCACACCTCACACCCTCCCCAGCCCCTCTTCTGACACTCCCCCCATTTCTGACACCTGGGTATTCTGAGTTATGATGACTGGTCCAGGGTGGTATGGGCCATCCGTCATGTACACTTTAGTATGAATCGGTCGCTAACGCTAAGACCTGAGGATTGGAAGTGAGACACCCGTTGTCACTTTCTTGCAATTTTCCTTCTCACCCATTCCCCAAGAAGCAGCATCACGTGCTCTTAGCTGGCGACTTTATTCAAGGGGGGGAGGAAAAAATGAGCGAGAGTTGGATCGTATCTCTGATAACCCGGAGAGGGGCGAGTGTGTGGAGCCCCAGGGAGGAGGAACCGGATTCTGGAAACTAGCAAGCAGAGAGGGATAGGGGTGGGGCTCCGGGTGCCTCGAGGGGCGGGGCTGGGGAGGGCTGCGTCTCCCGTAGACGTCCGCTAGGGGCCGCTGCCGCTTCCACTGCCGCTCCCGCTGCCCGCCGCGTCCAGGATTGAAGTGGGAGAACGCCGGGAGCGCCGGGAGGTAGTTTCCTGGGCCCGCCGTCGGCGTCTGGGACGCGGCAGGGCCGAGGTGGAAATGTTGAGGCAGTGACGGGTGCCAGGACCGGCCACTGGTAGGGTGTGGTCCAGAACCGAGCGACAAAGGTTCGCCCCGTCAGTGAAGGTCTAGGAAAGGGGCGGAGTTAGGGGTGGAGCCGGCGCAGTCACATACACTGGGGACGGGCCTTCTGGCCGGGGGCGTGGCCTCCGGAAGGGAGGGTCTGAGAGTTCCTCTGAGGATGGGGACAGGGCCTTGGGGAGGGCGCCTGTTCTTACTTGATCCCAGGGGACTAAACGGGAGAGGGGGACGGTGCGGAGGAAGGCCAGAACAAGGCTAGTGCCTTGAAGAAGATAGCTGGGCCTTTGGGTCCTGCAGGGTGAACTGTGGACGGGCCCAGAGCAGAGAAGGGCAAATCTGGGCTCAGTGGGCCTTTGGGAGGCCACGTGGGCATATTTTGGTATGGAGGTTGGACTGCGGAAGGGGAAAAAGTGAGAGCAGGGACTTTGGGAGAGCCAGTCCGGACTCTCTCTCCCTCTGCCCCACACTCACCTGCCCATAGGTACGGCAGCTGGGTTCACAGCTTCTTTTTTCTGGGATCGGGAGCCAAGTCGGGCCGCAGGTGACATCATTTTCGCAGGCGGCAAACCTGGGGATGGTGTGTGGAGAGGTGAGTTAAGGCTCTGCAGCCGCGTTCTAGTAGGACTCTGGCTCTACAAGGTCGGTTCCATATAAATCCTGCCCTTAGGTTGAGACCCCGCCTCTTAGGACCACTCGCCTGCAAACCCCGCCCCTCCAGATTTGACCTGCTCCATATGCCATCAGATCTTTCCAGCTATACTCTGGGTGGTGTCATCACAACTGGCCTCACCCCTGCAGACCTCAGACCATCTGTTCCAGGCCAGCCCCTTACATTTTCTCACCCTGTTGGCTTCTCTTTTTCAATGAAAGACCCCGCCCCTTTAAAAACCCGGACCATGAAAGGCCACACCCCTATACTGAGATCTTAAAAGCTGAGGTCTCAACAGGTCCCGCCCCTTTCTGCCTGGCCTTTAAATGCTAGGCCTCCTCCCTTAGATGAGGCCCTGTTGGAGGCCACGCCCCTTCACACATAAGGCTAAGCAAAGCCACAGGCCCCGCCTTCAGTCCCGCCCAAAGAATAGGCCCCGCCCCTCTGCCCCGCCTCTCCTACCAGGCCTGGCAGAGCTCCGCGCACAGCGGCTGCGCCTGGCGAACCCCCAATAGCAGCAGACGGAAGCGACTGCGGAGGGCAAGTTGGAGGTGTCCCAGGAAGGATTCACACCTGGACATTGGGAGAGACAGGGCCGGATGGGTCAGGATCCACAACTGGGGCAAAGTACCCACAAAACCCTGGGGGGTGCTGTACTCACCCGGGGCTCGAAGCCCCACAGCGCTCTGGAAAGATCCCAGGGCCTGGGGTCTCTGGCGTGTCCATTTCTGAAGGACAACAAGATCCTGGCAAAGGGGACTCCTGTGAGCCGGGGTCTTGGATCCTCAGGTACAATTTGGGAACCGAGGCCTGGGGGTCCCCTGAACAAGGGAGATTCCGGTTACATCCATCCTCCCAAATATAAAATTTAAGTAAAGACATTCACTTGAGATGCAAATACATCTTTAATTAATAATAATCGTATATCATTTATAATAATCAGCTTATTATTTGTCATGTGCCTGGTAGTGGTGTAAGCATTCATATGCTTAATCTTTCTACCTCTATGAGTTATATCTGTTATATCTTCCCTTTTCAGTGGCCCGCATGAGTTCCAGAGAGGTTAAGTGACTTGCCCAGAGTCACCCAACTACGAAGTGGCAGAGTTGGGATTCGAACCCAGGCAGTCTGACTGTAAACCATTCTTGAGCACTAGCCCTGACTGCCTACCTTGGTGGCCACACTAATCCCCTCTCATAAGGAATTTCTGGCATTGCTGTTGGGGGGCGGGGGTTCCTGTGTCTTGGGGGTTAGACAGGGTCTGGGGTGCTCACCTGCCAGGTGCAGCTGGCTTGTGCCCAGATCAGCTTCCAGCCCATGGTGTCCCCGGGACCTAGCATGGAGTGGGTGGCTTCCTGCACAGACCTCCAGTAGGATCCATGCCATGGTCAGTTGCAAGGCCCAAGCCAAGCCATTGGGTTGAAGGTGGTCCCGGCAGGCCATGTCCACCTGAGATAAGAGCCAGCTGGAGTGTGGTGGTGAGGTTCAGCTGTCCCTTTCTGAGAGCTCAGGGTGACACCTTCCTGATGCATCCCCAAGCAGTGCCAGACAGAGTAGGGGTGGGGCAGCAATAGCCAAGGACTTTCAAATCCCAGGGGGCCAACAGGGCTGCCTCTGACCCAGGAGCCCTCCTCCTATCAGACCCATGTCCCTCCATCCCTTCAGGCTCAGGTGCCAGCCCCCTAGCTTAGACCATGGTGGCCCTCCCCTCGCCCATCGAGCAGGATCTCCCACCTTGTTAGCCTTCAAGGGACTTCTTTCCTCAGAACCAAGGGGACTGCCCGGGCTCTTCCAATCCCCCTCTCTTGTGCAGTAATTCCTCCCTCCCTCACGATCCCTGCTGGCCCCTCTCACGGTCACCTTCTCTCGGCCCACAATCGGCTTAGGGACTGCCACCCAGAGCTGGGCTTGTGGGACCAAGCTTGGTACGGTAGGACTCAGGTTCTGTCACTGGGGTCCAAAAGCCCCAGGGCAGGGGAAGCTTGGGGTCTGCGGAGACAAAACTATCTGCTTCCCACCTGCCCCCCGCCCCTCACCTGTTAGCTGAACTGGGGTCTAGGGGCTGTAGAGACTCCTCAGGATCAAGTTCAGGATAAGGTGGCAGCTGAAAGGGGCGTGGTTTGATGTAGGGGCGGGACTTCCCACCATCCCGCCCACACTCCTGCTGACCAAAGGCTGGTGGACGTGGGGCTGTTATGTATATATCCATGTTCTTGCTCTTGTGTTTGTTGAGCTTGTGGCTTTAGCTCTGTGTCTATATGTGTGGGGTGTGTGTGTGTGTGTGTGTGTACACATACGAGGGTGTGTTTGTGTGGCCTGTGTGTGTTAGGTGCACCTGTGTGTCTTGTTTTTGTGGCTATGTGTATGTGTTGTCTGGGGGTATGTTCATGTGCTCTCGGTCGGTTGTGTGTGTTTATGTGCGTGTTCACATCTGGATAAGGAGACTTATATGTGTCCCACGCTACATGTGTGCAATTGAGTAAAACTAAGAGTCATAAAACTGTGGGAGGGGGGATATACGATCTGGGCAGGTATCCCTGAGAAAATGCAATGAGGAAGTCAGTGATTAAAGATAGTTGACTATGAGTTGACCATGAGTGAACAAGGGGTGTTGTCATGTGCTGAACAGAGTGTGTGTGTGTGTGTGTGCATGTGTACGCTTCTGTGTCATTTCGCATTTTCTGTGACTGTATCCCTTGTGAACATTCCCTTGATTCGTCCATTCATTCAATAAACATTTATTGAGCACCTACTGTGTGCTAGGTTCTAGGGATGCAGTGGTGAACAAGACCTGGGAATCTCAGCCTTCAAACAGCTGACATTCTAGGGAGAGAATCAGATGTGAAAAACATTCCTGCAGTGTGTATGTGAGTGTGAGTCCATGCGTTGTGTTGAGAGAATAATGTGTATGTGTATTGGGTGAGAATTTGTGTACAACTAGGCATCCCTTGGTTTTGGAACTATGTGGGTGTGCTTAGGTTAGTTGAGTGTATGTGTTTGTGAGTGTTTACATTTGATGACTGTATGTATGTGTTTCCTAAGTATGAGCTTGTGTGTTTGCAGAGCGTGAGTTTATGTATATGTGTGTTTGTGTGTGTCTGTGTTTGCTGAGTATTTGCAAATGTGTACATAAGCTTTTGGGCAAGTCTGTGTTGAGTATGTGTTTGTATGTGTGTGAATTTGCAGAATGTGTGGGTCCATGTTTGGGGAGTATGTGTGTGCAGAGTGTGTTTGAGTATGTGATTGTGTGTCTGTTTGCTGAGTATGTGTTTGTGTGTCTGTGTTCATGTGTTTGCAGGGTGTGCACGTGGCTGTGCTAGTACAGTGTGCATGTGTGGTTTTGTGAGCAGTGGCCAGCATCACAAATCTGTCTCCCTCCCATCTCAGGGTAAGGCAGGGTTTCTGTCTGTTTCTTTCTCTGGTGTGCTACAAGATCCCAAAACACTACACTGCACACCATAGTTCCTCAATAAGTGGTGAGTAAGTGAATGAATCAGTAGATATGTCTCTGGGTCCCTCTGTGGGTACCCAGTGATGTCCTGGCAGTGACAGCAAACAAAACCTGTTGGACCTAGCCTTCCCCTGGTCCATCTTGAGGTGGTCCAGAGTGTTTGTGGGTCAGATCAGTTCAACCTCTGGCCTATACCTCCCTCCAAACCCTCCACACCCCATCCTCTCCCCTGACCTCAGCCCCCAACCCTGCGTTTGGATTTCAGCACCGCGGACAGGAGCGCGCGAGACCAGCACCACGGAGAGCTCCCGCGGAGTCGACGTGAGACCGGTCTACGCGAGCAGAGTCCGACCATGGACCGCGAGTATTTTCGAGCAACGCACTGAGCGAGATGGCAACACCAACATGCAGACAAACGTGTATAGAGAGACACAGACAAAGATGACTCGCAAAGGTGCAGCGATGCGGCGACAAGCTCTCAGGGAAAACTCAGACCCAGCGGTCTCTGCCGTCCCCGTCGACCAGCAGGGGTCGCTCTCGCCCAGTGACCGCTCCCTCCAGGGCCTTCGGGCCGCGACCCTTGGGAAGTCCTTCTGCGCTCTGTCCCCCGCCCCGTGCCAAGACTTGGCGTGGGGAGGGCTCCGACACTCTCCTTTCCAACGCCGGGAAGCATGGTCGGTTTGGCCTTACCTGTGTAAACGCTGGGAGGCAAGGGGGGGGGGTTGAAAATCGCTTCAACTGCCCCCCTGTTTAACTACCAACTAATCGCTCCTATAAATACAGCCGGCCTGGCCTCGCTCCTTAATCCTGACCGTGAAGGAGGGGTCGCTAGAGGGGCTGCAGGGTTCCCTAAGGAGGCTCTGATTGCGGGGGACAGGGTGTGTGTGTGTGTGTGTGTGTGTGTGTGTGTGTGTGTAATATGGATGTATACTCATGTAAATGTTTTTCCGAGGGCGCATCTCCCTCAGGAGACTCTAAGGCCGGGTCTCCTCAGTGAAAATGTCACTCCGTAAGAATGCATCTCTTGGTATGTGGAGGTCTCGTGGGTGGGGACAATTTCCCACAGAGAATATGCTTCTTAGGGGTCTCTCATTGGAGGTATCTTCCCTGGGGTCTCCATGTGAAATGTCCCCCATGGGATCTTTCTCTGCGAGAATGCCTCTTCCCATGGGGGGAGGGCTTTTGAGAGTAAATGTCACCTGCCAGAGATCATCTCTCTCGGGAATGATTTTCAGGGTGGGGGTTCTTGACTGGAGCTGTTGAAACTGCCTCCCCCTGGGAATGTGTCTCCTTGAGGGGGGTCTCTGGGGGGATGTCTGCGTAGGGAATATATCTCAGGGAGAATGTCTCCCTTGGGGTGTTTCTGGAGTTGGGGGTCATGAGAATGTCTCTCTTCATAGGGGTCTCTCAGTAGCTTGGCTCCCACGGGGGCGTCTGGAGGCTCCACCCCCGCCCGCCCCCTCCCCCCCAGCGCGGGCAGCTGTGGCCGAGGCCGGGCTCGGGCGCCCAGACGCAGTGACGGCGCCGGGCCCGCCCCACTTCGCTCCGCCCCCGCCAACCCCCCCCAGCCGCCGCCGCCGCCGCCGCCGCGGTCCCCGCGGCTTCGCACTCCCTCCCTCCTCCCTCCTCCCGCCGCCGCTGCCGCCGGCGCCTTCCTCCTCCCTCCTCCCTCCCCGGGGCCGAAGCCGCCGCCGCTGCCGCTGCCGCCATGGACGATTCGGGCCTGATCCGCCGCCGGAGGCTGCAGGTACGCGGCAGCCGGGGCCCCGGGTGGAGGGGACGAAGTCGGCGCCCTGGGGCGGGGCTGGGCAGGAGGCGGGAGAACTTGCGCTGGGGTGGGCCGGGGCGCCCCTCCCACGGCCTCGGGACGCTCCCCGCCGGGAACCCGGTGGCCGCGCGTCCCGCCGCGCTGGGGACCCCGCCCCTCAGGCGCCGCCCGGCGATCCTGGGAGCTGATGGAGGTAGGGGGTGCAGCCCAGCGCTCCCCCTCGAGGGTAGCCTGAGGGGCTCCTGGCCGGCCCCAGGGGGAGAGGGCTGAGGCCGAAGTCATCGTCCTGGCGCCTGGCCAAGCTGGGGGCGAGGGGGCGCAGAGCAAAGTTATCGCCCCAGGGCTCGCGCCCCTCGGGGCCACCGGCGCCACTGCAGCAGTAAACATGTTTGTGCGGCAGCCTCGCCCCTCACCACCCAGCAGCCCCTTTGCGAGGCATGGGACGCCCTGCTCCCTCCATGCACCTGCCCGGCCACCAGGATTCTTCCTACTGCCCTAATTGGACAGGCACCTAGACAGCCTCCTCACTCTTCATCCTACCCCCTCCACTACAAAGCACCCCCCCTTCCCCGCCGCGATCCCCAAGTCCAGCCCAGCTTGTGGGTGGGCGGGAGCGATTTTTAGCTCCTTGCAGCCTTAGAAGATGCTGGTCGCGAGGCTGCGCAGGCGCAGGAGGCATGGGTCCACTGCACGGAGTGGGACACTGAGGATTGTTGTGAAGTGTCGGGAAGGCGGGGACGAACCCAGGTGTCAGGAGCTCCCACCTCTCAGGGGTGAGGGAAGGGTTCTGAAGCGGAGAAGGGTCCTCTGCTCGCGTCTTTGGCTGCGCTTCCGAGGGGTTAATACGGAGGTACGGTGTTGTCCCCAAACTGACCCCAGAGGGGAAAGTGATGAAGGCTTCGCCCCAAGACCTGCTTGGGGTCCAGCCCTTCTGAGCTTCCTTGGAGCTCAGCCCTGGACTTGGTAATCTGCAGTTTAGGTAAAGCCAAGAGTGTGCCCAGACTCAGGCTACATCCCCAGCCTGGAGCATGGGAAAAGAAGAGAATTCAAACCCTCACCTAGGGACTCGTGCATTTCTGGAGTCCCCTAATCCAACCATTCCCTAGGTTGGAGACCAGGGGGAGAGGCGATTGGTCAGTGCAGCAGGAAAAACGGTGATCAGACGGCAGGAAGGACTTCCCAGGCGTCTGGATAATGCTGGAGCCAGACATAGGTTGGAAAGCTAATTTGCTTTCAAACAGAGTCCACATGGCCCAATCTCGGAGCTTAGGCCTCTCCCCGGATTCTCTCCCCCTCCCAGGGTTGGGTTAGGAGAATGGGTTCTAAGAAAAGGGAGGAAGCTTCTTTGGCAAAGCTAGAACAAGTCCTGCGGCAGCCAGACAGGGTCCGCGCCGTCGGGTCCCCGGGAAAAGGGGGGGAAAGGGGCGTGGCCTGCATGAGGTGTGTCCCCGCCTTCCGGGCCAACGTCGACTCCCATTGGCTTAGCGCCACGCGGGACTTCAGACTCCGGTTGAAGGCCCCACCCCCGACCAAGGAGACTTCCACTCGCCCAACTTACCCAACCCAGGCGAGCTCTTGGCCGGAGACCCCCGCCGCAGTCCTGTCCCCACCTCTTCCCTTCTGGCAGGGTTAACCGCTTCTCTGCCTGGATACACCCACACACACTGGTGTGACTTCCTTAGGAACTGTCCCATCACTATTTCGCGCCTGAGGATCCCTTGTGTGCAGTTGGGATCGTATATACAGACAGCATGCTGAGTTCGAATGCCCTGTCCGCAGTGCCATCCATTAGTCCCGGGGAGAAGGAGCATCTCCGCAGAGCG
Organism: Propithecus coquereli; assembly: GCF_000956105.1. Classification (NCBI taxonomy): domain Eukaryota; kingdom Metazoa; phylum Chordata; class Mammalia; order Primates; family Indriidae; genus Propithecus; species Propithecus coquereli. The sequence continues at coordinate 3,411,401 of NW_012140969.1, forward strand.
GCTCTGCAGCTGGGGTTGAAAGTGGCGCCTGTCTACACTGACGCCAAGGATCTGAACTTCTGCTGCTCCAATTTGCCCCTTTCTTCGACCCTAGAATGTCCGGAGGCGCTAGCGGATGGGGCTGAGTTCGAGGACTTCGTTGGGTGGTGCTTAAAAGTCCCCCAGGGGCTTACCCTCGAAGGCTGGGTTACCCGGGTCTGGGGCCCCCGGGTTCTGTGGCGGGAAACTCCAGGTCTTGATTTCTCTTGGGCCATTGCGGACACGCAGCGCGGTTAGCCGGCCCAAGCTGCAGCTCATTCACCGCGATCCTGCAAAGACAGAGGGAAAACCTGGCATGGATTTCCGGTCACCCATGGCTCGGGACGGCAAGGCTGCCCTTTGGCCCCACCCATACGTCTGTCCTTTGCACAAGGGAGTGGGAGGACACTCTGGCCCATTCTCTTCCACGCAGCATGTCCCTCCATAATAATTCCTGTTCCCAAGCCGTAGTATTTATTGAGCGCTTACTGTATGCTAGGCACCGTGCTAAGGTGCTGGGCACCTACATCATATCACAGAATCTTCTAGGAGATGCCGGACTATTGGAAGGGCATTTGTCAAGGTCATAAAAGGCAAAATTGAGATTTGAACCCAGGGCTTTTGGAGATCCTAGAAAGGATCTGGAACATACTTCCTTTCTCCCTGTTTGGAGTCCCCTCCAAAGACCTTTTGATACTTTCCCCTAAATCTTTCCACCTGGACGGGTGCCGTGACTCACCCCTGTAATCGTAGCACTCTGGGAGGTCGAGGCGGGAGGATCACTTGAGGTCAGGAGTTCAAGACCAGCCTGAGCAAGAGCGAGATCCCCGTCTCTAAATTAAAAAATATATATATAATACTTAAATAAATAAACAAATAAATCTTTCCACATGCAGCCTGACCCAACCTCAGCCTGTGGATACACAACTGGCTGGAAGGTGGTGCCTTTTGTCCTCATTGCTGTCCTCAGAGAAGGGCCAAGACCCTCTAACTCCTGATCCCTGTAATGACTTCCTGAGTGCTTGACAAATGGAACACGACCTTATTCAAATGTGGATACGTAAAGTTAATAGCCACCAGTTATTATCGTTGCCATTAATGAAAAAGGCCACCTGACCACCTGTCAGTTTGGCCTAACTACCTACCACTCCCCGATCCTGTGAATCTGGCTGGGAGTGGAGCAGATCTGTTGGGGTGTAGAGAAGTCATTCATTCATTCATTCGTTCATTCAACCTTTAGTGCTTGAACATGCTAAGCTCATTCCTGCTTCGAGACCTTTGCCTTTGTGGCTCTCACTACATAGAATGCTCTCCCCATAGACCCTCCCATGGCTGGCTCTTATCTTTCAGCAACCAACTTAAAAGTCACCTCCACAGAGCATCCTTCTCTGACCATGTTTCCCTGTCCCAGGCACTGCCTATCACATCACCCTGTTTAAGTTTATTCATAACACGTATTATCGTCTAAGTTGATCTCATTAACTTCTACCTTAATTGTGTTTAATGTCTGCTTCGCCCTCTACATGCTAGTCCCTAAAAGGGCAGAAACTTTTATTTTACTCACTGCTGTGTCCCCAGTGCCTAGTTTACAGCCTGGCATACAGTAGGTGCTCAAGAAATATTTTTCAAATAAAGACTCCTGTTTCATTTGCACCAACACTGAGATGCAAGCTCACGTGCCCTCTATGGGGTCCCTCCTGAGTACCTGGCCCTGTGCTGGTCTCTGGGGGTCGGGAGAGGAATCACCCTGAGACCCTCTCCTCCTAGGAGCTCGGCCCTCAGTGCATGGCCAAAGGTGAAGGTGATGATGCCAAGGAGAGATCTGTCCCGCCCTGCTTCTGCTCCTGCGGGGAGCTGAGAGGGCTTGCGGCAGCAACTGCAGGTCCGCGCTGACCTCCATCATTTTTCCCCTTTGCCTTCCAGAAGGATTTGCCCCTACCCCGGAAAAGCAGCAGGTGAGCCTTGGGAGAGACTCGCGGGGCTGGCCGCCCTTTCTCGGGCCCGGCTGGGGGCGCCAGGCGCGCGCGGGCGGGGTCTGGCGCGCGGGCACACCGCAGCGCCCCCTCCCGGCGGGCCGCAGTCGCAGGGCCCTCCCCTCCCCTCCCCTCCCCTCCCCTCTCCTGCCCGCTGCGGCTCCAGCCTCCGCCCCGCGCGCTTGCTCCCCGCGCCGTTGCCGCCGCCGCTGCGGCACCTGCCACCATGTCGTCGCCGCCGGGTCATGTCTGACTCTCTCTGGACCGCGCTTTCCAATTTCTCGATGCCCTCCTTCCCCGGCGGCAGTATGTTCCGCCGCACCAAGAGGTAGACCCCCAATCCCCCAGGCCCTGTCCCGGCCCTCTCCGCAATGCTGCCCCTCTGGGTGCTGCCACAGGGCGGGGCCCGGGATGCTGCGTCCCGTCCAGCTGCGCCAGAGGTGCCCGCGTTGCGCCTTCCCGCCGGGGATAGTGTTGAATGGGGGGCCATGTGGCCGAGTCCGGGGGTACTGCACGCTGGAAAGGACAGATGCGGGGGGAGGGGGCTGTGCCGAGTGGGGGGTTAGGGCGCCTTTGTCTGCTGGCGCTGCCGGCTCTGGCAGCCTGGTAGGGGTAGGGGAAGAAGGGGAGGGTGGGGGGCTTGGCACCCTCAGAACAATAGCCGCAGCCTGGCCTCCCCCACCCCCATGCCTCGTGCTCCTGGACGCGCTAATATGCTCAGTCACTGCGGCTGAGGGTGAGGGGACAGACAGAGTGGCTGGGGCTCCCTCTTTGGGAGGGAGACTGGCATCCTGAGGGTCAGAAAAAGGGGGGGCTTTTTATCACAGCACAGACCCCCCCCTCAAGAACACAGCCCCACACTGAAAATAGTGACACACAGCGTCACGCAGGACATGATGTCACACACACATACACACAACAGCCCTAGTGGCCCAGATACACTGGGAGGCGCCACGCATACCCAGCCATGCAGCCGCCACAGGTCAGAGCCATGCACAGACACACAGGAGCACCCCCCAGTGCCACACACAGACACGTACACCCACAGGCACGGCATCGTGTACTCCTAGTAAGATGTCACATGAGTGGGGATACACACACACACAATCATGCCATCTGAGATGCACACAGACGCCATGTGTGGCAATGACACATCTGTGCACCCAACGATGTAACAACGTATGATGTCTTATCTAGGCATGTCACAGATTGTGTCACACTGACATCAGGATGAGCAGACACAGGGAATCTTGCAGGGACAGAGAAACACACAAAATCACATGTTATCACATGCAAGGCTCACCCAGGGAATGGCACACATGGTGGCAAGCTCGGACATGCCCAGTGTCACAGGATGTTAAATTCACACAGTAGATGCCACACATGGACACACATGGTGAATGTCACAGACAGACACAAGGACAGTATCTCACACTGACTCAGAATGCTTCACGTAGATACATATTGCAGAAATCATACATCATGCACATGTTACAGCACACATAGTCCTGGACAAGTGGCGTTTCACACTGTGTCACATGGACACACAAATGCACAAGCTGTGTTATGTCAGGTAAACCCAGGAAGTGTCACACATGATACCACACTAGGATGCACTTAGTGGCACACAGTGTTGAAGTCATACAGTGGATGCCACAAGTGGATACATACAGTGAATGTCAGCTTACACCGAAGGACACACGGACACTTGTTATTACCAATGCTGTCACCCAGATACTGAGACTGTCACAGTATGACCGACGCTATGCCCACACATCATCCACACGGTAGTCTCTCACACACATGTCACACGCGCTTCCCCTGCTAAACACAATCCTGCCACATCTTCCACTACTTCCTCCTCCGAGAAGTCTTCTGGGGGCGCCTCCAAGCACATTCGGATGGGGGATAGGCGGGGATCTGAGATGGGAGGCCGGCTGGCTGGGCTCAAGGACTCACTGGGCTGTGGTCTGGCCTGGCCCCCCTGCCTCTCCTTCCCTGCAGCTGCCGCACCAGTAACCGGAAAAGCCTCATCCTGACCAGCACTTCGCCCACACTGCCGAGACCCCACTCCCCGCTGCCGGGCCACCTAGGTGAGACCAGCGTGATGGGTGTGGATCAGACTGCAGGAGGCGGGCGCCACAGGCGAGGGGCGTGGTCATGCCGCAGGAAGGGGGCGGAGTCTGGGTAGAGGCGGACCCTGAATGGATAAGGGGCGGGGCCATCCTTGTGCGTATTGGTGGGCGGGGGCTCAGGCGGGACCAGAAAGTATGGAGAGGCGGAGCCACAGGCAAAGGGGCGTGGCCTACCATACAACAGCAGAGGTAGGCTAAAGACAGGACGGGCTTCTGTTTGCAACCCGCTTTAGGGATCACGAGGTCTGATGAGACTGCTCCCCAACCTAGGTCTAAAGCGCCCCCTTTCCGCCACAGGTAGCAGTCCCCTGGACAGTCCCCGCAACTTCTCCCCCAACACCCCCGCCCACTTCTCGTTTGCCTCCTCCCGAAGGTGAGTCGCTGTCCCCCAGGGCCCCAGAACCCTGGCCAGACCCTCCCCACCCACCGTCTGGGCCGCCATCTGTTCTCCTCCTAATTGCACCCGTGCTGGGGCCTGAGGAGACCCGCTAGTACCTCAAAGTCCCAGCGGGAAAAAGCGCCCAGCCTTCGGGGAGGGGCCTATAAGAAGGCGGGGCCAATAGCTGACCTGGAATAGGGAGGGGGCGGGGCTTTCTCTGAGGTGGCGCGAAAGCGCGTGCGCTCTGGGCCCAGGGTCTAGGTCTCCCTGAGCCTTGCGCTCCTGGCCCGATGTTTCCATAGCAACAGGACAGGGTAGCCAAGATGAGGTGCGCAAGCGCAGACTGCGCGATGCCCATCTAGGGACTGACTCTTGGTCCCCGAGGTGGGGGAGGGCGGCTAGGGCTATTTCTCAAGAGTCCAAGAGGAGGAATCTCAGATTTTCTTCCTAGGGTCTCTGAGGGTTTCTGGAGTGTCCTTAAATGAGTTTTCTGGAGGTCTTTGGTGAAACTGGGGCAAGCAGAGAGGTTGATGATGATTTTTGGAGAAACTTTCTGGGAGTCACCAGGGGGCTTTAGAGGATCTCTTTTTCTTTGATCTCTATTCATTCTAAAAACAGTGTCTGAACCCCTGGTATGTTGTAGGAGCTGGGCATATGGGGTGAATGACACTTCGTCTCTACCCTCAGAGTCGAGTGGGGCAGGCAGGGCAGAGAATGGGGATCATTGCAAAGGCTGAGGAAGGGTGTGGGGTGGGAGTCACGGGGCGCTGTGGTGACAAAGACTGGCTCCCCGGGGAGGGTGGGGAAGCTCCCCTCGACCGTGGAATTTAGCTGAGGGCAAGGGGAAGCCAGGACAGGGCTGTAGGACTGGCCCTGACGTGTTCATCTGCACGGAGGGAGGGCTGGGCCAGTACACTGCCTGGGGGACGGAATAGGGGAGGAGTCCAGTATGTGGGGTGTGTGACCATGTGACCGTGCAATCTGTGTGCTGGTGCGGGTGGATGTGAGTGTGTGAGACTGTGAATGTGCGAGGGAACACGTGCCTACACAGTCATCCACGGGAACGTGCAGCCGTGTGTGAGTGTGAACGCGTGTGTCTGTAGGATTGTGCCCCTGTGTGGGAGTATCAACGAGTGGATGGCAATGAGCCAGGGTGTCTGGAATGTGTATCCGTGTGAACGTGAAAGCATGTGTGGGCGAGGATGTGTCTCTGTGTGTGTCACAGTGTGAACACTGGGTCTCGGTGAGTGTACGTATGTACGCTCTCGTGAGTGTACGTCTGGATTTGTGTGTGTGATTGTTTGTTAGTGTGTGAGAGTGTGATATCTGGGTCCACGGATGGGACAGTGAATGCGAGTGAGTGTATTGGGGGGGTGTGAGGTGCGTGTGAAGTGCGAACGTGTGCCCGTCAGTATGCGAACCTGCCTCCTGGAGTCACACTAGCACTAGTGGGTGTGGCTGCGAGACAGATTGTGTCTGTGCGCACAAGGCTGCAAGGCCACTGGAGCGTGTGTCAGAGTGTGTGTGTCAGAGGCAGGGACCTTTATTCTCTGAGAAGTCCCAATGGGTCTCACTCTGAGAGCTTTCTCACGGGAGGCTCTCCAGGGGGAGATTTCTGGGGTCACTCTGGGATGAGTTCCTGGGGTGGGCTTTTCCGGCGGGTGTCCACTCTGGAGGGCTCGTTTGGCGTAGGATGACAAGAGAGTGGGATCCTCCCTCGAAGTGCCCAGTGCCTGGCTGGAAGACTTCCTTTTCCCGCTTGACTCTGAGGGCACAGAGGAGTCTCAGAGAACAGACATATTCCCCCACTCCTTGCCCTGGCCATGCCCAGTGGCTTCCCTCACACCCTGAGAAGTGGGGCAGCAGGGGGACATGGTGGCCTCTGAGCACCTCGGCTGGGTTCCAGGGCGGACGGACGCCGTTGGTCTCTGGCCTCGCTCCCTTCGTCTGGCTATGGCACCAACACACCCAGCTCCACCGTCTCGGTGAGTGTGGCAGGTGGGCAGGTGGGCGGGCAGGCGGGTAGAGGCTGCAGGGGACCCCCCACTCGAAGGCCCATGCCCAAGCCAGCAGTCCTGTTCTCTGCCCTCAACACACATTTGTAAGGTCCTACACGTGTCTGACTCATTTACACGTGATGGCATTAAGGCTCAGCGAGTTAAGCCATTTGTTCAAGTGTCAGCAACTGGCCAGGGACAGGCCACGGCTTTCACTCAGAGCCCATTTGCTTACCCCGTGCAATACCCAAAGTCTCTCTCCATCTGCCCTGTTTTCTACCCAGGTCTTTTTTTTTTTTTTTTTTTGAGACAGAGTCTCACTCTGTTGCCCTGGCTAGAGTGAGTGCCATGGCGTCAGCCTAGCTCACAGCAACCTCAAACTCCTGGGCTCAAGCGATCCTCCTGCCTCAGCCTCCCGAGCAGCTGGGACTACAGGCATGCGCCACCATGCCCGGCTAATTTTTTCTATATATATTTTTTTAGCTGTCCAGATAATTTCTTTCTATTTTTAGTAAAGACGGGGTCTCACTCTTGCTGGTCTCGAACTCCTGACCTTGAGCGATCCACCCGCCTCGGCCTCCCAGAGTGCTAGGATTACAGACGTGAGCCGCCGCGCCCGGCCCTCTACCCAGGTCTTTAGTACATTCATTCATCCCCTGGGATGACGTTCAGCAGCCATTTATGAGGAGACTGTCATGTGGTGGCTGGACTCTATAACCTGAGTCAACGTCCAGCAATTCACATAGCCCTCGGCGGGGGATGACAGGCCAGTAAGAAGGCATTTACACCATAGGGTGGCCAGAGTTTTGGTGGGAGTAGCACAAGACACAGTGACGGCAGAGGAGAGGCACGTGACTCAGCTGGGAGAAACCAAGGAAGGCTTCCCAGAGGAGGTGACATTTCAGCCAAGACAAAGGATCAGCAGGAGTTTGGCAGGTGGAAGAGGCAGAGAGGGTGTTCCAGGAAAGGGGAACAGCATAAGCAAACTCCCAGAGGCCACAGAGAACTTGCTGCATTTGAAAAGTTGAAAGGAGCCCTGCGCAGCTGGAGCTTTGGGTTGGTGGGGGAGGAAGAGAGGCAATGCAGGCAGCGATCCTGATTATTTTGGGGTTTATCGGCCAAGGCAGAAAATGGAGCCAGAGAATGGCTTTATTGCCTTATATTAAATTATGTAAAAATTTTTGAACTATTTGAAATTGTGACTCTATGGGCCACATATAATGTGCATTAAAATAAAATTAAAAAATGGGCCAGGCGTGGAGGCAGGAGGATCACTTGAAGCCAGGAGTTTGAGACCAGCCTGGGTGCTGGAATGTGGAAGCAGATTGCAGCACCTCCTCTAGCTTCAAAAAAATTGGGGGGAAAAAAAAAGAGAGGCCATCCTGGGCAACATAGCAAGACCCCATCTCTAAAAAAATGTAAAAATGTAGCCAGGAATGGTGCCATAAGCCTGTAGTCCCATCTACTCTGGAGGCTGAGGCAGAGGGATTGCTTGAGTGCAGAATTTTGAGGCTGCAGTGAGCTATGACTGCACCACTGCTCTTCAGCCTGGGTGACAGAGGGAAACCCTGTCACTTAAAAAAAAAAAAAAAGATGTTGTAAGTCAGGAGATAAATAAAGCAAGAGGGAACAGTATAGGGTGGGGATAGAAATGATGAGTGTGTGTTCCAGAGGTGGCTTCTCTGAGAGGTGACATTTAAGCAAAAATTTGAAGGAGGAGAAGGAGTAATCTATATTAGATGTGTTGCAAGCAGAGGGGAAAGCCAGTGCAAAGGCCCTGAGGCAGGAGCTTGCCTGGCTTGTTCAAGAGCCCCCAAGGGGGCCAGTGCAGCCAGAGCAGAGCCAGCAAGGTGGGGGGAAAAGGCAGGGCAGGGAGGCAGGGCCAGATGGAGCAGGACCTTGGGGTGGGAGGACTCGGGTGTTCACCCTGAGTAAGGTGGGAGCCATGGAGGGTTCTGTACAGAGGAGGGCCACGATTTGACTCAAGTTTTAACACACTTCCTCTGGCCACATCCGTGTCTCCGTCACTGTCCCCATCCGTGTCTGTCCCTATCCACCTGTGCGTGACCAGGAGTTCCAACCAGGGCCCTGGGATCTAAGGATCTTAAATGAGGTCCTGATCCTGATTTTGCCAACTGGCCCATCAGCCCCTGGAGTCCCAGCCCAGCGTCCCAAGCTGTGGCGGGGTGGGGCCCGCGGTGGCTCTGACCCCGGCCCCGCCCCTCCCCCCAGTCGTCCTGCTCCTCCCAGGAGCGCCTGCACCAGCTGCCCTACCAGCCCACGGTGGACGAGCTCCACTTCCTGTCCAAACACTTCGGCAGCACCGAGAGCATCACGGACGAGGATGGCGGTCGCCGCTCCCCGGCCGTGCGGCCGCGCTCGCGGAGCCTCAGGTGGGCAGACACCCCCACTCCGCTCGCAGCTGGCGGCCTGAGGACTTGTGCATGAAGGGTCGCCTGTTCCCGCGAACAGAGCGGGCTCAGAGGCCGGGGGCTGGACAGCATGGGATTCTCTCCCCACAGCCCCGGGCGCTCCCCCTCCTCCTGCGACAACGAGATCGTGATGATGAACCATGTCTACAAAGAGAGGTTCCCCAAGGTGAGGCGGGAGCCCGGGGCGGCGGCGGCGGGGACACCCGGCGGCCCGGGCTGTCGTTCGCCTTAGCGCCGCGCGCCCCCTAGCGGCCGGCGCACGCAGCTCAGGCTCCTGACGGCGACAGCCTCTGGGCACCCCCGCCCTGCCTCCGTCCCTCCCGCAGGCCACCGCGCAGATGGAGGAGAAGCTGCGCGACTTCACCCGCGCCTACGAGCCTGACAGCGTGCTGCCTCTGGCCGACGGCGTGCTCAGCTTCATCCACCACCAGATCATCGAGCTGGCCAGGGACTGTCTGACCAAGTCCCGCGACGGCCTCATCACCACCGTCTACTTCTACGAATTGCAGGAAAACCTGGAGAAGCTGCTGCAGGACGTGAGTGCACGCGGCGGCCGGCAGGATCTCAGGCTCTGCACCCCCAAATCATGCCCAGTGCCCCCCACCCCTTTCTTCACTCCGCATCAGTGCAGGGAGCGCCTACCACGTGCCAGGCGCTGCCGTGGCGCTTAGGGCTCAGGAGTGGGGGACAAGGACGTGGTTCCTGCCCTAGGTCTGATGGGGGAGGCAGGCATTTAACCTCCCTTACTTCCTTCGGGTCCTTACTCAAATGTCACCTTCTAAGGGGGCTTCCTAGACCCGCCCCCGCCCATTAAAAAATGTAAACTCTGCTCACACACGCCACCCACTTTCTCCGTAGTTTCTCCTTAACACTTAGCACCACACCGTAGATTTTTGCTTATTTTATTCTTGTCTCCCCTTGTCCAATGTCAGCCCCACACATAGGGGCGGGGTGGGAGGGTCGTCCTGTTCACGGTGGTGTCCCTGCTGTCTGGCACAGTGCCCAGAACACAGTAAATGCTCGGTAAATGTTGGTTAAATGACTAGATGAATGGCCAGGCACAGTGGCACATGCCTGTAGTCCCAGCTACTCCCGAGGCAGGCTGGAGGATGGCTTGATCCCAAGAGCTCAAGGCTGCAGTGAGCTGTGGTCGTGCCACTCACTGCGCTCAAGCCTGGGCTACAGGTGAGACCCGTCTCTAAAAAGAAAAAATAAATGAATGAATGAAAGCAAGCAAGATAATGTCCCCATTCAAGTTAATGGTGATGGATATGATTTACTGAACACCTACTATGTGCTGGGCACTGGGGACATGGCAGAGGACAACCCAGACAAATATTCCTGCCCCTGTGGGGCTGATAGTCTAGTGTGAGAGACACAAGAAACAAGCCAATCAAGGACTGTGATGATTTCAGTGGACACCCAGGGCTATGAAGCCATAAAACGGGGCAACAGGGTGGTGTCAAAGCTCCCCTGTAAGGCCCAGGGAGGCGTCCCTGGAGGATGTGACATTGATATTGGGACAAGAATAATAAGCAGGTAGCAGCCATGAGAAGAGCTGGAAGCAACGTGTGTTGAGCAGAGGGAACGGCATGTACAAAGTCCCTGAGGTGGGAAGGAGTCGGGGAAATTTCAGGAGCACAAAAGCCAAGGGACACTAGTGTGAGATGAGGTTGGATAAGGGCACAGGGACCAGAATATGGGGCTCTAGGCTCCAGACTCCCAGCCCAGACCTGACAAGTGGCATGTTAGTGTCACAATGGGCTTTGGTGTCAGGTCTGGTGGTTTATTTTTTTTTTTAAGAGACAGGGTCTCGCTATGTTGCCCAAGTTGGACTTGAACTACTGGGCTCAAGTGATTCTCCTGCCTCAGGCTTCCAAGTAGCAGAGACTAGAGGCGCATTTCTGCTACCACGCCAGGCTCCACATCTGGGTTTGAGTCCAGATTTTGCTGCTAGGTCCTTAAGAGTTGAGAGCACAGACTCCAGACAGCCTAGGCTCACAGGCAGCTAATCACTTCCTTGCTGTGCAGTCTTTGCTACAATGCTTAGCTCATCTGTGCCTCAGTTCTCCTGCTATAACAACGGGATTCATGCTGGGTGTAGTGGCATACACCTATAGTCCCAGCTACTTGGGTTAAACTCATGGGCTTGAGAGATCCTCCTGCCTCAGCCTCCTGAGTGACTGGGACTACAGGTGAACACCACCACTGCGCCTGGCTACTTTTTTTTATTTCTTATAGTGACAGGGTCTTGCTATGTTGCCCAGGCTAGTCTCAAACTCCTGGCCTCAAAAGATCCTCCCGTCTTGGCCTCCCAAAATGCTAGGATTACAGGCATGAGTCACTGTACCTGGCCCAAGATGCTGTCCCTTAAAAAAATAAAATAAAAGCCGGTTAATGTTGTCTGAGGGTGCTGCCAAAAGGCAGGGAGAGATTTTAGATCAGATGAGGGAGGACTTAGGGTAGGCCTCCTTGAGGAGATAACAACTGAGCGGAGACTTGAAAGAGGAGAAAGAGGGAGCCATGCAGGGATTCAGAGGGAGAGCATGCCAGGCAGAGAGATTCTAGTTCGACCTGGATAAACATTAGGCATCAGGGCTGGGACTATGATGAAGACCAGGGCTATTTTGAAGATGGATTGAATGAGTGAAGGTTTTAGGACTCTGTTTGCTATAATCATTATAATTTGTTGTCATTATCATTATCATAATTATTATCCTCATTATTTTTACTGTGTGGCTTGGGCATCAGTTTTCTCACCTGTAAAATGGGGCAACAGCAGCTGTGCCTACCCTGTGGGGCTGGGACAGGGGCCTGGCTGAGGCCGGGTACCTGTGAACCCCACCCGCCTGTGCCCTTCTCCCCAGGCCTATGAACGCTCTGAAAGCTTGGAGGTGGCCTTTGTCACTCAGCTGGTGAAGAAGTTGCTCATTATCATTTCTCGGCCTGCGAGGCTGCTGGAGTGCCTGGTGAGGGGCCTGGGTGTGGGTTGGGGAGATAGCGTGGAGGTGGGGTCCCCTCCGAGCCTGCAGTGAGCCTGTTCCTGCCCTTGCTCAGGAATTCAACCCCGAGGAGTTCTACCACCTGCTGGAGGCAGCTGAGGGACACGCCAAGGAAGGCCACCTCGTGAAGACGGACATCCCGCGCTACATCATCCGCCAGCTTGGCCTCACGCGCGACCCCTTTCCAGGTGCCTGGGCGCAGGGTGACCAGGTGCCAGCAGGCCTGGGCCCCAGCCCACACTCACTCTCAATCCTTCCCTAGACGTGGTGCACCTGGAGGAGCAAGACAGCGGTGGCTCCAACACCCCCGAGCAGGACGACCTCTCCGAGGTAAGGCCACACGGCCCGGAAGTCAGCACCCTGGTCCATGGGTGGGCAGGCCAGGGCTTACCTCCTGCCCCTTTGCCCTCAGGCCGTGTGGATCTCTTGGTCCTGCACTCTGAGCCTCAGTCTCCCCATCTGTAAAATGGGATTAATAATAGCTCTTGTTCCATGGCCTTTTTCCTTTCCATGATAAAATACACACAATATAAAGTTTAATTTACCATTTTAACCATTTAAAAATGAACGATTCAGTGGCGTTTAGTGCATTCGCAATGTTTTACAACCGTTACAACTGTCTAGTTCTGGGACTTTTTAAAATCTCCACAAAAGGAAACCTCACACCCATTAAACAATCACTCCCCACCACCCCCCTCTCCCCAGCCCCCGGCGACCACCGATCTACTTTCTCTCTTGATGGATTTGCCTATTCCGGACATTTCATATAAATGGAATCATTCACTCCGTGGATTTTTGTGTCTAGCCTATTTCACCCAGCATGTTTTTGAGGTTCACGCACATTGTAGCATGGGCTAGAACTAAATTCCTTTTTATGGATGGATATTATTCCGTGGTATGGATGGACCACATTTTGTTTATGCATTCGTCCACTGATAGACATTGATTTGTCCATCTTTTGTCTATTGTGAGTAGTGCTGCTATAAACATTTGTGTGTAAGTATTTGTTTAAACAACTATTTTCAATTATTTTGGGCATACACCTAGGAGTGGAATTGCTGGGTTATATGATAATTTTGTGTTTAACTTACTGAGGGGCCGGGCATGGTGGCTCACGCCTGTAATCCTAGCATCCTGGGAGGCCAAGGTGGGAGGATCACTTGAGGTCAGGAGTTTGAGACCAACCTGAGCAAGAGTGAGACCCTGTCTCTACTAAAAAAAACAAAGAGGCCGGGCGCAGTGGCTCATGCCTGTAATCCTAGCACTCTGGGAGGCTGAGGCAGGAGGATCGCTTGAGCTCAGGAGTTTGAGACCAGCCTGAGCAAGAGTGAGACCCCGTCTCTACTAAAAAAAACACGGGCATGGTGGCGCATGCCTGTAGTCCCAGCTACTCGGGAGGCTGAGGCAGAAGGATCGCTTGAGCCCAGGAGTTTGAGGTTGCTGTGAGCTAGGGTGAAGCCACGGCACTCTAGCCCGGGCAACAGAGGGAGACTCTGTCTCAACAACAACAACAAAAAAAACTTAAAAAGAAAGAAAGAAAGAAAGAAAGATATTAGCTGGGCAACTAAAAATAGGGAAAAAAAGAAGCTGGGTGGGTGTGGCAGTGCATGCCTGTAGTCCCAGCTACTTGGGAGGCTGAGGCAGGAGGATCGCTTGAGCCCGGGAGTTTGAGGTTGCTGTGAACTAGGCTGACACCATGGCATTCTAGCCCAGGCAACAGAACAAGACTCTGTCTCAAAAAACAAACAAACAAACAAACAAAAAACGTATTGAGAAATGTTGCATGGGCTTTTGAGGGAACTGACTGGCTGCACGGGTGGGTCAGCACAGGGAAAATTGCCATAATCCTACCCCTAGGTGATCACACTTTGGTGGATGTTCCAAATGTCTAGCTGGTGGAGACTGCCTGCCCTGATGGCCACACATGTATTTTCTCTGGACTGCCTAGTGTTTTTCAAAAATTTGAAGCAACATATAAAAATCAGAAGATTTTGCCTCAAAATCTGGGTTTGGTCCTTCTCTTGAAAAATCGGAAGTTTTGACAACACTGTGGTGGAACCAGCTGTCACTGAGTGGAGGCTGCCCTGGGATACTGAGAACCTGCTTCCCCATCACCCACGGCCTCCACCTGGCCTACCTGGCCCTGCAGGGAATTGTGTTTGTGACCTTTGTTTTAAATTGTGTCTATGCATTCCCACACATATACACACACATCTTTCTTTTATATATATATTTTAAAAGAATCTCACTATGCATGCCATTTGTTTAATTTTTTGAATAGGTAATGGAATGACATCACTCAAAAGTCTAAAACTCTAAAAAAGGTATTTATCTCTAATTGTTGTTTGTAGGATTCTACATTATTCCATTCAATCAAATTTGTTAATTGAGTGATTCAAATCTTCCATCTCCCTATTCATATTTTTTGCCTGATGAATAGTTTCTGAGAGATATGTGTTAACTCTTTGTTTTAAGCAATTTCTCCTTGTAATTATGTCAATTTTTTTGTGTCAGCTTTTTTTAGGCTACACACCTAGGAGCGTATAAGTTCAATATTTTTATTCAGCATAGATATTTTTGTGTAATATCTATGTAATAAATCTCTTTGTCCCTAAGAAAAATCAAAATAATTTTCAAGAAAGATATACCATGAAAAATCTTACTTCCACTTTTAACTTCCATTGCCCTATATCCCCAAAATATGATTGTATAGTTTTATTTTGCCTCTTTTTTTTTACACAAAAACATACAGTACATAGTGTTCATTGTTTTTTTCCACTCCAAAGTTCATTTTGGAGAACTTTCTGAATCAATGTACAGAAAGATTTCTCATTTTTTTTTAACAGTGGCACAATATTCCTTTATATAAATGCCCCTCATGTGCTCATGTGTTTATTTAACCGATTTCCTATAGATGGACATATGGATTGTTTCTAATCTTGCAATGAGCAGGATCATACATATGTAATTGTTCACATGGGCAAGGATATTGGTAGCATAAATTCAAAAACGAAATTGCTGAGTCAAAAGGAACCTGCATTTGTAATTGTAATTCTGATATATACCAAAGTACCTTCTCTGGGGGTTGTACTAATTTATGCTCCCAACAGCAGGGTATAAAAGTGCCTGCTTTCCCACATCTTTGCCCACAGAGTGTGTTAGCCTTTTGGATTTTATTTTTTTTGCCCACCTACTAGGTGAAAAATGGTATTTTGTGGTAATTATAACTTGCCTTTCTGTCATTATGTGTGAGATTGAGTAATCTAACTCTAGTTCACATACATTGCCCACTTTTTTTCCTTCAATTATTAAGTTTTTGTTATTGATTTCTGGGAACTCTTTATATATTATATGTTAGGATCCATTTTGTAGGTTTTCTGCTATCGTTCCTAATGGAAGAAGTCAGGGATATGTCTTGAGAATCAGTCTTGGATTCAAGTCCTGACTTTGTTTCTCCCTCATTGTGGCACTTGGATGAAGGATTCACTCACCCTCTCTGTGCCTCAGTTTCCCCATGTGTAAAATAGAATAACAAGAGCCCCACTCTCATGATGATGATGGTAATGGTCTCCATCTTTCCCCTGAAGGGCCGCAGCAGCAGCACCAAGGCCAAGAAGCCACCTGGGGAGAATGACTTTGATACTATCAAGCTCATAAGCAATGGTGCCTACGGGTGAGCCACCCGGGGCTCTGGCGGGGGGAGGGTGGCGGAGGCCGGGTGTCTCGGAGGTGATGGCCGGTCCCCGCTCTCTCCCCCTGCAGTGCTGTCTACCTGGTGCGGCACCGCGACACCCGGCAGCGCTTCGCCATGAAGAAGATCAACAAGCAGAACTTGATCTTGCGCAACCAGATCCAGCAGGCCTTCGTGGAGCGCGACATCCTCACCTTTGCTGAGAACCCCTTTGTGGTTGGCATGTTCTGCTCCTTCGAGACCCGGCGCCACCTCTGTATGGTCATGGAATACGTGGAAGGTGTGGCTGCCCGCGGGGCTGCAGGGAAGATGGGGAGATGCATGCTAGTCAGGGCTGCTGCCAGAGCCCCCGTCACCATATTGATTTTCCGCCTGTGTGTTTATCCACCTATCTATTTATCAGTTTCACCTATGTATTTATCCAGCCATCTATTGGTCTATTTACCTGTTTTTCATTTCATTCAATATCGAGACATCCATTCAATTATCTATTATCCACCCATTATTCATCCATCCATCCTTCCATCTATCCATTTGCTAATCAATTTGTTTTTCCATCCACACATCCGTGCACTTGTTTATAAGTGCGTCTCTCCATCCATTTGTCTTTGTGATTATCCATCCATTCGTCCACCCATATATCCACTTATCCATTATACATCTATTTTTTAAAATTAACAGTCTTCCCTTTTTTTTTTGAGACAGAGTCTGGCTCTGTTGCCCAGGCTAGGGTGCCGTGGCATCAGCCTAGCTCACAGCCACCTCAAACTCCTGGGCTCAAGCGATCCTACTGCCTCAGCCTCCCGAGCAGCTGGGACTACAGGCATGCTCCACCATGCCCTGCTAATTTTTTCTATATATATATTTTTTAGTTGTCCAGATAATTTCTTTCTATTTTTTTTTAGTAGAGACGGGGTCTCGCTCTTGCTCAGGCTGATCTCAAACTCCTGAGCTCAAACAATCCGCCCGTCTCGGCCTCCCAGAGTGCTAGGATCACAGGCGTGAGCCACCGTGCCCGGCGTGTCTTCCCTTTTTTATGAGGAGTTTTAGGTTTACGGAAAAATCGATCAGAAAGTACAGAGAGTTCCCACATAGCCCTCCCCTCTTCCCTGTTATTTACATCTTGTGTCAGTGTGGTAAATTTGTTACAATTGATAAACCAATCCTGGTACATTATTCCTAACTGAAGTCCATAGTTTACATTAAGGTTCATTCTTTGTATTATACACCTATTTTTCATTCATCCATATTTGCCTATATTTATCCCTTCATTCATTCATCTATTTCTCCATCCATTCATTCACCATCCACCAGTCTGCCAGTATCTATTCATATTTATATTTTTTTTTCTTTTCTTTGTTTTGAGACAGGATCTCACTCTGTCCCCCAGGCTGGAGTGCAGTGGCAAGATCATAGCTCACTGCAGCCCCAAAGTCTTTGGCTCAGGCGATCCTCCTGCCTCAGCCTCCCGAGTAGCTGGGAGTACAGTTGCATGCCAGCATGCCCAGCTAATTTATTTTTATTTTTGTAGATACAGAGTCTCTTTATGTTGCCCAGGCTTGCCTCGAATTCCTGAGCTCAAGCAATCCTCCTTTCCTAGCCTCTCAAAGTGCTGGGATTACAGGCATGAGCCGCCACTCTGGCCCTATTTATCTATTTATTAATCCATCACCCATCCATCCATTACTATTTTATTCATTCATCTAAACCTTCATTCCAGCATTCACCTTATCTATCTAGTTAGCTAGCCAGCTAGCTAGCTCTATCCATTTATCCACAATTTAACCATCAGTTTATCCATCTATCCAACCATCAATAATGTCTATGTTATTTTTCACCCATCCATCCAGGCATGTGTATCCACCCAAAGATTACTCCATCCATTGGCCAAACACACACATGCTGTGGTTATTAGGACACACACGTGATCTCACAGGGCCACAGTTATGCCACCTGCAATCCTTAATCAACCCTCTCTTCACCCAACAAATATCCCGTCATTATCTCCCTCATGCCACATGCTGTGCTGGGCACTGGTGGCACAGTGGGGGCCTAGACAGACACACGCTCCCTCATGGAGGTTACATTCTGGTCTGCATAGACAGACAACAAGGAAAACAAGCGGAAGGAGACAAGGACATTTCACATAGTGAGGACATGAGGACCTTCAGGCTAGAGGAAGCAGTGTGGATGTAGGTGGGCAGGGGGCTTCTCTGAGGCCTGCAATATACCAGGAAAAGTGACTCCTTAGTGCAAAGTCACTTAGGTGACAATATGTTTGGATATGGAGGGGCTGCAAGGAGACCAGTGGAGCCGGAGCCCAGTGAGCGAGGGAGAGATGAGGAGGGAGGAGGCTGGTGGGGCTGGGCATGCAGGGCCTTCCAGAGCCTGGAATGGCAGATTTCATTCTCAGTGCAACAGGAAGCCATTGGAACACTTTAAGCAGGGTTGACATGGTCTGATTTATGTTTTAAGAAACTCTATGGCCGGGCGCGGTGGCTCATGCCTGTAATCCTAGCTCTCTGGGAGGCCGAGGCGGGCGGATTGTTTGAGCTCAGGAGTTCGAGACCAGCCTGAGCAAGAGCGAGACCCCGTCTCTACTAAAATTAGAAAGAAATTAATCGGACAACTAAAAATATATAGAAAAAAAAATTAGCCAGGCATGGTGGCGCATGCCTGTAGTCCCAGCTACTCGGGAGGCTGAGGCAGGAGGATCGCTTGAGCCCAGGAGTTTGAGGTTGCTGTGAGCTAGGCTGACGCCACGGCATTTACTCTAGCCCGGGCAACACAGTGAGACTCTGTCTCAAAAAAAAAAAAAAAAAAAGAAATTCCATTTTGCTGCTATAGGCAAGGCAGAAGAAGGGATACCAGAGAGGAAGTGACTGCTCTAGTCCAGGGTTATGGTGAAGGAAGAGAGAAGGGAACAGAATCAGGATCTCTGTGGCAAGTTGAGTACACAATAGGTGTGCTCAAATGCATATTCCCAGGCCCCATCCTCAGATAGTCTGATTTGTCAGTTTCCAAAACCCAGTTAAACCTGGTGTAAAGAGAACAGAAAAAAGAAAGAAAGAAATGAATTGGCTCATGTGATTGAAAAATGAAGATCGCCTTCAGGAATGGCTGTATCAAGGTGCTCACACCATACCATCAGGGATCGCTCCATCTCTTGGCTATGCTCTTCCATGTGTGGGCTTCCCTCTAGACAAGCCCTGATATAGAAAGGTTGCCATCTGGCCGAGCTCAGCTTATATCCTACGAGCTTAGTAGTCCTTACAGATAAAGGGAAAATTCTGAGGGTTGACTCACTGGAGCAACTTGGGTTACATACCGACCCAGTCGCTGCACCCAGAAGGAAATCTGCCTTTCATAAGAAAAAAGGGGAATGGATATTGGGAAAGCTGAAATACCAACATTAGTCATGGTAAATCTGGTGGAGGCCAAAAATCTGCATTTTCAGGCCCCTGAGCCTCAAAGTTCAGATGCCAGAAAATCAAGGGCTGTGGCTCCCAGATGGAGTTGATAAGCAGACAGACTTTGGTCCCAACCACACCTCACCTTCAGCAACAACTCCCTGCATGACCCGACCTCTCTCTGAGGCTTATCAGGATGGGAGCGGTGGCTCATGTCTCTAATCCCAGCACTTTGGGAGGCTCGCTTGAGGCCAGGAGATTGAGGCCAACCTGGGCAACATAGCAAGACCCCATCTCTAAAAAAAAATACAAATAATAGTTGGGCATAGTGGCATGTGCCTGTTGTCCCAGCTACTCTGGAGGCTGAAGCAGAAGGATAGCTTGAGCCCAGGAGTTCAAGGCTGCAGTGAGCTATGATTGCACCACTACACTCCAGCCTGGGGGACAGAGGAAGACACTGTCTCAGAAAAAAAAAAAAAGGCTAATTATGCCAACTTTGGAGGATGGCTAAGAGGACAAGAAAAATCTAGTACAGGGCAATTCCTTATGTGACCTGGGGAGAGAGAGGCCCCTCTCTGAGCCTCAGTGTTCCTTATCTGAAAAATGGGTGCAATGTAACATGAGGACTTGGTGCTATGGTACGCCTCCAGTGCTCGACTCTGGCCTGGGGTTACCTACCACCCTCTTCACGTGGGTTGGTCTCCTGGCCTGCAGGTGGCGACTGTGCAACCCTGCTGAAGAACATCGGGGCGCTGCCGGTGGAGATGGCCCGCATGTACTTCGCTGAGACGGTGCTGGCGTTGGAGTACCTGCACAACTACGGCATCGTGCACCGCGACCTCAAGCCTGACAAGTGAGCTTTCACCTTTCCCATCACTCTGTCCCTGCCCCCTTGGGAGGCTCAGGGATAAATCGGCGGGTGGGGCTCGCCTCTGAGACCCACCCGCCCGACCGTGTCTGCAGCCTCCTCATCACCTCCATGGGTCACATCAAGCTTACGGATTTCGGCCTCTCCAAGATGGGACTTATGAGCCTGACCACCAACTTGTACGAAGGCCACATCGAGAAGGACGCCCGGGAGTTCCTGGACAAACAGGTGTGTGTGCGGGCGTGGGGGTCGCTGCGGGTGGAGTGACCCAGCAGGACCTCGGGGTCCCAGGGCCTGGTGGGGGGCACCGCTCTCCCCGGAGGCCCCTCCTGTGGCCAGGGCGCGGGCTGACAGCCTGCCCCCAGGTGTGTGGGACCCCAGAGTACATCGCACCCGAGGTCATCCTGCGCCAGGGCTACGGCAAGCCAGTGGACTGGTGGGCCATGGGCATCATCCTCTACGAGTTCCTGGTGGGCTGTGTGCCTTTCTTCGGGGACACGCCGGAAGAGCTCTTTGGACAGGTCATCAGCGGTACGCATCTCTGCAGTGGACGGGCAGGAGGCGGGGTGCATGGGGAGGGGAGCCAGCCCAGGGCCCCATGGACTCCAAAAGCGACCCCTAGTCCCACTTTGCTTCGCAGATGACATCCTGTGGCCCGAGGGGGAGGAGGCCCTGCCCACAGACGCCCAACTCCTGATATCCAGTCTGCTGCAGACCAATCCCCTCGTCCGACTTGGGGCAGGTAAGGGGTCTGCGGTGCAGCTCGTTGGTGGGAGGCAGACCTGGGGCGGAAGGCAGAGGGTGGGGGCGTGGCTGCTGGTCTGGCCGTCAGCTGTCGCTGCAATTCCTTCTCTCCTAGGTGGAGCCTTTGAGGTGAAGCAGCACAGTTTCTTCCGAGACCTAGACTGGACAGGGCTGCTGAGGCAGAAGGCCGAGTTCATCCCCCACCTAGAGTCGGAAGATGACACTAGCTACTTTGACAGTGAGCGGGGACACGAGGCAGGGCCTGGGTGGAGGGTGGCATCCCCAGGAGAGAAGCCTTAGGGTAAGGCCTGGGCTGGGGCTGGGCTAGGTACGTATCGGACCTCTGGATGCCAAGGCTGTAGTTGTGGACCGCGCGGGGGCCGCTCGGGAGCGGGGCAATGTGGGGCGGGGCTGGCATGGGGGCGGGGCTCAGGCTAAGCGCTAGGTGAGAAACTGGGGTTGGGATAGACGTGGGGCCGGGACAGGGGTGAGTTCGGAGGTTGGGCCTGGGTCTTGCCTAGGGGGTCCGTGCCAGGACTGAGAAGAGGCGGGACGTGGGCGGCCTGAGGCGCAGCCACGGAGCAGAGCGCTGTAGGCGGGACTGGGGGCGTGGCCATTCTGGAGGCGGAGCTAGACGGAGCCTCTGAGAATGGGGCAGGCCCCAGCCTGGGGGCGGAGCCTGAATCCGATCCGAGAATAAGGCAGGGGCGTGGCCTGACCTGCTGGCCTGGCTTGAGCCAGGACTGGGCTCCCACGGGGATGTGACCTGAGGAGTGGACCTGTGCCCGCGGTCACGGCCCCCACCCCCTCTGCAGCCCGCTCAGACAGGTATCATCATGTGAACTCCTATGACGAGGATGACACCACGGAGGAGGAGCCCGTGGAAATCCGCCAGTTCTCCTCCTGCTCGCCGCGCTTCAGCAAGGTGGGCCAAGGCCTGGCTTGGGACGGGGCCAGACCCCCTGGGGGACGGGGCCTTGAGAGGCTGTGGGAGCAGGGCCCCAGGTGCCCGAGGTCTTAGGAGCTGGAAGTTACTGAGGGGGCGGGGGTCTGGGACTGGCAAGGGCAGCGGGGAGGCTGGAGAGGGGTCTAGGGGACGAGTCTTTGGCATTGAGTAAAATCTAACGCGAACTGTTAGGGTCGTGCAGATGAGGCCCACAGTGGGGCGGGGTTAGGCCTAGGAGGGGCGGGGTCACGGCGTGCAGATGACATGACAGGGGGTCCGGCCTAAGTCAAGCAAGATCTTGCTTTGAGTAGCAACTTGCAGAGGTGAGCGGGACCTAGCCTGGGCGAGGGTAGACAAATTCAGAGGGGTGCCCTGGGAAGATGGGGCTGGGTGGAGACCCGATTGATCAGGGCATTGTAGGGACGGAGCCTAGAAGAAAATTGAGGCCCTAATTTTACGGGGTGGGGCCTGAGCTGAGGAATTGTAGGTTGTTGGGGGGCCCTGGCCTCGGAGAATGGAGCGCAGTTTGGGCGGGTTCAGTGGCAGGAAGCTGATTAGCTCCGGAGCGAAGCTGGAACCGGGAGTGGGGGGGTTTGGAGGACTCTAATTGCCTCCCACCACGTCCTACCCCCCTTGCAGGTGTATAGCAGTATGGAGCAGCTGTCGCAGCATGAGCCCAAAACCCCTGTAGCGGCAGCAGGAGGCAGCAAGCGGGAGCCGAGTGCCAAGGGTCCCGAGGAGAAGGTGGCCGGCAAGCGAGAGGGGCTGGGTGGCCTGACCCTGCGTGAGAAGACCTGGAGAGGGGGCTCCCCGGAGATGTGAGCAGAGGAACTACTGGGTTTGGGGGTAGGGCCGAGGGGGCGTGTCTCCTCTGACCACGCCCCCTTCATGCAGCAGCAAGCGCTTCTCCGCTTCGGAGGCCAGTTTCCTGGAGGGGGAGGCCAGTCCCCCGTTGGGCGCGCGCCGCCGTTTCTCGGCGCTGCTGGAGCCCAGCCGCTTCAGCGCCCCCCAGGAGGACGAGGATGAGGCCCGGCTGCGCAGGCCTCCCCGGCCCAGCTCCGACCCTCCAGGCTCGCTGGATGCGCGGGCCCCCAAAGAGGCGGTTCAAGGGGAAGGTACCCCCAGCACCGGGGATGCGGAGGCCAGTGAGTGCCCTCTCCTGCTGCCTTTCCCAGCTCCCCAGTGGCCATATATTGAGCATTCAATGAGCCTGGTACTGTTTATGCAAGATCTCACGTACTATTTATTCACTCTGCAACCTGAGATTCTTAACATCAGGAACACCCCGCTGTCACGCCCAGTCAGTGATACAGACTGACAGAGGGTGCTCCTCTGCATTAGGAGTAGTGCCAGATGCATGTTACCTCCTCTTATAAAACTCACAATCGGGCAACGGGAGAAAAGTGGGAAGAGCATTCCGGGCAGAGGGAACAGCATGTGAGAAAATTCCTGGCCTTGGACTGATCCCTAAATGGCGTGCTTTCTGTTGTAGTTGACCAACCACGCCCAGGTGACCTCTGCCCACCCTTGAAGGACGGGGACCCATCAGGTGCTAGGGCCACCAGTGACCTGGTTCTGCGCCGGGCGCGGCACCAGCAGATGTCAGGGGACCCTGTGGTAGAGAAAAGACCTTCTCGTACTGGGGGCAAAGTCATCAAGTCAGCCTCGGCCACTGCTTTGTCTGTCATGATTCCTGCAGGTAATGCTGGGCCCTACCTGCCAGGGGAGGGGCTGTCTGCATTCTGACTGGGACAGACCAATGAAAATACTGCATTTTCCCTGTCCACAGCGATTGGCTCCAAGATAGATCAATGAGAGGCTGCTCTGGGACTTTGACTTGGGAGGAGGGAGGAGCAGATACAGGGAGATCTATGTCTTGTTGGCTCTGACCTCTGACCATGGTTCTGTGTCTGCAGTGGACCCACATGGAAGCTCACCCCTTGCCAGCCCCATGTCCCCACGGTCTCTCTCCTCCAACCCATCCTCACGGGACTCCTCACCCAGCCGGGACTACTCACCAGCTGTCACTGGGCTCCGCTCCCCCATCACTATCCAACGCTCAGGCAAGAAGTATGGCTTCACACTACGAGCCATCCGCGTCTACATGGGTGACTCAGATGTCTACAGTGTCCACCACATCGTCTGGGTGAGCACTCGTGTGGGATCTGTATCCAAGGGTGGGGGCTGAGGCAAGAGAGGGGCCCCCAGAAATAATGGATCTTTCAAACTCTGGAGCCAGTTAGTCTGGGCGAGAGTCCTCCGTGACCCCCTGTGTCACTTCCCTCTCCAAGCCTCAGTTTCTTTGTCTGCAAAACACACTAATTCATACGGTGTTATGAGGATTATAGTGCATGCAGAGCTAGGTGTCTGGCACATAAGCTTAGAAGCTTTCCTTGTTACCAATTTCATTAACGCTGCCCCTGTGTGCTGCTCTGTCCCTAGCACGTGGAGGAAGGGGGCCCAGCCCAAGAGGCAGGGCTCTGTGCAGGGGATCTCATCACCCACGTGAATGGGGAGCCGGTGCATGGCATGGTGCATCCTGAGGTCGTGGAGCTGATCCTTAAGGTGAGTGCAGGGGAGGGGGTGCTCTGGGTGGAGGGGAGGGAAGAACTGAGCAGCCTCCAGCAGGGCTGTCCTCCTCCATTCTTCCTCCAGAGTGGCAACAAAGTAGCAGTGACCACAACGCCCTTCGAAAATACCTCTATCCGCATTGGCCCCGCGAGACGCAGCAGCTACAAGGCCAAAATGGCTCGGAGGAACAAGCGGCCCTCTGCCAAGGAGGGCCAGGAGAGGTGGGCAGAGCTATAGATAGCCCAGTCTTTGAGCAGTGGGCGGGCTGAGGCTGGAGAGGCGTACGTGAGGACTGAAGTGCACAGGAAAGGTGGCTGGAACCACTGACAAAAGAACAGACGACAGGACATACAAGTTAACAGGGGCTGGGAAAATGGGAGGGGCCAGGAAAGGAAGCTGTACCAGGTTTCTAGGCTGGAAGAGAAGCATAGTGGGAGGGTCTTGGGCAGGTGGGCAGTGCCAGCGGATGTGACCTGGAGAGGGCACTGTTCGGGGAAGGAAAAGGTTCTGACCTGTTAGATGTGTTTAGATTGGACTAGGAGGGGCTAGGTTGAAATTTCTATCTGGAACGAGCATGCCAGGCAAGACTGTGACAACTAAAATAGTTTTTTCCGTCATAGATGGGAGGAGCTAGGAGAGAGGTGGGTGGGGCCAGAGAAGAGTGTTGTTTTGATCAGTGGGTTTGGCCCAGACAAGGAGCCGAGATGGGATTTGAGTGAGTGAGAGGAGCCAGACAAGCTGAGTCGGGTGAATTTCTTCCCGTCCTGATAGGTGGGTTGCAGTAGAAGGGGGGACGGGGTTAGAGAGGTGGGCGGGGCCAGAAGAGATTGGTTTTGTTTGGGTGTTTCTAGCTTGAACTGGGAATAGCCAGAAAGAGGTGGGCGGGACCTCAAGTGGGAGGAGCCAAACTGCCGGGCATTAGGGGAAGTTCTTTGTCTTGATAGGTGGAGTATAGCTGGAGAGGGCGGGGCCAGAAGGGGTGGGAGGTTACAGGCGTTCTGAAGCGGGAGGAGCCAGGAACTCTGGCCTCTCAGTCCAGGCTAGGTGGCCCCCTTTCTGTCCCCCAGCAAGAAGCGCAGCTCCCTCTTCCGGAAGATCACGAAGCAGTCGAACCTGCTGCACACTAGCCGCTCGCTGTCGTCGCTGAACCGCTCACTATCGTCCAGCGACAGTCTCCCGGGGTCACCCACGCACGGGCTGCCGGCGCGCTCGCCCACGCACAGCTACCGCTCCACGCCCGACTCCGCCTACCTAGGTACGCCTGGGCCTGAGCAGACGGGGTGGCCTGGCTGGTGCCCGGGCGGGACTCACGGCCTGCTACACCTCCTCTCGCCCGCAGGCGCCTCATCCCAGAGCAGCTCCCCAGCCTCGAGCACACCCAACTCGCCGGCCTCGTCGGCATCGCACCACATCCGGCCCAGCACGCTGCACGGGCTGTCGCCAAAGCTCCACCGCCAGTACCGCTCTGCCCGCTGCAAGTCGGCCGGCAACATCCCGCTGTCGCCGCTGGCACACACGCCATCCCCAACGCAGGCGTCGCCGCCGCCCCTGCCGGGTCACACGGTGGGCAGCTCGCACACTACGCAGAGCTTTCCGGCCAAACTGCATTCATCGCCGCCCGTGGTGCGCCCGCGCCCCAAGAGTGCTGAGCCCCCACGCTCGCCGCTCCTCAAGCGCGTGCAGTCGGCAGAGAAGCTGGGAGCCTCGCTGGGCGGCGACAAGAAGGGCGCGCTACGCAAACACAGCCTCGAGGTGGGCCACCCGGATTTCCGCAAGGACTTCCATGGCGAACTGGCCCTGCATAGCCTCGCAGAGTCCGACGGCGAGACGCCCCCTGTCGAGGGCCCTGGCGCACCCAGGCAGGTCGCTGTCCGCCGCCTGGGCCGCCAGGAGTCGCTCCTGAGCCTGGGCGCGGACCCATTGCTGCCCGAGGGCGCCCCCAGGCCGCCAGCGTCAAGCAGGGAGGAGTCCCCGGGGGGCGCCGAGACCTGCACCCCGCCCCGCGCCACCACCCCCGGGGGCCGGACCCTGGAACGGGACGCCGGCTGCACGCGGCACCAGAGCGTGCAGACAGAGGATGGCCCGGGCGGGGTGGCCAGGGCTGTGGCCAAGGCGGCGCTGAGCCCGGTGCAGGAACACGAGACAGGCCGGCGCAGCAGCTCCGGCGAGGCGGGCACGCCCCCAGTGCCCATTGTCGTAGAGCCCGCGCGACCCGGGGCTAAGGCTGAGGCGCCCCAGCCTCCGGGCGTGGACTCCAAGGGGTTACAGGAATCCGCGCCCCTGATGCCTCCCGTGCCCGAGGCGCCCCGGGGCCGAGAGCGCTGGGTGCTGGAAGTGGTGGAGGAGCGGACCACGCTGAGCGGGCCTCGCTCCAAGCCCGCCTCCCCCAAGCTCTCGCCGGACCCCCAGACCCCGTGCCCAGCCCTGACGAAAAGTGCGCCCAGCAGCGCAGCAGCCCCAGCCCCACCCGCCTCCCTCCTGGTCCCTGGCACCAAGCCTGAAGTGGGGCTGACCTCCCGGTGCCCTGCTGAAGCTGTGCCCCCAGCAGGCCTGACCAAAAAAGGGGCATCCAGCCCCGCACCCCCAGGCCCATAGCTGAGGGGGCCCTTGGCCCTGCGCTGTACAGCCGCCTGTATACATATGTACACATATAAATAAAGTGCGTCCGTGCTGTGTGAGCTTTCTGGGGTCACCCCTTCTCCCCTGGCAAGAGGAGACATCATGTGTCCCCACCCCCAAGACTGGGTGCCTGTTGGGGGCTGGAACTCCAGTCCTGTTTACCATGGAGAGAGGAGGTAGATTTGGATGGACACTTCCGGTGGTGCCACTTCCCGTCTCACCTACTCACCAGCTGCCTCCAAACCCTTAGAAGAGGTGCTGCGAGGCTGTTCTGTGTTCTGGTGCCCACCCAAAGAAAAGGTAACGGCCCCATCTGCTCATTTCCTTTTACTCCTCAACAACCCTGAGTGGCACGTGTTATGTTTCCCATTTTGCAGATGAGCAGACTGAGTCATAGGTTAGGGCACACAATTAAAGTCATACAATTAGGGGTCTGAACTGGGATTCAAAGTCAAGTCCAAATGGGTTCCTGAGCCTTAGCTCTCATGTGCTCTGCGGGGCTTCCTGGCCCAGCTTTTGTCCCTACAGGGCTCCCAGGCCTTCACCAGGGGCTGGAAGGCCTTCCAGAGAGCTGGCAGCTGGGCACACAGCATGCCCCCACCCCGGTGCTCCTCTCCGTGGTTCCGATTCATGTCTCCCACGCAGGCCCAGGGCCCTTTGGGGGCCACACACCATTTGGAATGGTCCTCTCTGGCACTGAAGGTTGGCCCGGCTGGCCCAGGGAACTCTGTCTGGGTCACATCCAGAACTTTCCAGGTCCCCGAGCAGTTGGAGGGCAGGATGCCTGGAGAGTTTTGCCAGAACTGGACCTGCAGGTTGCTGCCAAGGGCTCCTGCCAACCAGCCGGAGTATAGGTCTGCAGAGGAAGGAAAGGGGTCAGGGTCAGGGTCAGGGTCATGGCTAGGCCACTTCCCCACTCTGAACTCAGTCTTTCTCATTCCTGAGCTCAGTTGTCAATTCTAAGCAACTCCAAGAAAGACAACATTAATATTACTAGTCCTTCCCAAATGCTTTATATGCATTCACCACAATTTTTTTTTTTTTTTTTTTTGAGACAGAGTCTCACTTTGTTGCCCTGACTAGAGTGAGTGCGGTGGCATCAGCCTAGCTCACAGCAATCTCAAACTCCTGGGCTCAAGCAATCCTACTGCCTCAGCCTCCCGAGTAGCTGGGACTACAGGCATGCGCCACCATGCCCGGCTAATTTTTTCTATATATTTTTTAGCTGTCCAATTAATTTCTTTCTATTTTTGGTAGAGACGGGGTCTCGCTCTTGCCCAGGCTGGTCCCGAACTCCTGAACTCAAACAATCCGCCCGCCTCGGCCTCCCAGAGTGCTAGGATTACAGGTGTGAGCCACCGCGCCTGGCCCCATTCACCACAATTTTTTAAGGTAGGCATCGTTATCCTCACTTTTCAGATGAGTAAACTGAGGCTTAGGTTAAATAATACATCAGACAGCCAGAAACCAATATTCAAACCCGGGACTGTTTACCTCTCGTGTGATTAAGTTTCCCAGAGAGATCAGTCTCTATCCCTGGCTTGTCCTCTGCCATGGACACAGCAGACACCCCCTCTGCAGAGAAAGAGCTCTCCCCACCCCCCACCCCCACCCCGCCGCCTCAGGGCTCACCATCTCCAAATTGTGCAGATTTGACAAAGCTCTGGAAAGTAGCCCCTGCCTGTGACGTGAGCGTTACACTGCTGTTCCAGGGTTTGTGGCGAATGTGGTGGCCCTTGATCACGTCCTCCAGGTCGGGGAATTTCTGGGCAAAGACCCCTTCCAGCTTGTGGTCATAGACCAGGGGGTAGGTATAGGTCAGCTGCTTGCCTGGAGGACAAGGGGAGGAAGAAATGTGAGAACACTCCAGGTTCTGCTCTGGAATCTGGGAATTGTCCTGCCTCACTCCACCCGCTAGCCCTTGCTCTGCTCTTTCTCTACTCACCAATCTTCAGGAACTGGGTGAGGGGAAAGGACACACAGAGCAGGGTCTGCCCGTTGATGCGGGCATTGTAAGGCCATCTGTATCCAGCAGGGGAGGGGAGTGGAGGGAAACGCGGCACACTGTGGACCAGCCAC
This sequence comes from Propithecus coquereli, assembly GCF_000956105.1. Classification (NCBI taxonomy): domain Eukaryota; kingdom Metazoa; phylum Chordata; class Mammalia; order Primates; family Indriidae; genus Propithecus; species Propithecus coquereli. Next base: position 3,440,265 of record NW_012140969.1, read on the forward strand.
AAGCCCCCATCTTGGCCCATGAGCAAGACACCTAGACCAGAAGAGAGCAGTCAGTGGGGACTGCTCAAGGCATCCCAGCAAGCTCACCTGCAACCTGGAACACACTCAGTTGGCAGGGGGGCTAGGAGACGGTGCAGGCAGTGTCAAGTGTAAATTCTCCTAGTCCAGAGCAATGCTAAGATGAGGAAACAGAAGCCCACAGTCTGATTGCGCAGGCACCCCACTCCCTACGAAGGTCAGGGCTTAGCTTTGGGAAAATGTGTAGGGAAACCAGATCCCCCACCCCCCTGCCCCCAATCCAGGTCTCACCCTTCGTGTGTCCGCGGCTGGAAGTGTCCCAAGCCCTGCTGGCTTTAGGCGGCTGGTCATTGTAGAGAAGGAAGGCGAGCTGCAAAGGAGTGGGCAAAGGCAACGTGAAGTTCCAGGCACAGAGTCCCAGCCCAGGGTCGGCGGGCGCCCCCTCACCTGGCTGGTGTTGCTCCGGTACAGCGGCTGCAGGCTGCGGCCGACCGCCCCCGCCGAGCTGTTGATGAGCCCAGCGCCGTCGCGCCAGCCCCCTGAGTCCGGGTCCATGTACTTGTACCGCAGCCCGCTCTGCCACGCATCCCGGGACCCGCTATTGATCGGCAGCTTGTACACCACGAACCTGGAGGGCGGGGAGTTCGCAGAGATGGAGGAGGAAGGAGAGAAGGATCCCCAGGCTTCACCGAGGAGCGAAGCCATCCCGAGGGGTGTCTCCTGGCGCGGCGCCCACGCTTAACCTCGGGGGGGATGGTCGGCGCCCGCGCACTCACCAGTCCACGGGCTGCCCCGAGTCCCCGTAGCAGGTCAGGGCCCCGGCTGGGACCCACAGCAGCGCGGCCAGCAGCAGCGGGCTCATCGCAGCTCTGTGGCTGGCATCGAGAAATCTGTGCCGGGACTGTGGGGCGCTGGGTCACGCGCTGGGCCAGGTGCGGCCCCGTGGGGCTCTGACTTCCCCAAACTTGACGGGAACTTGGCCTCCGGAGGTCACGAGGATCGAGACTCCGCCCGGAGACTAGATGGGTCCTCTGGGAGCCGGGCTTTCTTCTGGGCCGTCCCTCCCTGCAGGCCCCGCCCCCAAAGGGGCGGATCGGAGGCCTCCTCCTGCATCCCGCGGACCCGATCCTCGATAGGCTCCGCCCCCGGCTCTGCTCAGAACACGCCCACGACAGGCCTGGAGGTCCCGCGCGTCCCGCCTTCGATCGCACCTCCCCGAGCCCCGCCTCCGCTCCTGCCCATTGTGGCTAATCTCAGCCCGCGCTCTTCCGTCCCACCCCGCTCCCTTCCTGCCTTCTTGATCAGGCACAAGTTTGGATTTTTTTTCCTTTCCAGCCCTGCAACTTTTGCTCTCTTAAGGGGAGGGAGCTTGTGCTCCGGATCCAACCCCGTTTTCATTCTGCACGTTTTCCCGGGCGGGAGGGGCTCCCCTGAGCGAGCCAAGGGGTCACTTTGGATAGTGGCAGGGTGGTGGGGCTCTGGCGACCGGCTGAGGGCTCTTAAATGGAGGGAGACGGTTGCTGTGAATGTTCTCGGGGTTCGAGGCACGAGACAAGGACGGTGTAGCCTGATCCTGGGGGAGATAAGAGGGCAGCAAGGCCTGCAGTGCCCAAGGTGGGTTGTCAGAGGTGAGGGGTGTCACTGAGGTTTGGGAGATGAGGGTGTGTATGGTCCCTTAAAATCACCTCTGGGGGTACAGCCTCCTCTCAACTTCCAGCCCCCCAAACCCACAGACTCAGGCCAACGCTGAAGCTTTACGGGGGAGACATTTTTATAGACCCATAACCATTCACAGCTCATGCCAGCCACCATGTGGGCTTCAGGAAGAGTCATGGTATGAAGCCCCCTCCAGACCCGGGGTCTCTGGGAAGCCTCACCCCACACCTCTTCCTGCTGTCCAGGGCCGCCTGTGAGCTGGTCTGAGTGTCCATCTGAGTCCGTTTATTTGGTCTGTCTCGCTGGGTCTGCGTGACCGTTTCACGTCTCTCTCTATGTGACTCTGGACATGTGGGAACTTCCGTTGGAGGCTCCTCCAGGTCTATGGGTCAGTCCTCGATCGTTCAGTGGATCTGTGGGGCCGCGAATCCAGCGAGAGTCCGTTTTTGGGAAAACCACTCTGTGTGGATCCACTCTTGTTCTTCCATCCCCAGTCCCCAGGAGGGTCCATGTGCCAGGGAAGGGCTCACAGGTGGCGCTTCATGTGCAAGGCCAGGTGGTCGGAGCGCGAAAAAGCGCGTGAGCAGAGCTGGCAGCGGAAGGGGCGCTGTCCTGTGTGCTTCCGGTAGTGGCGAGTCAGCTCGTCTGAACGTGCGAACCTCCACCCGCAGCCGTCCCAAGTGCAGGCGTATGGCTTCTCCCCTGGGGGCGGGGGGGTGCGAGGAAACTGTGAGCGCCATTGTCCACCCCCTGTCCCCTGCATCTGGCCGCACCCCTTTACTCAGTCTGGCTGGGACTAGGGTGAGGCAAGTCAGGCACCTAGGCGGCAAAATTTAGGGGCCATCCCACATCTGCACCCAGGTCTCACCCTCTGCAACTCTGACCCTTCCTCTGCACCAGCAGCTAGCACCACGCCCTTTCTCATTTACTGGGCCCAAGCCCGTCCCCTACACCACTGGCCCCACCCACTTCCTGTGCCCTGGCACCCTGTCCCTGCGTCCTAATACTGTCCCACTGCTGTCCTTTGGTCCTGCTACTTGTGTTCCAGCTTCCTCCATGCACCACGGGACCCTCCAACTGCTGCCCAACCTTGCCCTAGACCTTGGTCTCTGAGCCCTGAAATCCACTCACGTTCCAGGCCCTGACCCCAGTGATTACTCTCTCTCCCTGCTAGGCGTGGCCCTTCTCTGCCGCTCCCCAGGGACAGGTCTGTACACCTGTCCGGATCCCTTAGGCATAGGCCTCACCCCTCCTCTGTTCCATGGCCCCGCCCCTGTCTTCCACCCCTTGGGATCCAGCTTCACCTCCTAGGCCTACACCCCTCTTTTGTTTCCCAGCTCTTTCCCCTGTCCTAGACCTGCCTCCACATCTGGGCCCCTTCCTTTGTGAGCCGCCCCTGAAACTGATTCTGCCCGTCTCACTCTCTGGGCCCCAGCCACACTTCCTACACGTCTGGAGGCGTCTCCATGCCAAGCAACCACGTGCCCGGGAATACCACGGCTATGGCCCCTGAGCCCCTGGCATTCCAAGCTTGTCCACTCTCAGCAGCTCCCCGCCTCTAGCCCTGTCCTGCTTTCTGCTCCTCCGCCCCTCTGTGGCCCAGGTCTTACTCGTCAGCTCCCCACCTTCTCTTTGCCCCCACCCGCCTTCCAGACCTCTGCCCTGTCCTCTGACCCTGCCCCTGAACTTCCAGGCCCGCCCCCTGCCGCCTCTGCCCCGCCCCTTGCTCCAGGACCCTGCCTTTAGCCCCGCCTCCAGAGATCCAGTCCCGCCCCCTGCGCCGGGTCTTTGCCTCTAGCCCCACCCCTTGTTCCTGGGTTTCAGCTTCCCGGTCGCGCTGGACTCCCGGGCCCCGCCCCTAGGCTCGGGCCCCGCCCACTCACCGGTGTGCGTGCGCAGATGCGCCTTCAGGTGCGAGCTCTTGGTGTAGCTCTTGCCGCAGCCCGGGTGCGCGCACGTGTGCGCCGCCTGCCTCTTGCGCGGCCACGAACGCCGGCTGCGCTTGGACTGTGCGGCTTCGGCGGTCGTACCTGTATCTCCTGCGGTCCCTCCGAGTCCGGCGCCCACCGTCCCGGGTCCCAGACAACTCAGGAAAGAGGGGCGCGCGGCGGGACCGGGCGCGGACGCTGGGAGCCCGCGGAAGAGCTGAAAGTGCCCTTGGTACTGCGGCGCCGGGTACAGCGCGGGGTATCCAGACAGCAGCCCGTAGGGGGCGCCCGGTGCCGTGGGCACTGAAAACCCGGTCCTCGGGAAGTAGCTGCCAGAGGAGCCGGCGCCCGGCCCGGGGTACACCGGCTGCAGCTGCAGCGCCTTGGGCTCGGGGGCCGGGCCCAGGGCTGGGCCTACAAAGGCGTCCGGGGCCGGGGCTCGCAGGGCAGGGCGCGCCCAGCCCGAGTGCTCCTCGGGACCCAAGAGCCCAACCACCGACTCCGGGCCGCCCGCACACGCGCCCAGACTCTCGGGCGGCGGCGGCGGCGGCGGGTATTGAGCCCCAGGACCCTCGCCGGGCGCCAAAGCGCAGGTTCGGGGCACGCCGCCCGGCTCCGGGCCCGAGAAGTTGGTGAGGAGGAGATCCAGGTCCCAGGTGGCATCTGCGTCCCTGTCATTGTCTTCGTCCTCCCTGGGCGGGTTTTCCAACTCCAGCTTCACGTGGAGGGGCTGCACCGTGGGGTCGGGGGGACCCGGGCCCATGTCCTGCCCCTCTTCGGAGCGCCACCACTGTAGGAGGGAGCGGGCAGCTTGAGGCTTCACTGAAGGTACCCTTTACTGAAGGGCCCAAAGGTACCCTAACTGGGGACAGCACGGGCTGGACACCCTGATGGGGACAGCCTGGCCGGAGGCTTTGGAAAAGGGTCTTTTCCTGTCCGTTGTCAGTCTATCCCACTCCCCCACGCTGCCCCCCCAAACCCCTCAACCCCAGGGACAGAGGACGATCAGGTCTGGCTGGAGACAGGAGATAAGACTTCCATTATCTGGAACCACACTCAGAGATGGGGGAAGGGGTAGCAAAGCTGGAGGTGAAAGGCTGGGAGGGCCCCCCGTCTTGACTCAGTTTTCCCCCAGAACCTCCATCTCCTTCCCTGTCTCCCAGCAAGATTAATTCCCAAATGTTGGGTGTCCCCCAGGCATATTCGCCATTCTCCACCAATGTGCAGGAGTGGTCTCTCTCAACCTAGACCCATGTGGGTGTTCGGCTCAGAGCCTCAGTTTTCTAATGCAAAAATAGGTCCTACCCAGAACCTCGACCCCCTAGACCACCCTCCCTCCGTCAGACCAAGCTTAGATCCCTGACCTGGGCTGAAGGTACCTCAGTCCTGGCCAGGTCTCTTGATTCCAGGGCAAGGTACAGGCCTGGCCCCCAAGCTCTGTGGCTGTGGCCCTGGGTCCCAGCCACCCCACCTAGACCACGCCTAGCCCTACCTTGAGGAAGTCCTCCTGTGGGTCCGGGAAGGGGCCCAGGGTGGTGAGTGTGCTGATGGAGGGCAAGGCGGTCTCGGCTGCGGCCATGGCTGGCTGGTGCCCACCCTGGGCCTCAGGCCTCCTCTCCCTTGGCTGCCTCGTGGGCTCTGAGGCTCTGATGGCCTCTTGGAGGGCTCCTCTCTGCCCTCAGCTGATTGGCTGCAGCCCCTGATAAGGGGCAGACAAGGCGGGGGGTCACTGTTTCTGGGGAACAGACCTCACCTCGGCCTGTTTGTGGCTGGGCCTTAAATACTAACCCGGTATCCAAAGCCAAGTCAGACATCAGGGGGCTGGGGGCTCAGGGGTTGGGGGTTCAGGTACAAAGAAAGGCACTGGATCCCCAAAGAAGGAGAGACTCAGGGGCCTAGTCTCCATTTACCTTCCTGGAGAAGGGGTGACAGGCAACATGGGTGTGCTGGGAACAGGCTGTGGGACCCCCTGTCCCCCAAGCAGGGCTCTGCAGCCCTCTCCCTCCCCAATAAACAGCAACAGCCGGGCTGATGGCGGGACTTGGCATGAACTCCCTGCCAAGCATTATCAGACACCCCAGACGTTGGAGGCTGCTATCAGGTGGGGGCCCAGACCAGCCAGAGCTCTGTCCCCTGGTGAATGGGGAGGACTGGGGGGTTGGGTCTTCAAATAAGCATGGCTTTAAATTGCCTGGGTTGGGAGCTCCTAGGGTCTGAGCCCTGTGGCAGGAGGCAGCTCCCTGTCAAGCAGCCCACCAGTGTCTGCCGTGGGCCCTCAGTTGCCACTGCATAGGACCGTGGAGGCAGCTGAGGCTGGTGCAGTGACATTTGCTCCAGTGCAATGGGGGGCCGGGAGGGAGGATGGGACTGTTGGATCATGCCACAGGCAGTACCTGAACTGCAGCAGACCCACACGGTGGCTCTGTCCCTAGCTGCTGCTTGATTTTGCCAAACATGGAGAAAGGATCTGAGGTTCTACAACAGGGACCTCCACTCCGGTGCCCTGGGAGCCTGGGTAGGGGACATGGACACACATCACAGACATGTAATTTATAGTCATACACACAGCCATGCAATTACGTAGTGACATAAGTTCCTGGTCCCTTGGTCACACCTGCACATGTAATTTTGTGTCCGTGCATGCCTATGGACCATGCGCAGACACACTTCCCAGGCACTAAAACACAGCTGTATGCTATATTGGTTACACAACGTTATAGCCACACGATCCCTAAGATACAGAATTCATAATCATACACGTGTGCACTAAAACAATCAGGCAAAATTCCACAATTCCACAATCCCACTGACACAATTTAGCCACAAGCCACCAGACACACAGGGATTCCTGAAGATGTTGTACAGAAGTATTAGTGAACGCAGTCCCACAAGCTGATAAAACACAGGTGTAACCTTAGACACTAACACATAAAACATGGGCTGGGTGTTGTGGCTCACACCTGTAATCCCAGCACTTTGGGAGGCAGGAGGATCACTTGAGCCCAGGAGTTCAAGGCTGCAGTGAGCTCTGATCACACCACTGCACTCCACCTTGGGTGACAGAGTGAGAACTCATCTCGTTAAAAAAATGGTTAATTTTATGTTGTGTGAATTTCACCTCAATGAAACAGAATGGCTGGAATTGGAGTGGTTTTCTAGTGAGGAAAACAGAGTTTCTCTTTGGGAAAGATCTCCCTGGTTTAGGATCAGGCATTACACAGGCATGTCTGGCTCTGAAAGGTGAGGCAAGAGGACAACAGTCCTGAGAGAGAAGAGTGAGGCATTTAGCTGGGGGACAAGGGCCCCGGGAGTGTGTGGCCAGGAGGGATGATGGACTTCCCAGGGCAATAAAGTCTGAGCCACAATTTGGGTTTTCAAGTGCGTACATTGTCATCTCCCTCTGATATCCCCTGAGAATCAGAGAACTGCTACACCCACAGCAGCTCCAGGGGAGGAGGCTTTGGGGAAAGGAAGGAGGGAAGGAGAGAGGCTACTGTCTACAGGAGGGAGGTAACCAGAACAAGTGCTATGTAGAATCCCAGACATTTCAGGGTGGTGACGAACTCCCTGCTGTGTGAGGAGGAGGGTTCAAACCATTTTATTTGGAGATTAATGGTAAGAGCCCAGAAGGTGGGAGGGTCCAGAGACACCCAGGTCCCAGGCATTTGGGGACAGTGGCAGAGCATGTTACATATACAACTACACAGAGGGTTGACATGGCAAGAACCGTTGACCTGGACAACATGTTGAGACCCCATCTCTACAAAAAAATTTTTTAAAATAGCTGGGCATGGGGCTGGGCGCGGTGGCTCACGCCTGTAATCCTAGCACTCTAGGAGGCCAAGGCGGGCGGATTGTTTGAGCTCAGGAGTTCGAAACCAGCCTGAGCAAGAGCGAGACCCCTGTCTCTACTAAAAATA